>NC_137051.1:40045955-40085955 GCF_032717465.1 Coenobita brevimanus | reverse complement strand
TTCTGTGTGATATGAAGCCAATCCACTCGGTAGGTTCCGAGATACAGGCCCGGACGGAAAGACGGACAGGGGCGATTCCTATAACCCCACCATATGGAATAAGTGTGGGGATAATACGTCTGTGGAAACAAGAGAAATGTGGAATACCATCTCGAACTGCATCTTCATTGACAAACTCCTGTTAAAGCTACGTCACGAAATTCCAACTTAACAATTTTGATGATACTGGGTGTCATTTTAACGAGACGCGCTTCACCAAGCACCGCCATGTGTGATCCACTTTCTTTAACAGGGAATGATCCCCTCTGTCACTGCTCTCCCTGTAGTGCGCAAACAGCGTGTAAAAAGTCACTGGCTGGCCCTCAACCCGTCCACCAAGTTTGGCTGAAGTCGGATTTAAACACTTTCGTGCACGCGCCGATCAAAACATAACACCCGCTCCCATTTCACGATAGCAGGTGTAAAAATAATTGTCAGGTGCTCTAAAGGGTAAAATAATCTATTACCTTATCTGATTCAGGTGGTTTATTGTCGCTGGCTCAAGAGTAATATATTCAATTTACAAAAGGCCTCTCTGTGAAGGGGTTAATGATGGCTATGTCGATCTCCTCCATCTAGGAAAGTCTCCCCTGATCTAAAGAAAATGGTGTGGGGACAGTATGAGAATGGGAGTCATCAAGTGAAGAGAGAACCTGTATTTTTACACAGGAGAGAGAGAGAGAGAGAGAGAGAGAGAGAGAGAGAGAGAGAGAGAGAGAGAGAGAGAGAGAGAGTTTTGTAGCATTTCACTACAGGAAGAACAAGACAGGAGACGATTCTGATTCACTTCTTTGTCTTTCCTGCATAAACAATAAAAGATATAGTTCACGATAATTTTTCTCTCAATTGCGATTTCGTTCTGTAGGATTAACAATGGAGAGGGAAGGATTCTATTTGCCTTTCCTGAAGAAATAAATATATAAATAAAAATAATAATAATAATTACGATTTTTTTCTTTTAGCAATGGAGTCAGGATTCAGTGGGCCTGGGCAGTGAGTGAATGAATGTGTGGCCCATGTAACAGGAAATGCTATTGGTAATTCTCCGATTACCCCGCCCCCGCCCCGGAGGGACTCGGGGACGGGTATTGTTTTCACTCGGTCTGTTCGTTTGTTCGTCTGTCTGTCTGTCTGTTAATAACTAAGCAAAAACTACTGTTGCGATTTCGAGTAAAATTACAGGGATGATGGGCCATGACCTTCTTATCACCTGATTACATTTTGAGTCAAGTGGGGCAAGGTCCAGGCTGTAGCTCCTCCCCCCCCCCAAAAAAAAAAAAAATCACCATAACTCCTTTCAAATTCGTCATATCGACATGAAACCAAAACCCAAAGGTGCTTCTTTCATATCTGCATCCATAACATGCCTCATTACATCAGGGGGGTCACCCCCCAGTTAGCGGTAGGGGAGTCAGTGTCAGGTGGGTCGGGCCTAAAAGTTCAAATGGGCATCAAATCGTCATTTTTCACCGGATTTACTCCAAATTTGATAATTATGTGACATCTCTGACTATACCTCATACCAATTAATCTGGCCAGGCATGTATGGCAACACTGTTCCCGCCGAGATTCTGATTGGCTGGAAGTGTTTGTTCGATTTCGTTGTTGCTTAAACCGATATTCTCTTTATTATCTGATGTGATACTGAGTTTGTCGACAATACAATCGTCAAAAGCAATACGAAATCCGATATATTCTTAACAACAATGAAGTTTTCGTAGGAAGTTAGAGATATGAGTCAACAAAGTGTTATAACAGTCCAAGTCAAGGTCAGCATTCGAACAATTCCTTTAAATCTCCCGACACTACGTGATATAACAGAAAATTAAGGAAACCTGCTTAATCAAAGAGTTGATATACCACATATTTAAATTTTAAGATCAGTCCGTACCTCTAAATCGTGCCACAACTCTGAATAATAAAAAATTCTAATGAAACGACGAGTTCTGCGGGAAGGGAGGTTTGAAAAAATTGCGAAAATCAAAGTAGGCTAAAGGAGAGCTATTTCATTATATATCCTCTATTATCACAGTACGGACTGATCAAAAAACTTACATGTGTTATACCAACGCTTAGATTAAGCAGGTTTCTTGATTTTCTGTTATATTACGTAGTGTCGGAGATTTAAAGGAATTGTTAGAATGCTGACCTTGACTTGGACTGTTGTAACACTTTGTTGACTCATATCTCTAACTTCCTACGAAAACTTCATTGTTGTTAAGTATACAGTATATCGGATTTCTTATTGCTTTTGACGATTGTATTGTCGACAAACTCAGTATCACATCTGACAATAAAGAGAATATCGGTTTAAGCAACAACGAAATCGAACAAACACCTCCAGCCAATCAGAATCTCGGCGGGAACAGTGTTGCCATACATGCCTGGCCAGATTAATTGGTATGAGGTATAGATATCCTGCTGTGTTTATACGTCAGCACTAAAATGACTGCCGGGGACTGGTTTGCTGTGCCTTGGCACCACTTCCTGTCTCTCTCTCTCTCTCTCTCTCTGGACCCTACCTAACCTCAGTCTTGGAAGGAAAAAGAAGTCGGTGAGATGATAATGAAGATGATAATGATGATGAAGAAAAGGGAGTCATGGATGGATTCTTACTTCTCGTTGCTCTTCCTGCATAAACACGTACCGTACAACAAAACACAGGGTATATATGTCAGAGCAAATATGGGCCTTGGATTCTTATCTCACCAGGGGAAGTATTTATAAAAGTTCTTAACCAACTGACTGAATGAACAAGTCTCCATACCACTCACCCATCAGCAGAGATTCTTTTGTTTGTCGTATTTTCCCATATTGCATCCACTCTGATTTCGTTGTGTGTGCTGAGTGTACTAGTGGTGATATGTAAGGCAAGCTGTCTTCTACTACAGTTACTGCTACTACTGCTGCTGCTGCTGCTGCTGCCGCTACTACTACTGCTACTACTACTACTACTACTACTACTACTACCACCACTAATACTTATATTTTTATCATTATTATTATTATTATTATTATTATTATTATTATTATTATTATTGTTATCATCATTACTACTACTACCACTACTACTACTACTACTACTACTTTTATTATTATTATTATTATAATTATTATTATTATTATTATTATTATTACTGCTACTACTACTACTAGTACTACTACTACCACTACTACTACTATTATTATTATTATTATTATTATTATTATTATTATTATTATTATTATTATTAATTTTATTACTACTACTACTACTACTTTTATTATTATTATTATTATTATTATTATTATTATTATTATTATTACTACTACTACTACTACTATTATTACTATTATTATTAATTTAGTTGTAGTGGTAGTAGTAGTAGTAGTAGACCTAGGCAGCTTATAAATGCATCCCCAGAACTATCATGGGTAACTATACTGAACTTACTCAACTCCCTCTGTCCGTCTTAACAGCGTGACGGATGAGACGCAGACACAGAACGAAGCGGCAGCGTGATGTGGGAGTGGGGAAGAGTGATGTTGAGTGAGATATAAGAGGGAATACTTTACAGACGTGAGATGTAGTGATGTGAGGTGGACGTGTGATGTTCCGTAAGAGTGATGTTGTGGTGATGTGTAGAAGTGATGTTGTGGTGAGGTGTAAGAATGATGTGGTGATATGTAGGGGTGATGTGGTGGTGATGTGTAGGAGTGATGTGGTGTAAGAGTGATGTGGTGGTGATGTGAGGTAAGAGTGATGTGGTGGTGATGTGAGGTGTAAGAATGATGTGGTGGTGATGTGTAGGAGTGATGTGGTGGTGATGTGGTGTACGAGTGATGCTGTGGTGATGTGGTGTAAGAGTGATGTTGTGGTGATGTGAGGTAAGAGTGTTACTGTGATGTGAGGTGTAAGAGTGATGTTGTGGTGAGGTGTAGGAGTGATGTGGTGGTGATGTGTAGGAGTGATGTGGTGGTGATGATGTGGTGTAAGAGTGATGTGGTGATGTGTAAGAGTGATGTTGTGGTGAGGTGAAGGAGTGATGTGTTGGTGATGTGGTGTAAGAGTGATGTTGTAGAGATGTAGTGTAAGAGTGATGTTGTGGTGAGGTGTAGGAGTGATGTGTTGGTGATGTGGTGTAAGAGTGATGTGGTGTAAGAATGATGTTGTGGTGATGTGGTATGAGTGATGTTGTGATGATGTGTAAGACTGATGTTGTGAAAGACAGATATGGTTAGGTACACAAGAGATGTAGAGATGTGATGTGTCAGGAATATGTGGTATGGACTTAGCGTGACGATGTGGTGGGTTGAAGTGTGAGTGTGGTGGTGTGGTGAGATAAGGTATGGGTGTGGCAGTGTGGTGGGGTGCAGTATGGGTGTGGCAGTGTGATGTGGGTGGGGTGTGGATGTGAATGTGGTGACGTGGCAGTGTGGTGAGGCAGTGTGGATGTGGGTGGAGAGAGAGAGAGAGAGAGAGAGAGAGAGAGAGAGATTGGGGTGACAAAAGACAAAGTATGACAGGACGAGTGAGGGTATGGCGGGGTGTGTAACTGTGCAGCGGTGAGAGAGAGAGAGAGAGAGAGAGGGAGGGTACGACTACATGGGATTATAAAGACATGCATATATGATGGTTGGAAATGGAGAGGAATAGGGAGTTGGTGTGGAGAAGAGGATCACAAACACTATCATGCTGCGTCTGAGCTGTACTTCTGCCGTGAAAATATCCCTTTATGCTTCATTCTGACATCAACAGGTGCAGTGTGATCAACAAATGCTGGAATTAGTATTTAAAAGGTAAAACTGACTTCAATACAGGTATTATTCATAGACCCACTGAACTGTACATGTTTGCTATCACTGGCCTTAGCAGAGTGATGATGGTGACCTAATTCTCTTACAATTTTCTCTAAAGTATTGTAAGATTGGTGTGAGTGTGATGTGCCGTAAGAGTGACGGTGTGTGTGTGAGGTGTAAGAGTGAAGTTATGAGTGTGATGTGTTGTAAGAGTGATGGTGTGTGTGTGAGGTGTAAGAGTGAAGTTATGAGTGTGATGCGCCGTAAGAGTGATGGTGTGTGTGTGAGGTGTAAGGGTGAAGTTATCAGTGTGAGGTGTAAGGGTGAAGTTATGAGTGTGATGTGTGAGTGATGGTGTGAGTGTGAGGTGTAAGAGTGATGGTGTGAGGTGTTGTAAGAGTGATGGTGTGAGTGTGAGGTGTAAGAGTGAAGTTATGAGTGTGAGGTGCCGTAAGAGTGACGGTGTGAGTGTGAGGTGCCGTAAGAGTGATAGTGTGAGTGTGAGGTGCTGTAAGAGTGATGGTGTGAGTGTGAGGGGCCGTAAGAGTGATGGTGTGAGTGTGAGGTGCCGTAAGAGTGATGGTGTGTGTGTGAGGTGTAAGAGTGAAGTTATGAGTGTGAGGTGCTGTATGATTGTGTGAGTGTGAGGTGCCGTAAGAGTGATGGTGTGAGTGTGAGATGCCGTAAGAGTGATGGTGTGTGTGTGTGAGGTGTAAAAGTGAAGTTATGAGTGTGAGGTGCCGTAAGAGTGATGGTGTGAGTGTGAGGTGCCGTAAGAGTGATGGTGTGGGTGTGTGGTGTTGCAAGAGTGATAAGAAATTGTCCACAGTAACACGGACGCCAACAGACTTACATGATCAGGCCCTCTGTGATTTCGCCTCAGTTTACCCCAGCCGCCTCATTATTCGCAGGACATAACTGTTTATTAAGATAGAGCTGAGGATTTTTTAAGTTACCAACATATTACACTACCAGTATAAGTTACCCTTCTTACACCCCCTTATACTTCGTGACTAATACCACAGCCTGTTATCATTACACTCACCTACCACCATCATAATTCATTCCTCTACTGCCATCATCATCATCATTGTTTTACTCGTATATCATTACCCCCTATGCCATATTTCACTGCCTGAGCTGCTACTGTAACCCTGAAATCGCAACTTCCAATCCCGGTGTAACAAGGGGAAATATATCAGATGTAATTTGTGCTCCGATTTTTTTCAACCTTCCTCCATAAGGCCAGGGAAATGTCATAGAGATACGGCCTTGCTGCTGCCATTACACTGTACTATATGATATTTTGAAGTCTTAATCCCCTAAATCATAGCGTGTAGTTTATTCATCCAATTTTTCTACATACACACGATTTTATTCAACTTAGGAGAGGTCTACCTTACTGACGAGGCACCTTCCAGCTATATCTAACTCCTCTCCTTCGAAATGTCTCATCACAGATGAACTAAATCGTCTGCTGGTGGCAAGGTAATGGTAAAAGTGGGGGCAGACGCCATGAGGTGCTTAGCCGAGGTGCTCATCTTAGTAACTTTGGCCTCTGAGCTTGTGGCGGGTTTTTCACGTAATATCCCGCGACACAAGGCCACTGTATTATCCGGGTTAGCACAGTTACCTCCCCAGGTGTTACCCTATGTACTCACTTACCTACCAATCCATAAAGGGTGGGTGGACACCTGAGTCAAGTGACGCCAGCTGCCCCCACCAGGATTCAAAACCTGGCGCTAGCGGGCCAGCAGCTTCGTAGTCAGTGACGCTGACCACTCAGTCACCGTGCAAAAATAAAATATAAATGAAAGTCATTCGGGACCCGAATGCTAATCGCCCGCCAGAATATGCAGCTCCCCCCTCTTCCAGAAGATTTTGACCATATCTTGATACCCTGAAGGTTTCATGTTGATAGCTCAAGTTGTTCATGAGATATAATAGTGCTAAAGGCGGTCCACAAAAACTAGTTGACCTTTGGCAGCCATTTTGGTGACCTTGGCCTTGACCCCGACTGCCCATTTTCGAATTCGTCCAAGATTTTGGCCATATCTTGATACCCTGGAAGCTTCACGTTGATAGCTTAAGCCGTTCATGAGATATAATGGGAAATGATACACACACACACACACACACACACACACACACACACACACACACACACACATACACAGACGCGGATAAAAACATTATCGCTCCGCCTTGGTAAAGGCGGACCATAATGACATTTTACGGATTCAAAGGTAAACGAAATGTGGTGGGAAAGCAGTGTGGGGATATGAGGCGAGCACAACCACAATCGCCTCATATTTCACCTCTTCCCACTTCTCTGTGCTGTCTACTAGTATTCTCTGTGCTGTCTACTAGGAGTGAGGCTTGGTATTTCTCCCTGCTCACACTTGATTCTTTCTGACATGATGCGGCAAGGAGGAAAGTGACGGACATGTTCTGAGTGTGAGACAGAAGTAGTGGAGTAGTAGGCGAATTTTTGTCCCTGAATGTCGGCACGTACGGAACATACAGATTGCAGTGGATCAGGTAATCATCATTTTTTAAAGATTAATTAGCGCCGAGATTATCCCACAATCACCATCACAACCATTAACATCAATATCACCGCTCCCTTCAAAAATGATCCCCGTCACTACCACCACCACAGCACGTACCGACACCAAACTTCACCACCAAAAAACGATGAACACCACCACTACCATCACCAACACCATCATCACTGTCACCACCACCACCACCACCGCCACCACATTCCGTCCATCAAGTGGTTACCTCAGGCTCTTGCTGTGGTGGGGGGGGTGTCGTGCTGTGTTCTTCTTCAGTCCCTCTAAACACTATCCACACAACCATTAACCCATTCTATCACCTCCTCATCAATGTTTCTACCCATCTCCCTCCTCCATCCATCCATCCATCCATCCCTTCTCTCACCTCTCCACTCCAACGCATCCATCCATCCATCCCTTCTCTCACCTCTCCACTCCAACGCATCCATCCATCCACCCCTCCATCTATCCATCCCATGCCTTCACTCACCTCTTTTGTCCATCCTGCCTCTCACTCCTTCCATCTGCCTATCATATCAATCTACCCCTCCATCAGTCCTTCCACATACCTCTCTGTATACCCCCTTCATCCATCCATCCATTCATTCTTCCATTCACCTCTTCACCCAACCATCCATCCCCTACCCACTCCTCCATCTGTCATTCCACCCACCCATCCTCCCTCTTACCCATCCATTCACCCTGCCACTAACTGTTCCGTCCATCACCCACCCATTCCTTTATCCACCCATCCCTCAAGCCTTCCATCTATCCTCCAACAATCTATTCATCCACCCTCCACCCAGCCATCTTCCTCCCATTATTAGGGTCGATAATGAACGATTGAGCGATGACCCACAAACCTGATCCCAAACACTAAATAAATTAATAATTAAGTAAATAATGAAGACACTAAGGGCACCAACCATCCATCCCTAATTAACAAAGCCCATCAGGTAATTAACACAGGTGGCAAAGTAATTAGTGGGGCTGATAACGCAGACAAAAACAGTGGCCTCTTGGGGTCGTGGAAGAGAGTTAAGGTATTCTCTCTCGCTCTCTCTCTCTCTCTCTCTCTCTCTTGAATTCTAAGTTGTAGCAATGCATGAACACCAGCCTATGATGATGCTAGCCACGAAGAAGTCCTACCGAAAGTATGTAAAGCCATAGCATTGTCTGCTTCTGCCACTGAACTTCGTGAAATAAGCTGCAAAAGGACGAAAATTTGGGCCAAGTTAAGGTGAAAGGAGTATAGCATGTCATCGAACTGAAGTGGATTAATATGAAGAAGGTTTTAATCATCACCCACAAAAAACGCAACACTGAGGTATGGTTCTCCCTCTCTCTCTCCCTCTCTCTCTCTCTCTCTCTCTCTCTCTCTCTCTCTCTCTCTCTCTTTTTCTTTCTTTTCCTGTAGCCTGGAGAGACTGTGATGGCAACAAGTCCCCACCTCAGCTACTTACCAGCATTCGTGTCGATGGAAGTATTTTTCACCTTATTATTCACTCTACTTTGACTGTGCAGTGTAAGGAGGCTGTATAAGTGAAGACAAAAATATAAACAGGCTTCCTCATACCCAGCTTCGTTCAACTGTTTATAGAGACCCAAGCATCAGGGATAATTATGATCAGCCACACCTTCCTGCCCATTTACCTGTCCACTCACCTGCCCTACCTTTTCATTAACCCATCCAAGAGGTATTCCACAGGCCTGCTTATCTTCTCAGCGGGGTAAAGGATCATCGTTTCAGTGAGTTATGCATGTGTCAGTACGGTCGAAAATCCTACCTAGTATCACAGTATCTAGTGCTTAGTATGTGTTTGTTTTTATCATAAAGGCATGAGAACCAAAAGGCACCCGGCTAAAGTGAATAACCAAACTTCATCTCTCTCTCTCTCTCTCTCTCTCCGTTATTGCAGATTCATGTTATTCTTTAGGGTGTTTACATGAATATCTACTGTCCTCTTCGTTTCTCTCTGGTCACTGTACTTTAGTTTCCACGAAGAAATGTGTTTATGATACGAGTTTAATAAATTGGTTCATAATGGCGTGAGGGTGTAATGAACATCTATCACTTAACACGTTCAAATTGAATTCAGTGCACGTGAACGACAAGGTAATTTCCAAGTAGTCATTTTGCAAAGTTCATTACAGCCTTCATTTCAAAGCAACCACACACACACACACACACACACACACACACACACACTGGACTGCATAAACCGGCCTGGGCAAGTTTCCTTAGTGGGACTGACAACCAATACTGTGCCTGTGTTGGGCCTTAATGCAGTATGAAATCACATGTCCTGGGCCACGGCAATGGTCGGCAGCCTGTCATTATTTTCCCTGTATTAGTCATTCCCGTTGTAATGTCTAAGTATTTTGAAGGAAACTTAGAATACAGACAAGTGAGATAGCTCAAATTTGGCCTAAAGATTTTTCCATGAGGCAGAAATCTGTGAAGTGATTAAGAAGTGAATTAGTGGTTTCAGGCGGCTGGTAATGAGGGAATAATTAAGTGTTGATATATGGGTTTGGTCTGACGAAGTGATGTAAGGCGATCACTTGAAACTGGAACTGCACAAGACCTCTCTCTCCCTCTCTCTTTCTCTCTCTCTCTCTCTTTCTCTCTCTCTTAACCTTACCTCTTCTCTGTTTCTCCTTCTATTCGTTTTCTTTTTCCTCCTCCACCTCACCACCCCACTCCACGCCACCACTCCACTCCACCTCCTCAATGGCCAGCTGAATTCTCGTGTCCCCCTTCACCTTTGACTCCCGCTATGAAGAAAGCTTGTTACCTCGAGAGAGAGAGAGAGAGAGAGAGAGAGAGAGAGAGAGAGAGAGAGAGCGCAACATAAAAGGATATGCAAGGAGGAAAAAGTCAAGAAAAGAAAATAAGCAACGTCGTAGCATTAGTGGACGTGGCGAGGGTTCATTATCAGATTTAGTCTTTCATTCGTGCTGTGTTCTTCCCGGGCGGCCATTAGTGACACACCGGTACCCTGCCCTGCCCTCCGCTCACTTATACATTTGCTCCAGAGTCACTATCTTGATGCACCTCACCGGGAAGGACTACTTTCTCCTATCCTCCATCCTTTTAATTCTCCTTATTTGTTTATGTGCGGTACTTATTATTCGCTCCTCATCCTATACCGCTGGGGGAGATTAAGTCTGTCTGCGTGTCTGTGTGTTAGTGCTTTAATTCCTTCTAGACTGTTTGATGGATTTGAATGAAGCTTTCCTTGTGGGTTCGTCTGGTTACTGAGAAGGTCTTCCACTGTATATAATTTTCCAACCATTAATTTTAGGGGGTCAGCCTCCCCTCACTAAATTAAAGATTCTCAGAAATGGTGAAAGAATGGCAGAGGTGGCTTTGATATCTTAGTACATGCAGTATAATGGATAATCATCTGCAATGCGATATTTGGGAAGCGTGACCCTCCAATGATTCTTGGAGGAGGTCAGCCAAAAAAAAAAAAAAAAAGAAGAAGAAAGAAAAGGAAAAGCGATCAGAAATGGGGGAAAGTAAGCACGCCTATGTCAACTTCGTCGGCACACATATCGCAGGACGGGGTATGCAGGTCCAGTTTCTACCCTGGATGCATTCGAGGAAACTGCACAGCTACTTTATTTATTTATTTGAGATTGTTATTAGCGGCTACCCATATTTTTTCTTTCTCTTTCTGAGGAGGGGTGATGATAGGGAAAAGGAATTAGGGAAGGCGGACTAATCGTGTGCTTTTCTTTTTCTTTTTTCGAAACGTAACATTGTGTTGACGTGGAGAGCCTACGTCGGTGTTTGGCTGTGTAGTCGAACATCACGAGCGTCATTGTATGCATGACCGCAGCTGTTTGGAGTGTGCACATTAACGACAGTAGCTGTTTGGAGTGTGCACATTAACGACGGCAGCTGTTTGGAGTGTGCACATTAACGACGGCAGCTGTTTGGAGTGTGCACATTAACGACGGCAGCTGTTTGGAGTGTGTACATTAACGACGGCAGCTGTTTGGAGTGTGCACATTAACGACAGTAGCTGTTTGGAGTGTGCACATTAACGACGGCAGCTGTTTGGAGTGTGCACATTAACGACGGCAGCTGTTTGGAGTGTGTACATTAACGACCGCAGCTGTTTGGAGTGTGCACATTAACGACAGTAGCTGTTTGGAGTGTGCACATTAACGACGGCAGCTGTTTGGAGTGTGCACATTAACGACGGCAGCTGTTTGGAGTGTGCACATTAACGACGGCAGCTGTTTGGAGTGTGTACATTAACGACCGCAGCTGTTTGGAGTGTGCACATTAACGACAGTAGCTGTTTGAAGTGTGTACATTACCTCACAAACGTATCTTTAAAGCGTGGCGCGAAGGTTTGCATAATGAACAGGAGGAAAAATGATGCCTGACCACTATGTTAGCATAACCGCATCTGATATATCTACACGCCACAGGAGACGGAGGGATGGAATGCAGAGGTATAGTAGAGAGGGGGAAGGGGGGAACTGGGAGCACGGCAGTGAAGCGGCGTTGGACAGGGCGACATGGAGGAGATTTATTTGTGGCCACCCCTGCCGGGATTAAGGCGTCTGGCAATAGATAGATAGATAGATAACAACAGAGTATGCATTAAAAAACTCGCACCTATCGAATTCCTTATAATATTAAGTATACAGCAATCCTCACCACCACGCTTCATATATATTGTCCACTGTGTCAGATTTCAATGAACGGTAATTTAAGGATACTTTTGTGAGCGGCTGTACCTGTGTGGTGTGTGTGCCTATGCTGTGTGTACCTGTGTCGTGTGTACCTCTCCCGTGTGTACCTGGGTGACGTGTATACCTCTGCGCCGTGTGTACCTGTGTGGCGTGCGTACCTCTGCCATGTGTACCTGTGTGGCGTGTGTACCTCTGAACCGTGTGTAACTGTGTGGTGTGCGTACCTGTGTCGTGTGTACCTGTGTGGCGTGTGTGCACTTTTGTGGTGTGTGTACCTGTGTGGTGTGTGTACCTCTGTGGCGTGTGTACCTCTGTGGCGTGTGTGTACCTGTGTGGTGTGTGTACCTCTGTGGCGTGTGTACCTCTGTGGCGTGTGTGTACCTGTGTGGTGTGTGTACCTCTGTGGCGTGTGAACATGTGCCGTGTGTGCCTGTGTGGCCTGTATACCTGTGTGGCATGTGTTCCTGAGGGGCGTGTGTTCCTGAGGGGCGTGTGTACCTCTGTGGTGTGTGTACCTGTGTGGAGTGTGTACCTGTGTGTCATGTGTACCTGTGTGGTGTGTGTACCTGTTTGGCATATGTACCTGTCTGGTGTGTATACCTCAGAGTCGTGTGTACCTGTATGTCTGTGTATCTACGTCGTGTGTACCTGTGTGGCATGTGTATGGTCCATGAAGAAGCATGTGTAATTGTTCCTTCGTTACAATCTGAAGCAGTCAATGAGACGTCTGAAAATATTCCCATCAGAGGAGCAGCCACGATTTTTTTTTTAACAGATAGATTTTAAAGAGGGGGGGGGGGCCTGAGAGCAAAGGGGTAGGGGGGGAGGTGAACCAAGCACGGAAAGGAACAGTAATTTGCCTCCAATTAAAAGAGGGGGGGAATGAAGGGATTTTTTTAGGGGGGGCTTCATCGCTCTCTCCACTCCACTTTAACGCCTCCACTGCTCTCCTTCAGCTTCTAAATCATGTGTTTGCCTTTTTTTTTTTTTTTTTTACGAGGAAGGAATTTTATGCAACATATGAAGTCAACTATCCATTAGAAAAAAATTGGCTTGGAAAAAAAAAAGGCGAAAAGAAAAACGCACATTTTGAAACCACTGAATACCTTGTTGACGATAATTTTTTGACCGACACTAGATTATTCCTGGCTTCAGAGAGAGAGAAAGAGAAACGTAATTAAGGTACTGTACATGTGTACTGCGTGAAGACCAATGATAAGACTCTTGGATGGTCAGCAGGGATAGGGAAGGGTCTGAACACCAACACTTACACTCCCCACCAACACTTACACTCCCCACCAACACTTACACTCCCCACCAACACTTACACTCCCCACCAACACTTACACTCCCCACCAACACTTACACTCCCCACCAACACTTACACTCCCCACCAACACTTACACTCTCCACCAACACTTACGTTTAAATACACAACCATAGTCCTTTCTACCTTAGCTTGGCCCAGACTTTAACCCTTGCAGCTCATTTCACGTTGTTCAGATAAAAGACAATATTAGGGCTCTGCATCGTTTTCATAGCACTTCTTCATGACTAGCATCATAATCCTGGGATAACCTGTTACATGTCAATACTCTAGTTGTAGAGATAGGAATTTTAGGCCAAGTTATAGTAGAAGGAGTATAGTGATAGCAAGACGCCTGACCATACATTTGTAGCTATAAAATAATACAACAATCTATCTATATCTTCATCGCCATACACGTTTTTCCCGTAAGGTGGCTACAAACAAATCGCCTCCACGTCACACATTCCTCTACCATCAGGCTGCCCTCTCCCCATCTCACACTCCCCTCTCTCATTACCTCTTCACCCCATGCCTCCATCTCATGAGTCTACCTCTCCCCCTCATCCTCCACATCACACTCATACACCCTCCTAGTCAGTCACTCTCCATCCTCTCCACGTGGCCAAACCATCTCAAGGTATTTCCTCTAATGCTGTCTAGCGCATCCACACCAACACCACAAAGCTCCTTCACTTCTAAATAAAATAAAGAATAAAATAAAAACAGAGAATAGGTACACTAACTATAAAATTACAAGTGAATGAAGGTCAGTGATTATGTAAGGCGGTGGAGGGTACGTAAAAAACGGACGATTATGCGCGTCAGTTTCACTCCAACAGCCATATACGTACAGGGCGCTTTGCTATGCTATTCCTATCATTCTTATTTGGCCAACAGCAGCCAAACCACATCTTAATTTCAACCAAGGTGTACCCAGTGTATGTCGGATCAGAGACTATAAACGGCGATGGCGACTACGTGATTATTACAGTGTGTTTGCAAGTCACAGCATTCTCATCAGCGGCGCTCCGACAGATTGCAAGTACAGGGTTCATATCCAATAAAACGTGCTTGCCAATCTCTCTACGATCAACAAGTCACCACAGAAAGTATACTGGGAATCATGTTTTTGCTGTATTTTTCACTTTAATACTCATTCTGGTTTGGTTATGAGGTGTAAGTAAGTGTATTAGTGAAGATGGAAATACAGACACTCTTTTCCACACCCAACTTCGCGAGAAATGTTTGTGAATAAAGCCCCAGGTATCGGGAAAATATGACCCGCCATACCTACCTGGCCTCTCACCTGCCTCACCTCATCATTAAACCCTCCACACGGTATTTCACATTCCGACTTACCTTGTCTGCGGAATAAAGGATCACCACTTACACACACACACACACACACACACACACACACACACAATTGTAAGTTTATCCCATAGTAAAGTTGTTGAGAGGGGCAACTGAAATGTTCTTATCTGTTTTTTATTAGGTACCCCTCGAGTTTTGCAGAGAAAGTCATAGAGCTTATTGAAAGGGCCAAGAAGCCACGATGACTCAGGGGTTACGGCGCAAGTCTCACAATCTCCGTGTGTTATAAGTCGGTGGTTCGACACAAAAGACATGACAGATATTTAAGGTAGGCGATACTGGTCCACGGTTCTTTCTTACGTTAGCATACTGTGTCCGTACGCTGTCGGCTTAATGCAATCACACACACACACACACACACACACACACACACACACAATTATCAGTTTATCCTAGAGTCAAGCAGCTGAGAGAGAATGCTGATCTGTTCGTAGATAAAAACGCAGAGCAAAGGAGGGGACCGGGAATGGGGAGCCTGTTAATAATTCCTTTTTATGTGCATCTATAAACAACAAACATTTTAATATCCCTCTCACAAAAGGCCATAAATCCTTGTAATATTATGAGCTTACCGCAACGCTTTGCTATCGAATGTTAGACTGTCCCCATGATGATCTACAGACCTACGTGTGACTGAGCAACAAGTGGACTGGAATTGCGGTGTCTTTTGTTTGTCTGCAGGTGGGATACGCATACAGGGTTCAGTGTTTCCTAGGGTTCAGCTGGTGGAAGGATTATCTAGATGGACTGGTGTTGGAGCTGTCTTGTGCAGCGGGTCTGACAACTCTCTGGTTACTTATCTGTACCGTGGGGAGTCATGGTGTGGCTGGTTATATTAAATGCCAAGTCTTCCTATTTAGTTTTATTTGTTTACCACACACCTGCCAGCGAGGTTACATGGCCAGAATCATGATCAAGTTAGCCGTATTGGTCAGGCAGTGGGGGCCTTATGGAGTAGACACGAGCTAAGTGATGGATGACATGAAATACAGCCCAACAGTACCGACATACGAAGCACTGGCGCCTGCAGTAACCAGCAGCAGTGTAATGTTCTGGTGAATGAAGAGAGACTTGACTGGTAAGACAGTTTAAGTACATGGGTGCAATGACTGAGACAAGAGGTAAATGTGCAAAGAAAGTGGAGAGCAGAGTGGCACAGGAAAGAATGGTGGCTAGTTTTATGAAGGCCTTGATACGACACAGAGGCCTGAGTGTGGCAGTTGCACGAGGAATGCATAAAGAAGTTTTAATGCCATCATTAGCATAGGGGTGTGAGACTTTGGTGCGGCATGAGAGAGTCAAGAGGTAGAGTGATGATGATGGGGTTACTGAAAAATGTGTGGGGAATGCAGACAGTGGACAGGAAAAGAAATAACCCACTTCGTGAAAGATGTGCAGTAAGGAAATCCATGGGTAACAGACCAGAAGAGAACGTGTCTATATGATATGGTCATATGGAGGTAATCGGTATAAATACATTGATGAAATGGGTATTCGTGAAAGGGTTTGAAGGTGGGAGGAGGCAAGGTAGGCCAAGAAGAAAGTAAATAGGTTTAGTAAATGAGAGTGGGAAACAGAGGCTGGAGGCAGACGAAGCTGGGGGACTGACAGGTGATAAAGCTGGTTGGATGAAGTTTATAGGAAGGTGTGTATGACAAAGGGTTAGGCATCCCTTTTTTAACTTGAAAGTCGTCGGGCTAACTCTGAAAGGATATATTAAGTTCTTACGTACTGGGGAGGTGTGCCTGTGGGGTAGAGTCAGGACTACGAGGGCTGGAATGGTGCGTGATGAATGTGGCTCGTTTCACTGGCCATGCTGCTGATGAGTTCTCCACTATCATTTTTTCCCTTGCTTTCTGGGTCCTATATCATCCCACTTGTGAACGGCAAAGCAAGGCGTGATGATGATGATGATGATGATGATGATGATGATGATGATGATGAAAAAAATGGGAGAAATGGAGTTCCCCCGAGCTAAGCCCTGTATTGGACTATATAGCCCCGCTAGGGTTACAGGAGCGAGCTACCACTCCCAGCACGGCAGCCCGGGCGAGGCTCGAACTCGCAATCCCCCGATTACGAGTCCAGCGCGCTACCACTGTGTTACCGCTCTCCCCTGATGATCATGAAGATTTTGATGAAAATGATGATGATGATGAAGCTACTGTATGTTGGCATCAATGGGCCACCTGGAGCTGCTTTCAGTCATTTCCTTCCGCATTTCTTCTGACCACACAAATTCGATATAAAAACACCTGTAATGATTCACCACCAACCCCACCAGGTATCCGCAAGAGCCTGGCCCATTGTTCCCACCTGTACACTGCTTATCACTGCCCCTGCCACCTTCATTCACTTTCCCACTCACTGTCACTCTCACTCACAGGCTCAGTCACTTTTCCATGGTCTCTCTCACTCCCACAGTCACAAACTCACTTCACGAGACTGAGAAAGCAGTGTTGTTAGTATCTCAAACCTTCAGTCTTTCAAACGCAAAGTATCTGGGCAAAATGAATGGAGCTTGAATATGGCTCTGTTATTCTTTTTTACTTTTTTCTTGGAGGGAACTATTTTGCGGGTTTCTGGCCTTTGGTTCCTTCTTCCCTGCATTAAAAAAAAAAAAAAAAAAAGGAAAATGCACATCTAGTACATTCCCCACAATTGATAAAAAATAAAACTCATATATAGGACGCTTTCATTATAAACGTATGGAACTCTTCAATCGTTTCGTTCATGGAATTTTGAGACTTTTTAAGCTTTGTCGAGGGGAGGTATGAACTCTGGGGAAACGTATTAATAAACTTTCCTAAGCTTAAGTAGTGCGTAAGATTCTTTGTGTATACGTTCATTTTCACACACACACACACACACTTCACAACCAACTCACAGCGAATGAAAGTGGCAAACACACAAAACAAGAGGATATGTGATGAGAGTTAACTGTTAAGGACGCTTGTTTATCTTGAATATTGGTGAGGATTCTTTACAAACACGACTCAGGGATGTTATAGCCCTTCACAGCGCTGGAGAGGGACGCCTTCATGTGGTGGTACTGATATAACCAAGCGGCTCCACTGCCTGGCCGTATAAACGTCCCTCAGCCACATCCCCATCCCCGAAAACAGGAAAATGGACAACAGGATAACCTGAGCCTGTAGTCCACGGGGTTCAGGTTCAGATGAGTCTTTGTAACTACTGCTACTACTTAATTACAAATTCCTTCTTCATGGTGACGTCTTTTATAGTTTGCCCTCGCTAAGTCCAGACGATTTTATTCATCTTGGAAACACCTCTCATACTACAAAGGTTAATGAAGCCTGTATCTAACCCCTCTAGGTCGATAAGCCTCACCTAATGAAAAGAAAATCGTCTGGAGGTGGGAAGAATGAATAAAAACTTAAATTGGTTAAGCTAGTAGAAAGTACGTGTGTTGAATCTACCGTTGTTAATGGCGCAAAGCCGACGATATTATAGCACAAGGATGATATGTGAAAAAGAACTGACATAAAAAAAAAAAAAAACGAAAGGGGAAGAAAACATCGACATGAACTGGATAATATGAAAGAGAATAGTGACACAATAACCGAAGCGGGTAAAGAAAAATGGCTGCCACAAAGAGACAAAGCAAAACACTGGCAAAATATCACAGTGGGGGGTTGAACTGCTGGGTAAAACACAATGATTGGCGAGTCTCCGGCGTATACCCGGCCGTTCCCCTTCCTTCCTCTTTTATCATTTACGCTCGTGTCACTGCAATGAAGGTGAGGCTGCTTATTCGTGCGTGAAATTATCGCCATTAGCGTATTTATATCGGGCACAGTACGTCCATAACGACCCCGGGTGAGTAAAAAGGAAAATACGCTGGAAAAGAGAAAAGGTTTGATGCATACGTCGCTGCCTTCCTTTCGTCACGGATTCACGTTTTGATAATATAAGCATTTTAGATTTCGCCCCTTTGATAACATTTGCTGTACATTTAAGTGTCCCCTGTTTTAGGAAAGAAATGCTTTAGTATTTATAAGAATGGAAGGCTGCTTAATAAATGAAACGAGAAAAAATGGTGTAAAGGAAAGACAGAACTGAAAAATATTACCCAGGATAGACGAGGGTTGAACTGTAGTTATTATGGCTGCAACTGGCGATGTACAAAGGAAATTAGTGGCCCAAAATAATTATACAGAATGCTCTCAGTTACTTCTTCCTCTCTAATCAGTACGAGTGAAGTGACCTCATACCAGCCACCTGCGGAAATTATAAAGGTGTGGTGAGTGCAATTAAATACCCATGGCTAATTAACAGAACACCTGTGGAAGTGTAATTTTATACCTGTAATTAAAGCTCTGTCCCTTTAATAGCCAGAGTGAGAATTTATTTTTCACAAACACTAGAATTAGACGTTTCCATGAAGCAATAAATGGCGCAGAATGACAGTGGTGGGGGAAGGGGAAGTGGGAAGAGGGGTTGTGTAGGAGGAAGGTAGTGGAGGAAGAGGACGTGGGAAGAGAGGTTGTGTAGGATGACAGTGGTGGAGGAAGAGGAAGTGGGAAGAGAGGTTGTGTAGGAGGAAGGTAGTGGAGGAAGAGGAAATGGGAAGAGAGGTTGTGAAGGATGAGTGGTGGAGAAAGAGGAAGTGGGAAGTGAGGTGGTGAAGGATGAGGGAGGTGGAGGAAGAGGAAGTGGAAAGAGAGGTTGTGTAGGATAAGAGTGGTGGAGGAAGTGGAAGTGGGAAGGGAGGTGGTGAAGGATGAGGGCGGTGGAGGAAGAGGAAGTGGAATGATAGGTTGTGTAGGATGACAGTGGTGAAAGAAGAGGAAATGGAAAGAGAGGTGGTGAAGGATGAGGGAGGTGGAGGAAGAGGAAGTGGAAAGAGAGGTTGTGTAGGGTAAGAGTGGTGGAGGAAGAGGAAGTGGAAAGAGAGGTGGTGAAGGAAGAGGAAGTGGGAAGAGAGGTTGTGAAGGAAGAGGAAGTGGAAAGAGTGGTTGCGTATTTCAGAAAAAAGTCCTGATATATGGTTCCTGCTACTGTCACTACTGGACTGCCAATGAAAACCACTCCTTCAGGAAATCAAAGAAATAAAACGTTATAAGTAGCAGTGTAATTTAGATAAAAGTGTCAAGGCTGGCGGTAGCTTCGGTAATACTTAATCAACGTGTATTAAGCCAGGACAATATCAGTGTCCGTGGCAGGGAGTTAATATTTCACATGTTCCTCTTAACATAGAATAATATTACTTTATTTAGAGGCATACAGATCGATCCAGTAATAATGCAGTCACTAGAGAGAGAGAGAGAGAGAGAGAGAGAGAATTTATAACCATGCTTATGTGAACGTCAATTATCTCGCTTATATGTAGATTTTTTTAAGAAACATAAGAGAAGAAAACAAGATGAAATACAGCCAAAGAAAAAAGAGAGGAGCAAATTGTGCTGCTGCCACTAGAGCAATAATATCAATTTGGTTTTATGAGACAAAATTTATGACCATTCCACTGTTCCTTGTGTTCATTCATAGTAAAACCCAAATAGCAAAAATTAATCTATATTTTAATGTAACAACGAAATCGTCATGCTCTCAGCCTTCTTTAAAATGTTCGTGTGTAATGTGAGACTCTAAGTATTTATTACCTTTCACGGAGGAAGCCAGGGGTGGGAACTGAGACATACATAGGATCGATTCCCTGTCGCAATTAGGAAGTTATTTTTGGAGGAACTATAGGCGTGGTAAGTGTGTCCCCTCCAGTTCGAAAAGTCTCTTCTAATAATCTATCTATCTATCTATTGCCAGACGCCACAATCCCTTACGGGGTGGCCATTTGACTCTGAGCTATTTGTTTTACAGGGAGGGGCACTAACCCTCCACCAACCCATTTGACACGTAGGGAGCACGTATGGTTTGGTTATATGGTTACCACCCAGCGTTGTAAATGGTTTCTTGGCTTACAGGAAACCATTTGGCTTGTCACTCAATGTAAAGCCACCTGTAACGGAAAGAAAAGCAATATGAGACAGGAAAGATGGGAGAAATAGGAAGAGAGGAGGGCAGGCACAGAAAAAGAATGACAGACGCTAAGGAAGAAGTAGGCAGCACTACATCAAGTGAGTGGATGATGGTCGCCACCACCTACCACTTAATAATAATAATAATAATAATAATAATAATAATAGAAGACTAGAGACAGCATAAGCGAAATAATAATAAATAGTATCTGTCTGCTAATTCTTTCTGTTAATTAAGAAGAGTAAAGCGATAGTAGAATGAGTGTTCTCGCTCGTTTCGCTCGCTCGAACACCAAACTTAGTCACAGTTTGGACCCTCGACATATGTACCCTGAGCGAAAGATCGCATCAGCAAAAAAATGGGGTCAGGGGTCAGGAGGAAAACTCTGTTGTACTGTAGCGAACTTTTTTGGATATCTCATCCATATTTTGAAGTTACAAGAAAGATAGACACCAATTTGGAAATCGCATAAAAATCCTCAATTATTTTCATTTCACAGACAACCCGTAATTCCCAGTAGTTTCTCCGTAAATCGAGGAAACCATTTCATATAAGGCAGCTTAGCGTAACAGCCAGCTGCGGAAGAAGTAACGGTCTACGGTTGTGTGAGTAGTGCAGCAGTATTTTACGACGATTCCTGAGAGTAACCAGGTTTTGCGTTTTCAAAACAAATAATACCTTCTGGTTGGCTTTTGGGGGAAATTTTTGACTGAATCTGAGTCAAACTAATACAATACCCTGATCGACGAAAAAAAACTCTGAATTTCTGATTTCTGCTTCGAATCGGAGCACACCGAGAGATTTGCTGAAAGTAATTTTTGTGGGTGAGCAAAAACTAAAGTCATTATTAACCTGCAATGTCCCAAGCCCTAGACCTAAAATTAATACAAGAGGAGTACTGCTTTTAGGAAGTGTGAGGGAATATTTTTGGTGTAATCTAATAAGTTCTTTTTAGTATTTTCAGGTCAGGAAATCAGAGCAAGATGGTGAGCCACATGAGACAATTTTCAGTTCTGCCTGACTTGCTCGCTCGCTCTCTCGAACACGTTCCACACTTTTTAAATAACACAGAAGAGGACAGCAAGGTGTAATAAGCAAAATAAATCGCTTAGGAGGAGGAGTTAGGAAGCTTCCTTAACGACAAGGGGCCTTCGTCTCTGATCACTTACTAAAGAATGCCAGTCCAGTATGGTAGCGTACCGGACATTTTAAGTGGTTTAATAATTAGATGTGGCAAAAAGTGAGAGAGAGAGAGAGAGAGAGAGAGAGAGAGAGTATATAAGAACCCTAGTAATCGTGGTAAAGCTTAGTATTCACGTATCAGTTCACTGGCTTGAGAAATAAAACGTGACACAAAAAGACAAGATATACGATTAGTGTGCCTGACGCGAGGGTAACTTTTCAACAAATTACGTATGATGGAAAATACGGTAAAACAGCTAACGTGGTTGAATATTCGTCCGAAAGAGGTCTTGTTAATGAGAAAGAAAAGCCATGTTGATGATAGAATTAAGTGTGGCTCATGTGAAGGCAATTTATAGTAAGTGTAAGTGTGGAGTTACATGGAGAGACAGACAGACAAATGAGGACGTAAACATGCGTTGTGGTGCTGATGTGGATGTGATTTAAAGTGTTATGAGACATTTTTTTAGATCAGGGGTTTACCTGGGGTCCATGGACCCCTTGGGGGTCCATGGATGGGATTCAGGGGGTCCGTGAAGGTCAGAATAATTGAGAACAATTTAGCGATATTGCATGATGACGTTTGGCATCATTAGCTGCCCTCCCCCCCAAAAAAAAAAAAAAAAAATCAAAGTCTTGAAGAATTCTGGTGTTCGTTGAAAGAAGCCTACCCTCGTCTGGCAAAGCAAGCTATGGTGCTCTGATTCCGTTTGCTATTACATACCTTTGTGAGTCAGGGATTTCAGCGCTTGCTTCTATCAAAACGAAAAGCCGAAATCAACTGGATGTCAACGATGACATGCGTGTTGCCTTGTCAAAGACCACAATTTCATCTTCTTATTGAAGCCAAACAACAACAACCCTCTCACTGAAATGAACTTATGAGCAGAATTATTATTATTATTTTTTTTTTTTTTGCACAAGTTGGATGTATTTCATTTTTTCGAGTGGCCATTAGTTTTTGCATGAAAGAGAGTGAGAAACATAATTCTTTGTAAAGACTGTTTTATACTTTGTGATACACTGCGTGAGGAAGTTTTCAATAAAATAATGTATATCCATTGCATGCAAAACGCTGTGTTTGTGCTTATGTGCATTTTTGTAGGGAAGGGGTTCATAGCTTTCACCCGAGTCTCGTAGGGGCCCGTGACTCAAAAAAGCTTAAGAACCACTGTTTTAGATGGTTTGGCTATGTGGAGAGGTTGGAGAATGAGAGACTGACTAGAAGAGTGTAAGTGCGGAGTTACATGGAGAGACAGACAGACAAATGAGGGCGTAAAGGAGTGCTGTGATGCTGACGTGGATGTGACTGAAAGTGTTATGAGAAATACTTTGAGGTGGTTCGGCCTTGTGGAGAGGATGGAGAATGAGAGACTGACTAGAAGAGTGCATGTAAGTGAAGTGGATGGGGAGAGGAGGAAAGGGAGACCAAGGATGAGATGGTGGGATGGAGTGGTGAGATATATGAGAGAGGGATGTGTGAGTTGGAGGGAGAGCAGACAAATGGCAGAGGACAGGGAGACGTGGAGGCGATTTGTCTGTGGACTCCCCTTACAGGATTACGGCGTCTGACACTAGAGACAAACAGATAGATAGATAGACAGATATACAGATGAATGAATGAATGAATGAATGAATAGATGGATGAATAAACGGGCAGACAGACAGATAGATAGACATATATAGTTGGCTGGCTGGCTGGATGGCTGGGTATAGATAGACAAATAGACAGACAAACAGATAGACAGACCAGTGGCTCATGATAGAGTAGTTACTGTTCTAAATGCTGTGAGAGAGAGAGAGAGAGAGAGAGAGAGAGAGAGAGACCACCAACACTTAGGAAATTTGCGGGCCAATCTTCTCGCGTGCAGACCTCTCATTTGGCTTGTCAGGACGGGGCAGGGTGGCGCTGTCTCTCTCTCTCTCTCTCTCTCTCACACACACACACACACACACACACACACACACACACACACACACACACACACACACACACACACCATGCTCCATCTCTCCTTATGTCACTGCTCCTGGCTCTATCTCTCTATCTCACTACACATGGCTCTCTCTCTCTCTCTCTCTCTCTCTCTCTCTCTCTCACTGCTCCTGGCTCTATCCCTCTTCATCTCACTGCTCCTGTTTATTTCATGTCTGTCTGTCTCTCTCTCTCTCTCTCTCTCTCTCTCTCTCAGATTTTCGCCCTTTAGAGGCTTATTTCCCGTAGCTCAGTGAGAGACTAGGACCATACAACAGCTCTACATCCTTCCCATAGCACTTCTTCGTGACAGGCAGCATATTCCAGTGTAGATATTTTGTTACAGACGAAGGTAAAGAGAGAGCAATTGTACGTAAGGTTAAAGAAATGAAAGAAAATAAAGATAGTGGTACCCCTCCCTCCTTCTTTCTTTAAAAACAGGGAAGCCATTGTCCTTCCCTTCTCTCTCTCTCTCTCTTTTTTCTTTTTTGCAAGAGTAATGGCTGTATTAATAGAATGATTGTGGTGTATTTTTTTTTCACTCTGTATCTTTCCTTTCTGCTTGGTGTGTGTGTGTGTGTGTGTGTGTGTGTGTGTGTGTGTGTGTGTGTGTGTGTGTGTGTGTTATTTGCCCATTATATTTTCATTCCTTTCTATTATCTCTCTCTCTCTCTCTCTCTCTCTCTCTCTCTCTCTCTCTCTCTCTCTCTCTCTCTCTCTCTCTCGCATCACCCCTATCTCTGCGTATCTTACTATGTCTTTCTTATCACTGTAAGTAACATATTCACGTGACTGACATAGCGATCTTAGAAAGGGAAGGCAGAAAGCAAGATATCAAAGCTCCTATGACTCTCTCTCTCTCTCTCTCCCTCTCTCTCTCTCTCTCTCTCTCTCTCTCTCTCAGCTGCCCCGACCGTGAGAGTGTTAAGCCATTTGCCTGCGTAGGTGTTTTTGTGGGGGAAATATGTTGGTGATCTATGTAACTGGGTGTTGTGAGGGGTTACTGGCGTCTGGCAACCCAACCCCCACCCTCACCCCACCACACCCACCACCCCACCCCACACCCTACTCCACCCCACCCCCACCCACCACCTACCACCCCACCCCATCTCACCCCCACACCAAACGGGATCACACACCCTTATCCCACACCCCACCCACCACCCCTACCCACCACCTACCACCTCACCCCATCTCACCCCCACACCACACCGAATCACACCATCCTATCCCACACCCCACCACACACCACTCCACCCCACTCTCTCTCTCTCTCTCTCTCTCTCTCTCTCCAGTCTGTCAAATGGGGGAATTAGCATCGGAAAACCATAAAATAACTTCCTGCCTTCCCCCTGAACGAGATTTTTAAGTCAGTCTGCTGCAGAGGAAGGAAAAAATCAGCAAAAACTCAATCAACTTCCAACACTGTCTACCAGAGATAACATTCACCCCAAACATGCAATACACAACTCCAGTCTTCTTCCCTTGCTGTCTTTCCGAATTTAGATGGGTAAGTTCACATCAGGTCTTGTGCATAAGTCCGCGTCCCACAGATCTGATGTACTTAACAGGCTATGTACTTTCTTTAACCCTGTGCAGTGTGGAATACAGCTGTCATGTGTGGGAGGGCTTACCACATACTCGTACAGCTCTTCTATACAGGGCGAAGTCAAAATCTTCTCGTCTCACTAACTCACCTCTGCCACTGACTCTCTTCAAACCCTCTCTCCCACTACTGTCGCTATTTCAGTGATCCCTGCTCTTCTCAAACCTTTTTCAACCCTCTTCCCCCACACTGGGAACGCATTACCCGTCTAACTACACACCCTCACTTATTTTTGTCCAACTTGCTTATGCATGAGTTCATCGGTATTCTCTGATTCTTATTGTACATATGATTAACTGCGCCATTACGGAACTGTCTTCATCATTCTGTCTTTCCCTCTATGTTCATGCACATCTGACTGAACAAATCTTGCGTCACCTCTGTACAGAAGCGAAGTTTTACAGGACTGCTGCCTATGTTTGATGTTTTCCTCTTTTCTTCTCTTTTCCCTTTCTTCATAAAAAAGCTAACATAAAAATTCACAACCCATATAGATTTTATCCAGTTTTCGTAATAAATATAACTACTAAACACTTGATCAAGATTTTTTACCCGACGCTGCGAGAAAGAAAGGTCCCTGAACACTGGAAACTGCAAGATACACCTCATTATCTACATATGATCGAAACTAGCAGGAAAATTACAACATATAAGCCTAATTTCTGTAGTAAGTTGCTATACACCAATAAGGATTGGACGGTAAATCAACTGGAGAATTTTAACATAACTGAAGCTACACAACCTGGACTTAAGAGGCAAAGGACAAATCTCGGTCATACGCTAGAGTTGTACAATTAACAAGTTTCTTCCCCCTCATTATGTTACACGCTTACCTGATATCTAAGTTTTAAGAAAGATGCTAAGGTGTCCAAGATAAATTACTGCTTGAAGTTTACGTATCAGGGAATATAAGGAAACATACAGATACTGAAATAACAGGTTACATGAAATACAGTGCTAACTGGGTGTTAGTAAGAGTTTGTACCACAGGGATCAGATTTACAGCCAGTCCTTCTCACTCCCACATTACTGGCACTGGTGTAGAATCAGGTAACTTCATATCAAAATTCGCTACGACACAGATAATGACAACTGAAAAAAATCAACCCACACCAAGATTTCAACACAACAGCCGAGTGGTCATCTTGCTGGAAAATGCCCATTCAAAGTAAATAAGTGTCAAATCCTTCACGTCTGACAATCGTATTAAAACTGTGAATATGAAATGACAGGACAAAAATATAAGGAGAAGAACTGCTATGAATTTCGTGTCACTGTTCCTTCCGACTTTGTGATAAGGCATCCAAGAGGGCGTATATAATGCTAGGATTTATCAACAGAAACTTCACTATTAACAGCAAAGACATTGTTACTCCCAGTCACAAGAGCTTACAACCCTCGAAAATATGGAAAGTAATTTTGGTCTTCAAGTATGGGCATGGATTCAGTGATATTGGAAACCGAATGGCGTATTGTAACTAAGTCCAGTCCTGCATTTCATAACACATAAAGACAAATTAATGCAGCTTGATTGTACTTCTATTTCAAGCATCTGTAAAAAAAAAAAAAAAAAAAAGGAATCTAATACAAAGCCTGGAGGCAACTAAATGATTTGATAATGGAAATATTTAATCACATTTGTCCTTTTGTGTGTGTGTGTGTGTGTGTGTGTGTGTGTGTGTGTGTGTGTGTGTGTGTGTGTGTGTGTGTGTGTGTGTGTGTGTGTGTGTGTGTGTGTCCGACTCTGGGCAAAGGCTCCAGGGCCTATATCTCGGGGGCAGTAGCCTATCCCAAAGCCCAGTAGTCCTCCTACACCTCCACATGTCACCACTTCGGCGCTAACACCCACCGTCCAAATTGAATACATGCTAGGGCCGTCTCATACAGGACTGGTGTATTGATATGTTCACGCTTGGAAACAGATGAAAACAATTAGGACAGTGTTAAATTTGGTGTTACAAAATATTTCCTCGCCTGTGAGATCATTATATTAAAAGATATGACATCAGGTAACGTAAACAACACAGCCATAGGAAGCTGAAGTGAAGAAGTACCGTAGACATTTTCAAGGAAAGACTGGATACGTATTATCTATGGATGCTGTATATATACCAGCGACATCTTAGAAACAAAAAGGAAAATCTGAGACAAGATAAGTAGACCTGGTGTACTTATATGTCTGTGTCTCGTATTTATGTCTATGGAAAAATAAAGCAAAGTCAGAAAAAACAGTATTCGGCTTGGGATCATTGTTTTCTTCCTTTTTTTGTGTGTACTGCTTTCAAACGCTCCTATATTCCTCTCAAGCACTTCTGTCCTGCCAGGTGTGTCGTGTATTGTTTTCCTGTACGACTGACTGCCAGAGGGTATGGAAGGAGGGGGAAAGCCATCTCCTTTGCAGTCCTATTTTTATACGTCTCTCTTCTAATGTCTAAGTTCTCTCTCTCTCTCTCTCTCTCTCTCTCTCTCTCTCTCTCTCTCTCTCTCTCTCTCTCTCTCTCTCTCTCTCTCCATCTGTCTATCTATCTATCTATCAATGTATCTATCGCTCATTTTTAACCTTCCGTGGATAGAGAATAAGTTTCGCCTCCTCTCTCTCTCTCTCTCTCTCTCTCTCTCTCTCTCTCTCTCTCTCTTTCTCTCACGGCCTGGTACATTGTGGCCAATTAAGGATGTAATGGGAGTGCGGTGGTGGTGGTGGGCGGCGCGAGAATGGTGTAGGACATGGAGTTTGCGTGTCCTCTCCCCTCCCCCCCCCACCACCACACCACCAGGCCCACTCACCACCACATTTACTATTCACCACACTTACTATTAGCACCACATCTACTGTAACACCACAAATAACACCACAGGAGCTTGACAGGGGTGGGGGGAGAGGATGGGGAAGGAGGGATTTGACAAGGGTGGCGGAGAGGAAGGAGTTTGACAGGGGTGGGGGGAGAGGAAGGGGAAGGAGTGTGACAGGGGTGGAGGAGGGGAAGGGGAAGGGGAAGGGGAAGGAGTTTGACAGGGGAGGAGGGAGAGGAAGGGGAAGGAGTTTGACAGGGGTGGAGGAGGGGAAGGGGAAGGGGAAGGGGAAGGAGTTTGACAGGGGAGGAGGGAGAGGAAGGGGAAGGAGTTTGACAGGGGTGGAGGAGGGGGAGGGGAAGGGGAAAGGGAAGGAGTTTGACAGGGGTGGAGGAGGGGGAGGGGAAGGGGAAGGGGAAGGAGTTTGACAG
Source organism: Coenobita brevimanus (assembly GCF_032717465.1). Lineage (NCBI taxonomy): Eukaryota > Metazoa > Arthropoda > Malacostraca > Decapoda > Coenobitidae > Coenobita > Coenobita brevimanus. The sequence continues at coordinate 40,057,196 of NC_137051.1, read as the reverse complement.
GGGGGGGGGAGGGGAAGGGAAAGGAGGAAGATTCTGACAAGCCCGCCCCTTTAAAAAGAAAATGGTCTAGTTTTTAAGCGACAGAATTTATGTTGTGCCTTATAAAAAATATCTTCTTGAACCAATAATAATAATAATAATAATAATAATAATAATAATAACAATAATAATAATAATAATAATAATAAGAAGAAGAAGAAGAGGAACAAAATCAGTAATAATAATAATAATAATAATAATAATAAATATGGTAGCGTGTGTTGATATGAGTACAAATGTAATGTTACAGATCTACGGTAGTACAATATGTAATTACTGTACAGTAATTCATAGCCGAACTGTAAAATACTTTGGGTAAAAATCATGGTTGTTGCTAAGTGATACTACTCTCTCTCTCTCTCTCTCTCTCTCTCTTGTGTGTGTGTGTGTGTGTGTGTGTGTGTGTGTGTGTGTGTGTGTGTCTCTCTCTCGTGTGTGCGTAATTCACCGGGTCGGTCAGGATCACTTGATGTTCGTGATGGTCGTGATCGTCAGCTTTTACCCTCCCGGAAGAGAGCTGAAAGCTCATATAGTCCGATCCAAGGGCAAGGCTGTGACCTTCACACACGTACACACCCGTCCCCTTGCTCAAGGGGGACAGTAACCACCCACTTCGTCAGTGAAACTTTTCGCAACCTGAGCGAGGCGCGAACTCCCGTCTACAAGATGGCAAGCGAGAACGCTACCACTGAGCCAGCGAGCGGTGTGTGTGTGTGTGTGTGTGTGTGTGTGTGTGTGTGTGTGTGTGTGTGTGTGTGTGTGTGTGTGTGTGTGTGTGTGTGTGTGTGTGTGTGTGTGTGTCCGACTCTGAGCATAGACTTTCACAACCTTTTTCCTGACGTCCAGCCGCTTTGGTGAGGGGGAAAAACATAACCCCCTCACCCTCTCTCCCTCCTCCTAAACCCACCCTACCTCAGCTGATTATCCTGTACAAACACACAACAATCTTTTCAAAATCGGCCGGATATACAGCAGAAAGATCGAACCTACTGAAACACGCACAGAGATAGGCTTTTTACTGTATCTCTATCCTTCTATTGCCAGACGCCTTAATCCCGCAAGGGGTGGCCACAAACAAATCGCCTCCATGTCGCCCTGTCCCCCGCCATTTCACTGCCCTGCTCCCAGCTCACACACACCCCTCTCTCTCATATAGCTCTCTCTCGCCAGGTGTTAATTTTCTCTGGACGGAAATGGGATGAGAGGTTTGTCTTTGTACGTAGTCTTTCTCACCATCTTCTCCGCTGCCCTGCCACACATCTTTGCCACACCCATTACCACAGTGAGCGGGAGAACTAACTTTACTGGCTCACTCTATCTCACGTCAAATTTTCTCTGATTAAGGCACATTTTTTGAAGACTGGCGGTGTTTCATACGGTACCTGTCAATTTCTTCTTCAGATTAAAAAAAATATATATCCACGTTGAGTAGATTGGTGTGAATAATGATGGTGAAAATTCTGAACAAATGCTATACGCTCTCTGTGAATTAGAATTGGCATTGCAGAGTTGTGATAGTGATTGATGCACTTGTTACTGTTCCACTGGTGACTTATTACTGCTGCCACTATCAACACTATCACTGGGAGTTCCGTCAGCATTCCCTATTATTATTATTATTATTATTATTATTATTATTATTATTATTATTGTTGTTGTTGTTGTTGTTATTATTATCATTATTATTATATCCGTTTGGGGTTTTTCCTTATGCTGTTTCATCATCGTCATCATCATCATCATTACCTAATTTACTGAATCAAATGTTCAGTACTGCCACATGGAACGCTCTCCGATGTTAAGTGATGAACCGCTGTGTTTATTTAGGTCTCAAACTTCAGAAACAGCTTTAATAATTACTACATCATCATCTTTACTATTATTATTATTATTATTAGCAGCAGCAGCAGTAGTAGTAGTAGTAGTATTGGCATTATTTAAGAGTTAGCATGGGTAATGTGATACTGAAATGGGGTTAACTTTCTGAGCCAGGGAAATATAATAATGGATGTCGATTCAAAGTGTCAGGAATGAGTTTCTTCATAAATAACTCCTAAAACTGGCAAAAGAAGCATATAAACACACACATCATTGAGGTACTGCCGTGAATAGTGCCACAAAACTATGTGCTACAGAGGCGAATGCTGGAATGTGTTAATGTGTTACTGACGAAGAGGCTGAGAGATGACGGTGCTATCTGCCTATCTATCTATTGCCACACGCCTCAATCCCATAAGGAGTGGCCACAAACAAATCGCCTCCACGTCGCCCTGTCCAATGCCACGTCGCTGTCCTGCTCCCACCTCACACCCCCCCCCTCTCTCATATACCTCTCCACCCCATCCCTCCATCTCATCCTCGGTGCTACGGACTCTAATAATCTCGTTACGTTTATTACAATACGAAACTGAGACGAGCGTGGAAGATACAAAGGGAGGCTTAGAATGAAAAATAAATGAAGACCTGAGAATGAAAAATGAATTACTGATAAACAAGGCAGCGGTAGATGAATAACCCAAAGAGCAAAATGACACACGAGGAATTAGAATCAACATGGAAAAAAAAAAAAGACTGGTTTGGAAACTTTGTGGACAATATACACAAAAGTACTTGATATGGGATGCTACAAAATGAAAGGAAAAAAAAAAAAGGAGGAGGAGCAGGATGGAGATATGTGCAAGATCAATAGAGAAGGATGAAGTGGATGGGGTGGATACAAGAAAGAGGTTCATATGAGAGAGAGAGAGAGAGAGAGAGAGAGAGAGAGAGAGAGGAAAGATTAGTAAGATGTCTGTAAGGAAGTCAGTAAGGAGAAAATGAAGATGCATTAAGAAATTACAAGTAAAATCAAAACTTCTTCAAAACAGGAGACTGACTGGAAAAAAAATTAAAAATAATAGAATGAATGCTGACAACAGAAAAAATTGTGAGTCATCTCCATTATTATCCCAACTCCAGAGAGAGAGAGAAAGAGAGACAGACAGACAGACAGACAGACACAGACAGAGTGTGTGTGTGTGTGTGTGTGTGTGTGTGTGTGTGTGTGTGTGTGTGTGTGTGCCATCAGACAGCATAACCAGTGGAATGGATCACACCATCACACATCACCCAGTGCAATGGAAGAGGAAGTGTCCAGGAATTACAAGATAAAGAACATCTGTAATAGCCGCACCCACCCAGACCTAACCACCACCTCAACGAATCCCCCCAAATGTCCCTTGTCTTTGGATATACCCTTCAGACACACCCCTAATGCAAACTATACACACCTCAGACACACCACAGACACGCCCCAAATGCACACCAGACACACCATCCCACCTCTCAACACATGTCATTAGGGGGCAAGCTCATGAAAATCTACGGTTCCAATTTGCCAGATTTCGTCTTTCAAAATGGTACAGTGACTCAGTGAGCTTGTGAGTGAGTGAATGTGTGAGTGAGTGTGTGAGTGAGTTTGAGAGTGAGTGGGTGCGTGAGCGTGTCAGTGAGATACAGAAACACACACTGTATTTGTCTGCCCCTGTTGATTCGGTAATAATAACAAGGTGACTCGCCCACCAATTCTACTCCATCTTTCCTTCATCCTTTCCAACTTTCACCTCCCTCTAAGCCTTCTTTCTCTCCCCTTAATAATAATAATAATAATAATAATAATAAAAACTAGCTATTACTGTAGATTAACCCCTTCAATCAAAGGACCTTTTAACTTTAGTCTTGGTACTTGAAAGCAATTTTTTTCAGCTCGGGAGAGACCTTCTCGAAAAAGTGGGATAAAATGCAGACTTCACTAATCCCTCCATATATGAGAGATCTTACATACATTAACTAAAAACATCTGGAGGTCTCAAAAGCTAACTGAAAAGGACGTCACCAAATTAAAAGTTAAATGATTTACTGGGACTTGCAGGTAAAGTGTGCTAAAGAATAATGCGAGAAGGTAGATAAGGTGCCAGAGTAATTAGAAAGAGATAATCAGGGTGCAATCCATATAATCTTAAGGTTTGGTAAGGATTAAGTATCTGGAATAAGGCAGATAAAAGAAGAAGGCAATATGAGAAGGACTGCAAGATGTTTACGATATATATGGATATGGATAGGACAAGCCGAACAGGGATGGATTAAGGACGGAGTTAGAGTGGAAAGAATACTGAATGATATAAAGAGTTCCATGGATGTGTAAAAGTATGTAGTAGCAGAGTGATTCAGGCGGTACTGGAAAGAGGAATGAATATGTCACGTCCCCATCAATGTTCAGTATGTATGTGGGTGGGTGATTTAAGAGAGTAGTTAAATCAAGAGTTGCAGAGACGGGAGTGAAGATGATGCATGGAAAGATGTATAGTAGTTCAAATCTGATGTGTGAAGAGGATGCTGTGTTGATCGCTAATTGTGAACGGAATATCTGTAGACTGGCATAGAGTTTTGTGATTGTTTGTAGTATGAATGACGACGATAGAAACAAGTGTAAATAACAGGATGGTTGTTGCGAGAGCGGGTAAAGCACAGTGTGATTTGTTCGATAATAGGGAGGTAACAGAGAGGCAAAAGAGAGGTAACAGAGAGGTAAAAGAGAGGTATGAGAGAGATAATAGAGGTAAACGAGAAGTAAAAGAGAGATAAGAGGTAAAAGAGAGGTAATAGAGGCCAAAGAGAGGTAACAGAGAGGTAATGGGAAGGCAAAAGAGAGGTAATAGGCAAACGAAGATTGCAGAGAGGTAAAAGAGAGGTAACAGAGGCAAAAGAGAGGTAACAGTGAGGTAATGGAGAGACAAAAGAGAAGTAAACATGGAAAAGATGTGGGAAGCACATGGCCCAAGGACGTGGAATGTCTGGCATTTTGCATACCTTGAAAACAGGTGAGAAATGAGAATATATTGCACATCAGAGGCTGTAACTGGACCGAATGAATATATAGTGACCAATTCAACTTTTGGATGTGAGACTGTGGTGTGGTACATGGAAAAGAGAAAAGAACGACAGCAGCACAGATGCGGCTGATAAAGATACATGCAGTTTCTGTATTGTGGATGGGATAAGAAAGACAGAGACGTGAAGGATGTGAAGTACGCAAGTCTGTGGATACAAGGAGGGAAGAGAGTGTGTTTGGATAGCCCATACACACACATAGCCCATGGATGAAGAGGGTGGTGAAAGGAATAGATGAGTGCTGGTGATACGGATGGCAAGATTATGGATGGATATGGAAAGAGAATGTATGAATAAGCGAATTTGAAAATTGAGGACACCAGCAAACTGACGCAGGATAAATATGTGTGATGTTTACAGTATACAGAGGTGCCCATGACTAGGGTTGCATTTCTTTTTTTTTTTTTTTTTTTTTTTGGGGGGGGGGGAGTGCAACGGACGGGATGGCCTCAATTACAAAGGCATAATGAAGAATATATTTGTATGGATGGTTTGGCCTGTGAGGTGATGTCGAGAATTTTGAAAACCTGAATGATGAATGAAAGAAGTGAATTCATGGTTCACTTCACTAGGCCCTCTGCTGATAGTTCTCCCACTTCTATGAATCCCCTTTCCTATTTGTGGACACCATTCACACAAGTATAAGTGTGAAATGATGATGATGATGATGATGATGAGGAGGAGGAGGAGGAGGAGAAGGAGGAGCAGGAGGAGGAGGATAATGATGATGAAGATGATGGTGATGACAGCTGAACATGCCAAGACATCCAGCCCTCATCCCGCTATGATTCATTAGACGTAAGCAAACATTTATCCAACAGCTAGACACCGTGAAGCAACCTTGTGTGCGAATAAGCGTATAATGTAGCCAAACCTCCTTGTTGGTCAGAGTGCTGTGTGGGCTAAATTAGGTAATAAGCAGTGGCCGGGAAGCACCCCCCTGGCCGGACCTGTGCCTGCTACGCATTACTCCAGCAAGGGGAAGCGCTGTCACAGGAAATGTATCGTCGTCATCCTGTCACTGCATTCCCTATTATATACGCAATTAAAGGAGCTCTAGCGCGAGACACTTGTGGGACATGAGTCAAAGGAGTAAGAGAGTCATCCATCCATTCATCCATCATCCAGTCCTAAGTTGCCTAGTTACAGTTCTTCTCTAGAGTTGTAGAAGTTTTAAATAACAGAACAGAGGAAGGAAAAACAAATGAATTTTAAAAAATAATCCATACACCAGATTACAGCTGTTCGCCAGTCATAAACAATCTATAACAGTTGGACTTGAACAGCTGTAGGTTGAAGTTTAGGGGGAAACAACTCTGGGGACGCGAGTTCCAAAGAGATGCAGTTCGGGTAATAAAAGATATCTGACAGGCGGAAGTTGTGCAATATGGCAGTGTGAGAGTCCAGTCATGAACGCTACCAGATGCCCGTGTAGGAGAGGGGAAGGCATGGAGAGGTGGCACAATGGATGCAACTTCGTCTGAGCATTTGCCATAAAAAAGTTAATCCAATTGAAAGACAAGAGCTGCTACTGGTAATGTGACGACAAACACACCACAAGGAATTCTGTACTTCTCGTCTCTATGATACGAAGGGAATGTCATTTATTCATTATTTTTTCTTTAATAATGTAAACAGTGGTATGTTCAGTTAAACTGCATGATAAATCTACGGTCATTTAAGATCACAGTATTTTACTGGGTTTCTTTTATATCACCTAAATCTATTCTGTCGCTTCGAGTGATTCAGAATTAACAGTCAGGCAGGAACCGGGAAGGAAAAAAATAACAGGGTTGTGAGTTGAAAGTATTAAGAGCATTAAAGAGAAAAGGCAGGAATAATACTTATTTCCAGTTATCGTCTTTGCTGAGTGTGGTTATTGTGAGGTAATATAACGATGCATTTGTACGCTGAACACAGCTCACCTGACATGGACGATGACCCTTCAGTATGCACCTCTACCCTCCACACCTAAAACACCAAAGAGCTTTTACGCTAACTTGGCCAGGATTTTCGTCCTTTTGTAGCTTCTTTCACAGCTTAATGGCAGAAAAAGACAATGCTATGGCTCTATATTCTTGCCACTGCGCTTCTTCATGACTAGCATCATATTCAAGTACTAATCTAGTATGATAGCTTAACAATCAAAATGGAAAGATGGCAATTTCACGTCAAGTTAGAGCAAGAGGGTGTAGTGTTGTGTCACCTTTTCCTTATTAATAAAGTTCTGTATTTGGTGTCTTTTTTATTTATCCAATCTAGGTCCATATAATAAAGGCACAATAAACAGAGGAGTATTAATGTGCAAAATAAATCTATAAGGAAGAGGTTGTACACAGACAAGAATATGCGCCTTGAAATGTAATCATGTAAATACGCTGTTAGTTCCCTGTGCGTTTCCCACCCAGTCCTTGCTTCCTGGGGCGTTTATGTATTATAATTCCCAAAACAACACGCACAGAGCCGTGGGTATGCGCTGCCTCAAGTATTTGTCTTATTAAACGTAATGTGCCTCCTTCATTTTCGTACAGCCACGGATAAAAGTTCGTCCACTATTCCACTGCTTCACACTCAGGTCATGCCCGTCACTTTCCTCCTTGACTCAGTATATCAAGGTGAATCGTCTATGGGCAGAAACACACACCAAGCCTCATAGCCTAGGAAAATTAGGCCTCAGAGGAAAGTGAGACGTACGGAGTGAAATATTGGTCGAATCTTTATCCCCGTACTGTCCTCAACAATTCCCGCCACTTTTTTTTGTTCCGCATGCAACATTTCACGTTCCTCCTACTTGCTTTGTTCCACGGTAAGTTGCTTCGTGAGCCGCTTGGACAGGTCTCTACGTAATAACAGCCAGTAAGCCTAATTTATAAGGATTTCTACGGTGTGGCAGCTTTGTTTTGCGGCCATCAAAGGAAGGCGGGAGGAACTGAGGGCCGTGTTGTGTGTACGTTAGCTCTGCCGCTGTCATCATCCTTCACACGGCTATGGACGCGAGACATGGTACTCTACACCTAAGTTACCTTCGTTACCCCTTCACGTGTATTTTACCTGCTACTCTACACCTTTAGTTACCTTCGTTACCCCTTCACGTGTATTTTACCTGCTACTCTACACCTGTACATTGTTACCTTCGTTACACCTTCACGTGTATTTTACCTGCTAATCTACACCTTTAGTTACCTTCGTTACCCCTTCATGTGTATTTTACCTGCAACTCTACACCTTTAGTTACCTTCGTTACGTCTTCAAGTGTATTTTACCTGCTACTCTTCACCCGTTAATAGTTACCTTCGCTACGCCTCTCGTGTATTTTACCTGCTGCTCTACACCCGTTAATAGTTACCCACGTTACCCCTTCACGTGTATTTTATCTGCTGCTCTACGCCATTAAATACTGACGCTCGTTACCCCTTCATGCACGTCTGATAATCTTGTCGACATCGGTTCTGCATACAGTCTAGCAAAAATCACTCGCTGAACACATCATATTGCGTATTTTTCTTGTTATCTGTCTACCTTTCTATCAATCTATCTATCTCTCCATCTATCTATTTTTGGTCTCAGCTCCTGGTGGTCTTGTCAGAACGCCCCGGTCGGAATCTTCGTTCTCTCTCTCTCTCTCTCTCACATAATGCCACCAGGGAAGTAGGCCTGTCATCCACTCTAAAATTTTACACAGCTTAGCCTCGGGTCCCTACACTTCAAAAGGGGCAACATAGTACTGATTATTTTCACTCACGTAGACTATTCACTTACAATTCAGAGCGAGGCTGCTACTGGGAACCATATCACTGAAGGTTAAACAGCAAAGAAAAAATGTGCTAAAGCCACTGTGTTCATGAGTTGTGGAAAGATGGGAGAAATATTTGTCACTCCTCGGCTCCTTATTCAACCCCTTCAGTCCAATGGTGGTGGTGGTGGTGGTGGTGGTGGTGGTGGAGAGGGACGCCTTCACGTGGTAGCACTGATATAAGCGAATGACTGAGCTGCCCAGGTATAAAAACGTCCCTCCGCTCTCTACCTATCCCCCGAAAAGAATGGTGGACTGCAAGAGAAGGGCGAGTCCACGTTCAGAAGAGCCTGGGGTTACAACAACAACAACAACAACTACTACTACTACAACTACAACAATAACAACAACAACAGCAACAACGAAGACAACCAAAAAAAATACAAAAAAAGAAAAACACCATTACCACCACCACCACCACCATCACCACAAACAACAACAAAAACAACAACAACATCCCACAAAACAATAATAACAACAAAAACAACGAAATCCAACAACTTAATTCTCTTCGTCTATCCTTGTCGCATCCAAACGATTTTAGTCCGAATAACAGAAGTTTTTCGAACTGGACGAATACATTGTGGGCAAAATCAACCCCTTCACTACTTCCAATCCCTCCTGAACGGAACGAAATAGTTTGCTGACACAGAATATGATAAGAAATTACGTCACTAGGCTGATGAGGTTCTGAATCGGACGAGCCAGCGTGTCTTCGTCTCAGAGTACAGTTGGTCCTCAGGCAAAGGAATGGATACGTAGAGGCAAACTGGTTCCTTCACGTGAAGCAGGGTCTGAGTGAGATTGAGGAGTTACACACACACACACACACACACACACACACACACACACACACACACACACACACACACACACACGCACACACTCTACAAATACTGCCACGCCACATATTGCCACACCACAAACACAGCCCTACCTCTACACACACACACACACACACACACACACCATTTCTCTTCTCAACACAAATTTCATATGCAACTTCAGGTCATAAATAGTAGTTAATTCACCAACACCTTCAAAACGAAACAGCTAAAAAAAAAAAAAAATCACCTCTCACGGTCACGTCAACTCTTCTACTTAGGCCACAGTAGACGATTTCACTAAGCTGAGCGGGTCATAGGAGCCTGAATGCCAATACCGACACCATAAACCCCCCTCATTCCCTGGACAACTCTCGTATCTACCCCCAGTTCAAACCAGACGATTTTATTCAGCTGGGAGTGAGTCGAAGAATCCTCAGAGTGTTACATGAGAATCAACTATACTCTTTTCACTCTAACTTGGCCCACATTTTCGTCCTATTGATGGTTATTTCGTGTAGCTCAGTGGCAGAATCAGAAGTGTGGCTCTATATCCATTCCATAGCACTTCTTCGTGACTAGCATTATATTCTAGTCCTAATTCTCACGATGGAGGGGTGGCACATTTAGGCCAAGTTATAGTAAAAGGAGTAGAGCTTATAAACACACTGAGGTACTGATCACTGAGCATAAACAAGAATCAGAAGGTACTGCGACTCTATATCCATTCCATAGCACTTCTTCGTGACTAGCATTATACTCTAGCGCTAATTTCTTGCTTCAGCTCAGCTTTCAAGATGGACGGGTGGTAAATTTAAGCCAAGTTTTTTTATTTATTTTTTTTACGAGTCCGACTCTAGGCAAAGGCGCAGGACCTATTTCTCGGGGGCAGTGTCCTATCCCAAGGCCCAGTAGTCCTCCTACACCTCCACATGTCACCACTCCGGCGCTAACACCCACCGTCCATACTGAATACATGCTAGGGCTCTCTCATACAGGACTGGTGTATTGGTATTAGCGGGGGTACTTTTATGACATGTCGGTGGGTCATCTGGTAGATCAGGAAAGTCTGTTTTTTATGAAATTCAAATCCTTAAACTGTTCCCTGCCCCAGCCGGGATTCGGTCCTGGGTCCATTAGGACTGCAGGCCGCCGCTCTACCTATTCAAAGTTAAAGTAAAAGGAGTACAGTCTAAACACAATGAGGGAAAACAAAATACTGTCCCGTAACTGCCCAATCTGCCAGTCTCATATTACTCCTTTGAGGCGTAGTGTTCCGAGGCTAGGCTAACGCAGTACAGCACATTCAAGAGAAGATAACAGCCTACCCTCCTTGATCATCTTCCAATATCCGGTTCAATAATAATGCTAAATCAGCACTAAAAAGGTGCTTGGAAATCACTAAACACTTACATCTGCAGGAAATTGTCAATAAACGCGTTAAAACTGCTCGACTGTCACATAACCATGACACAGAACAGTGGCAGACCAGGGGAAGGGGGGGGGGGGCACTGCAGGGGTTCCCCAGCCACCACCCCCTTTTTTCATGCGACACTTCTTTTCTGCAACAAATATACAGAATTCCTGGATGAAAAACAGGAATATGCTTCTGACAGATCTTTATCGTATGGACATGACCCTACTGATGAAAGTTTG
>NC_137051.1:39758455-40040955 GCF_032717465.1 Coenobita brevimanus | reverse complement strand
GTTATCAGCTTCATCGAGACAAAGTGATGGTCGTGGATGTGGAAAGCATTGTGTGTGTGTGTGTGTGTGTGTGTGTGTGTGTGTGTGTGTGTGTGTGTGTGTGTGTGTGTGTGTGTGTGTGTGTGTGTGTGTGTGTTACTATAAAACCCACGTCTCTCCCACGCTAAGCCGTCTTGATAATGGAACAAGGATGCACCTGCCCAACCATTTTTAATCAGCATCAACAACCTCGCTACCATGACGCTATTTTTATCTTAATCTTGCTACCTGCAGACCATTTTCATTAACACTTCGTAAACATCTGGCGGTAAAGGGATAAGACACAATCACTTGTTCAGCTCTACCGTGAAAGGCATCCACAGTGCTAAAGAAAATCGCCAGACAGCATCAAGAACCAGGTCAATAGGGCTCAGCTACCACTATGATGCCACACCTACGACCTTGACCCGTCACTGATCTGGACCAAAATCGAATCACTTCTTCCCATCCTCACACACAATGTATCGGGCACTGATGAAATATTTTGCTAACACAGCTACACGTACAGACACATACACAGAAACGGACTCAACTATCTAAGCCAGTCCCTAATGAAACAGGGAGGCAGAGGACACCTTTGATAGCCGTACTTACCTCTAAAAAATTGTAAGGAAAAAGAACTATTTATGGGACAGGCAAAAGGGCGAACCTCGGGGGTCCCACTCTCTACAAAGTGTCCTGAAGGACCACCACTGTGCAAAATTTCGTGTCCCTAAGTAAAAACTGTGACGCTGTCCCCCTTGGAAGCAGTCCCCTGAGTGGGGAGTGACCATCCGGAGTCCCACCCTGCCTAAAAGTGGCCAGGGTGATCGTCTACCAGTCTGCAAAATTTCGTGTTGCTAGGTTTAAGATCATGGCCATGCATAATGACTTTAGCCACGACCCCTGTGGGCCGTTCCCCACATGAGGGATGGGGGATGGAGTGGTCTTTGGGGATCTCACCTTGCATAAAACATGACCCTCAAACGATCTACCACCTTGCAAAATTTTAAGTTATTGGGTGAAAACTACAGCATTGTCCCCTCCTGGGGGCCGTCCCCCTTCGCCCGTGGTGTTGTGGGGGGGGGGGTCATCGGGGGTCCAACTCTGCCTAAACCGTGGCCGGGATGAGCGCCTACTGTCGTGTTCCATGGCTGAAAACTATTGCCGTGAATAAAGGCTTTGCCGGGATCCCCGGGGCTGTGCCCACCCCACCTTTCCCAAAACAGGCAGGGGAAACATCTATCAGTGTGCAAAATTTCATGTTCTTTCAACGACCATGCCCGAAACAACCGGGGGCTGCCCCCCCCTCCCCATGGAGGCCAGCTCTGGAGGATCCTATCATGTTTACAACCTGGCGCAAGTGAGGCTCTACCACTGTGCTATATTCGTGTTGCCAACGAGAGGAGGAGGAGGAGGAGGAAAAAGAAGAGGAAGAAAAAGAAGGAGAAAAAAGAAGAAGAGGAGGAAGAAGATGAGGGGTAAGAAGAAAAGAAGGGAGAGGGGGAGTAAGAAGATGAAGAAAAAACGGTCCGTGCTCAACGGTTTAGGATAAATTACCCGGGGGCCGGCCCCCTTTCCCGTGAGGGCCCCAAAACCTGGCTCGGGGGAAGATCTACCATTGTGTAAACTTTCGCCTTCCTAACACTCCTCCTATTAGGCCTGGACCTCATGCTTCAAAACAGTACTGTAACTTGGTGAGTGCGGGAGTGAGTGAGGGAGTGAGTGACACAGTTAGGGACAAACACTATATTAAACCGCTTCTATGACTGTGGGAAAAAAAAAAAAAAAAAAAAGGTCCCCTGACAGGATTACTTAAAGAAAAAAAAAAATCCTTGAGCCACTAGCCCATGTAATATCCCAGGTAGGCCAGATGAATTTCATGATTTGCACCGTCACCCTGCTAATGAGACAGAGGCGTAGAGCGACGGGTAACTAGGAATGATTTAGGTTCTTTTTTTTTTTTTATACGAATGGCCATTTGCATATTGGACTTTGAATATGGGTAGGCGTTGAGTTTATTCTTCTTTTGTCCTCCTCCTTCTTCTTCATCATCTTCTTCTTCTTCTTCTTCTACTTCTTCTTCTTCTTTTCTTCTTCCTCCTCCTCCTCCTCCTCCGCCTCCTTCTTTTTTCTTCCTCTTCTTCTTTACTACCTATAATAAGCATCCACTACCCAGGTTTCCCTTTCACGTTCCATGTCAAAAGAACGATATGTTTTAACATCGAAAATCTAAAAGAATTACTTAACATTACTCCCACGAAACCCGACGTATTTTGCCTTTTATTCTTCCTGCCAAGAGACTGGTTTACACATAGGGTTGTCCAAATATTGCACATTTCTACTGTATATCGTAAGGGCGGCTTAGGCTGGCCGTGTGGGAAGCTGAGACGTTGTGGGTGTTTCGAGAGAGAGAGGGGGGGGGGGGGAGTAAGCTAAGCGGTGAAGATGGATGTTGGATGAGTGACGGCGTTGGCGATTGGAAGGCGATTCTTCTGCGAGGTCTGAAATGGGGAGATAATCATGGGCGGGGTGGGCGAGAAGGAGTGGGCGGGATGGGCTGGGATGGCGATGGGTGGCGAGGCAATGAGGAGGGAACACAAACAGTAAAGATGGGCCGTGACTGACTTATGGAATTTATTGAAGAAGAGGCGGTGTTAGTAGCAGTAGTAGTAGTAGTAGTACGACTTAGGCTCATCTGAAACGTGAACCCATTGAACTGAAGGCTGAAGTTGTCCTCCTGCAGCAGTCCACCATTTTTCGTTCGGGGGGAGAGGAGGGGAGACTAAAGGAAGTTTTTATACCCAGGCAGTGGATCCGCCCTGTCATATCGGTGCCACCACATGAAGGCGTCTCTCCCCCAGCATTATGTGTTGGGTTGAAGGTTTAAATCAGTTTTCTTCCAATTAAAAAAATACTAAAGAAGAGAAACTATGCCACCGCCGCTCCCATATACGTGGAGGCGACGACGTACGGTAAGTGACAAATATATGCGTGTACCCGGGACTGTGACAACAAGGGGACAAAACTCATTCTTGAAACGACAGGAAAAATATAAAGTAAAATTTTCCATCAGTTTTACCAAGCTCTAAATGGTAATTCACTTCACGTATATACCATTTTCAGTATATGCACAAAAACGCGGCCTTGTCTCTGCGGGGAAAGGTTTCAAATACCAAGAACGAAGGCCAAAGGAGGATCGAATGCTTTCCTTGCCTCCGCGACTCTTATACTGACAGATAACTCTATTGTAGAATTTATTTATTTTTATTTAAGCTGCATATTTAATTCTGTACATATTATTGACTCTCCAGTATATTTCCCTTCCACATAACAACATGAGGTGCACGTCCCTTCACATGCCACTATTTGGGCACTAATACCGAACTCTCTGTGCTGGAATATGCTAGGGCTATCTCATCCATAACTAGTGCGATGACATTACCAGATTTATTGCTATTGTTATTATTATTTTTATTGTTATCATTATTGTTATTATTATTATTATTATTACTACTACTACTACTATTACTATTATTACTACTACAACTACTACTGCTACTACCCCTACTACTACTACTACTACTACTACTCTTACTATTATTATTATTATTATTACAACAGTAACAACAACAACAACAACAACAACAACAACAACAACTACTACTACTACTACTACTACTACTATCATTATTATTATTAGTCAGGTATAATTATTCCCTTGTACAAAGGAAAAGGGGAAAAAGAAGTGTGTGGTAATCATAGGGGCATTTGTCTTCTTAGTATAATAGGAAAAGTGTATGGTAGGATACTTATAGACAGAGTTAGAGAAAGAACAGAGAAATTAGTTGGAGAAGAACAGGGAGGCTTTAGGAAGGGAAGAGGTTGTGTAGATCAGATATTCATTCTTAGATCTTTAGTGGAAAAGTTTCTAGAGAAGGGAAAGAAGTTGTATGCGGCTTTCATGGATTTGGAGAAAGCATATGACAGGGTGGATAGACAAGGATTGTGGAAAGTGTTAAGAATATATGGAGTAGATGGGAAGTTGTTGAATGCTGTGAAGAGTATGTACGATGGTGCTAAGGCTGCAGTGCGTGTGGATGGTGAACTAAGTGAATTTTTCTCTTTGAAAGTTGGTTTGAAACAGGGATGTGTCATGTCTCCATGGTTGTTCAATCTGTACATGGATGGGGTAATAAAAGAGGTACAAGGTAGGGTAGTGGATGTTGGAGTGGCCCTGGTGAGAGAGGATAGTGTTTGGAAACTCCCTGTACTGTTGTTTGCAGATGATACTGTGTTGTTGAGTGAAGATGAAGGGGAGCTGCAAGGCTTGGTGGATGAGTTTGAGAGAGTGTGTAAGAAACGGAACCTAAAGGTGAATGTAGGGAAGAGTAAAGTGATGGTCTTTGAGAGAGGTGAAGTCAGTGAATGTATAGCGAGGTTGGATGGTGAGGAATTGGAAAATGTGAGTACGTTTAAGTATTTGGGTAGTGTGATGAGTAAGGATGGAGGTTTGGAGGGTGAAGTGCTTGAAAGGGTACAGCAGGGAAGAAAGGTTGCTGGTTCCTTGAAAGCAGTGATAAGAAACAGGGAAGTGAGCATGGAAGTAAAAAAGTTACTACATGACAGTATTGTGATACCAACTCTAACGTACGGAAGTGAAGCTTGGACGTTGTTGGAAGGACACAAGTCAAGAGTGAGAGCAGTGGAAATGAGTTATTTAAGAGGAGCTTGTGGAGTCACGTGGAGAGACAGGCTGACGAATGAGGATATAAAGGAGCGTTGTGGTGTTGATGTGGATGTGATAGGAAGCGTTGTGAGGAACACACTGAGGTGGTTTGGCCATGTGGAGAGGATGGAGGGTGAAAGACTGACGAAGAGAGTGTATGTGAGTGAGGTGGAGGGTGGAAGAGGGAGGGGGAGACCGAGGATGAGATGGAGGGATGGGGTGGAGAGGTATATGAGAGAGGGGGGTGTGAGTTGGGAGCAGGGTAGTGAAATGGCGGGGGACAGGGCGACTTGGAGGCGATTTGTTTGTGGCCACCCCAAACGGGATTGAGGCGTCTGGCAATAGATAGATAGATAGATAGATTATTATCATCATCATCAGCCTGAATCAGTCCACTGCACGCCACTTCCTCTCCCATCTTATCCCACTCTAATATATTCACTATTAGCCTGTTCCATCCAGTCCTAAAAAAATCTCCGAATCTCATCGCACCATCTTGCTTTGTGTCTCCTCCTCTCTCTTCATCTCAGGGTTGCCAATCACTTACCCTGGCTGTCTAGTTGCTCTTAAACGAAGAATGTAACCTGTCCGCATTTATACTTTTGCTTATTGTGAGTTTGGGGATCTCTCGGAGCGGCCCTGATAGTCTGTCTCTTACTAATTATGCGATACTAGTCAACTTGATGCCTTTTGAATTTACTACCCCTTGGTCTTGCCTTCCCTGCTACTGTGTTCCAACTGAAGCCACACCATTTTACTCAGATGGCAGTGAGTCATAGGAGCTTCATTCGCGTAGACTAAGTGACGTCCAGTACTAAGGTCACGGTAATCTTGCATGTATCTCCTACGTTTCACATGTTCCTCTGCTTTCGTCTGTTTCCTCATCAAAGAAGTTCTCCTTTCATCTCCTCGTGTGACAATTGTTTTAGTGAACATCAAATCCGCGAACTGTTCCCCGCCCGACTCAGGTACAATCTCGTGGCAGTGCGATCGGTGCGGAAAAGGTAACTAAAAGGCTAGGGACGAGGGCCTGAAAAAACCCCTCCTTTTATTGGTGTGGGGATGTAGTGACCACGCTGCTCCTTTCCTGTAGTGGAAGGAGGCTGGTAATTTAATATAGGAAGGATTTCTCCCTTGGTTCCTGGCATGAGAGACGAGAAAGCCATGATCCGGGTCTGCCCTTCATGCCTCTGTTTGATGGTGGTTACTGTTTTCATAAATCCTTAAATCATATGCCGATTTTCCTGCTTCCACAATAACACTCACACGCGAAAGATATATTTATGCTTGCAAGGGTACCAGGCGTGGACCGGTACCCCCAGGGGCCATCCCGTGGGGGCCAGCTCATGGAGTCCCACCCTACCTAAAACTGGTTCGACAGGAAGTTTACACTGTGTGGAATTTCGCTTTCTTAGTTGAAAAAACGATGAATGTGCATTAAGGACACACACACACACACACACACACACACACACACACACACCGTGGTTAGTACATCAGATAAATGGGCAATATCTTAGTTACAGCTATCAGGCACAATCTCTGGCGTCACGCGGCCACTCTCACAGCCTCTACTGACACTGGCGGGGAGGTCTGGGTGATGCACACTCCTGATATAACACACGCCTGCCCTCAAACCATTCATTATGCTGGATATAATGAAAGCTCTTTGTCGTCGGATACTGCCTCGCTGACTTTAATACCATAGGTCTAATATATAAACTGCAGTGGTGGAAAACTCTTAAGGTAGATATTTACTTAAAATAATACCTAGTGTGACACAAGATTAACACTTGTTGAAAATTATGTATAGCTATAGACAGACGCCTTAATATCCTAAGGGGTAGTCACAGATGAAACGCCTCCATGCCACTCTGTACTCCACTATCAGGCTGGCCTTTCTCCAACTCATCCCCCCCCCCTTCTCATGCATGTGTCCACCCCAACCCTCCATATCATCTTTGGTCTCCCCCTTTCCCGCTATTACCCCCTACACATTACTCACATAAACTCTTCTAGTCAGTCCCTCATTCTCCATCCTCTCCACATGGCCAAACCATCTCAGAGCGTTTCTCCATACGCTTTCAGTCACATCCACATCAACAACACAAAGTCCCTTTGCTTCCTCATTTGTCTGTCTGTCTCTCCACGTTAACTCCACATGCTCCTCTTACATACCGCTGACTCATTTCCACTGCTCTCACTCTTAAGCCCTTTCATCAGGGTCCAAGCTTCACTTCCATATATTAACTGTTGAGAATATTATTTCGTAGGCTAGAATATTAACTGGCGTGGTAGAATATCAACTGCTATGGCATGGTATTAACCCAGGCTCTAAAGACTTAGCCGAAAAACTATAACAGTCATGCTGCTTGCTGTCGGACCCTCAAACAATGGCTTCACTCAAACCTACGAGTATTTTAGCCAGAAAGACAATGCATACGAGCAACATAAAAACCGATAACTGTGAGGGGGAAAGTCTACGCACGTTTCACGGAGCTCTTGGGCTAAAAAAGGTGAAAAAGAAGTCTAAAAGACCCCCATGGACCCTAAACGATGTAAACACTGGGGATGGGGTGTCCTGGGAGGGCCAATAAAGTGTCCTCAAGGCTCTAGGGAGGCTGGATAGGGCAAATTTCAAAAGGGTCCCTCAGTAAACCCAGTAGGCCAGTATATCAGTAAGTCAGTAGAAAAACAAAACAGTAGAACAGTAAGTCAGTAGGGGAGAAAATCAGTAGGATAGTAAGAACCTCAGTAAGTCAGTAAATCAGTGACATCGGCATTTACAGACCGGCCCATGGGTAAGTCTGGCAAAAACATCAGGCGTCAGTTGAAATACAGTGCTTGAGATTACAGGACCATGATGGAGTTAATGGTGACAATATATACTCTGGCTCCTATGACTCACTGCCTAATGAGAGAAGTCGTCTGGCATCAGCTGGACTACAAGACCATTAGAGTATTAAGTCGTATGGTATAAATTTGTCTCGTATCGTATATTTGCTTGTTAATGCTCAGAAGAAATAGCCTCGGTAGAATATTAATGTACAGCCTGACGCCTTAATCCCGTAAGGGGTGGCCACAAAAAAATCGCCTCCATGTCGTCCTGTCCCTCTCCATTTCGCTGCCCTTCCCCCCAGCTTACATCCCCCTCTCTCACATACCTCTCCATAAATGGAAACTTACATGTAATATTATCTTGTCCGACACCACCCGCGAGTTTCAAAAATAATAATAATAATAATAATAATAATAATAATAATAACAATAATAATAATGCAGCCAGAGGAATAATTAACCAAGCAAGTTCCATGTCATTAGGGTAGCTGACAAAAAGAAAATAATAATCACCTTAATATCTCATTACCAATATGATATCACGTTAGCCAAATAACAGGGTTCCACATAACAAAAAAAAAAAAAAATTCCGGTTGATCTTCGTTAACGACCCCAACTAACTAGAAAATGAAAAATATTAGTAACAAAAAACTAACAGATATTACAGACAAACGCCATTCTTTCCAACACTTCTCTCTGCCAATCTCCCACAGAATAATCAGATCTAATGTTTCTCGCCAAATCAGACTATGCAGTATCAGAATTTACTTATTAATTTACGTATTTATTTCAGCATCAGATTTCCCGGGGGCGATAAATCCTGGCTGTAATCTCCCTTGCCGTAAATCCTGCTAAGATGAGGAGGTTAAATACCAGGAATGGCGGAGAGTTACCCACGACTTGATATGATTTACGTCTCTATCGGCCACGAGAGACAGAGGGAATGATGGTGTGTGTGTGTGTGTGTGTGTGTGTGTGTGTGTGTGTGTGTGTGTGTGTGTGTGTGTGTGTGTGTGTGTGTGTGTGTGTGTGTGTGTGTGTGTGTGTGTGTGTGTGTGTGTGTGTGTGTGTGTGTGTGTGTGTGTCTAATTCACCGGGTCGGTCAGGATCACATGATGGTCGTGATCGTCAGCTTTTACCCTCCCGGAAGGGAGCTGAGAGCTCATATAGTCCGATCTAAGGGCAAGGCTGTGACCTTCACACACACACACACACACACACACACACACACACACACGTCCCCTTGCTCCAGGGGGACAGTAACCACCCACTTTGTCAGTGAAACTCTTCGCAACCTGAGCTAGGCGCGAACTCCCGTCCACCAGTTGGCAAGCGAGAACGTTACCACTGCACCAGTGTGTGTGTGTGTGTGTGTGTGTGTGTGTGTGTGTGTGTGTGTGTGTGTGTGTGTGTGTGTGTGAGAGAGAGAGAGAGAGAGAGAGAGAGTGGAGGGGGGGGGGACGGAAGGAAATAAAGTAGTGAGGATAAATCACTTGTTTTGATAGCGTTAACAGACTAGTTTTATCCCCTCGTTGGTTAAGGAAGCTCCCTAACACCTCTTCCTAAGCGATTTATTTTGCTTATTATTTGTTACTATCCTCTTCTGTCGTTTAAGCCATTCAAATACCAACATACTTAGAATAAATAGCTTACAGTTTTATATTAACCAGCCGTAACCAAAAAATAAATCGCTGAGGGACAGGTGCGAGGGAGCTTCCTTAACCGACGTGAATAACTGAGTAAAAATCATGTGGGGGAAGCAACAAATAAATAAATAAATGACTAAACCCATCACACGTTTCCTCAAGCCAGACAAGGCTCCTTCACTCCTCTCAGTTCAGTTTGTGAGCCAGGTGTAGTCAGACTGGAGGCTCGGTTTGACTAGTAACCAAGAAGACTCATTCCTACCTCATAACTAAAGCTCCTCGGATTTTATGGAACTAAGATATAGGTGTGAGTGACCCAGTTCCCTCAAGTGAAGACAGATCGGCAATACTTAGGATTTTTTGCCTACTGAATGAGCTAACAAACATTAAAGTCGTGACTGCATTAAATTAGATGAGCCAAGAATGAGTCTCCTTGGTTCCTAGTCAATTTTATCCTCCAGTCTAATAACACCTGGCCATGAAATACGCTTAAAAGAGGTTGAGCAGACGTCACGCATCCGGGAGACAGAGGGCAAGAGCGTATTCATCTCTCTCTCTCTCTCTCTCTCTCTCTCTCTCTCTCTCTCTCTCTCTCTCTCAACTCAACATGCCCGTCTCAAACAACTTGATTCCACCCCTCCCATTCTCGACTTGTGTCCTTCCAACAGAGTCCAAGCTTCACCTCCATACGTTACAGTTGGCATCACAATACTGTCATGCAGCGACTTTTTACTTCCGTACTCGCATCCCTATTTCTGACCACTGCCCTCACTGAACCAGCAACCTTTTCTACCTTGCTGTACCCTTTCATGCACTTCATCCTTTAAACTGCCATCCTTCCTCATCCCACTACCTAAATATATGACAGTACCTAAATATTTCCTTACCATTCACTCTCACTATGCATTTCGTGACTTCATTCCTCTCAAGAACCATAACTTGACTACATTCACTTTCCATTTCTTGCACACACACACACACACACACACACACACACACACACACACACACACACACACACACATAGAAGACAGACAGATAGATGGATGGATGTGTGTGTGTGTGTGTGTGTGTGTGTGTGTGTGTGTGTGTGTGTGTGTGTGTGTGTGTGTGTGTGTGTGTGTGTGTGTGTGTGTGTGTGTGTGTGTGTGTGTGTGTGGGCACCCTTACACCCTCATACACTCACTCATAAAACTACTCCTTACACCATTCACCAACTTCCCATCTACTACATATATCTTCAGCACACTCTACATTCCCTCTTTCACATGTTTGGCCAAGATCCACAATAGCAACTTAATAATAATGCTATATTCTTTTTTTTTTCTTTATTTTTCACCCTTCCCCTTCCCTCTCAACATTCTGGCCTGAGGACCCTCCCCCCTCCCTAAAAGTCCTGAATATGCCCCTCTTTGCCTTCGTAGTGACAATACTGATCCTGAAATGGCAAAAAAGGATGACGCATTTCAGCCTCCAATTCCAATTAATATTTCAGTACAAGTTATCCTCTTATTCGATCTATCCATTGCCAGACGCCTTAATCCCATAGGGGTGGCCACAAACAAATCGCCTCCACGTCGCCCTGTCCCCCGTAATCTTATTAACAGAGTTTTTCCGGGCATTGGTGGGGTTTGAGAGCTGTGTTTATCTACGACTTATGTTCCCATGACTTTATTTTCTAGTTTTATTGTATTTTATTTTATTTTTGGATGCTGCTACAGGATTTTTCTGAGTTTAAAGGAGGTATCTTGTGGTGAGAGGGTTAATGATGGCTGTATTTAACCCCTCCTGTTTGATAAGCGGTTCCTGAGTTGAGTTAAATCGTCTGGAGACATTAAGAACAAACTGAGAGAGAGAGAGAGAGAGAGAGAGAGAGAGAGAGAGAGAGAAAGCCTGTATTTACTTATCTGAGAGAGAGAGAGAGAGAGAGAGAGAGAGAGAGAGAGAGAGAGAGAGAGAGAGAGAGAGAGAGAGAGAGAGAGAGAGAGAGAGAGAGAGAGAGAGAGAGAAAATCAGCACACTTTATTTCCTTATCTAACCCCTTCAGTCCCATTTCGTATATATTATTTTATTTCTGCTATTTCCAAACCATCTCCTTTAAACCTCAAAACCGACTTCCCAAGAGGGCGTGATCTGACATAGGCTAATCGCAGTTAATCCCTTCAGCGAGAGGCCTTTCCAAAATTTGATAAAACTGACTGGTGAAAACAAGAAAAAAAAAAAAAAAGGAAAAAAGAAAAAGGAAAGAAAACCAGGTCATTGGATTTCAGAGTTGTTTTTATTCAGTTCTGGATTTGGGTTAACTCCTTCAATGGGGGACGTGTAGAGTCGGCGTCAATATTCGTGTCCTGCTTCTCTCCCCATGCACTTTGAAAATCAGTCTCTTGAATTCACAGCAGCCGACATTAATGGCAATGATCAGCGCCAAAAATATTCTATCAAAGTCGGTCCCTGAAGCTTGGCCACACTGATTCTCGAAGGCAGTGAAGAGAACAACACATGATGACAGGAGTTTTGATGCCGACTGTACTCTGTGATTCATTCTTGCTTCTGTCAGTGGCTCTAGTAAATCTGGAAAATGTCTCTCGTACTGAAGGGAATTATATATTTTTTTAAATTTATTTTCTTGCTCTTCATCTTCTGTAGAAAAAAAAAAAGTGGGGGAATACCTAACTCAACCGGTTTGAAATATCTCTAAGCTGAAAAAAAAAAAAAAAAAAAAAAAAGGAGTAAGAATGAAATGAAAAGGACATCCCAAGGCTCAGTGGATTATGAAACTCGTTCCCTGAGGTCTGACATGTCCCCTACCTTCTCGAACGTCGCTGGTTTTATATACGGGGCATTTTCCATTCACCACTGACCTTAACCACTTCGCTATGATGACGTGGTGTTGGAGAGGGACGCCTTCACATGGTCCCGCCGATGCAGCTGGGCGGATCCACTGCCTGGTTATACGAACGTCCCTCAACTTCCTCCTTTTCTCCCAAAAAAAGGGTGGGGGACTGCAGGAAAAGGATAGCTTCAGCCTGCAGTCTACGGGGTTCACGTTTCGGATGAGCCAGGGGACATAAACCATGATGGCATACTGTTTATTCTACTGTACTGTTTCCCTCTGGCGACTCTGCTCTGCTATGGACTCATTTTTCGAAAAGGAGGGGTCATAGACAGGCTTCATTAACCCCTTCACTACCAGGGCCCCTTCCCAACTTGCACAGGAGTCATCTGGAGGTAGCGAAGATAAACAAACAATCACGTCACTGTAGCGAAAATGACAGAAGTAGCGGGTTTTCTATTCTACACGTGGGTGGGTTTTATGCGAGAGATATTGTTCGAGGGAGCGAGCCAGCGAGAACACTCCCACATATTAACTGGTGAATCACGGCACCAAAACTGGGTTATCTCGGACAATATTTGTTACACTGGACCTACACATATCGCTGGAAAGCTAACATAACAACAGGAAGCTAACATCGGACCTACACACATCGCTGGAAAGCTAAAATAACAACAGGAAGCTTGACAACAGAAAGCTTACATCGGACCTACACACACTGATGGAAAGCTAAAATAACAACAGAAAGCTTACATCGACCTAAACACATCGCAGGAAAGCTAACATAACAACAGAAAGCTTACATAAACCTACACACCTAGTTGGAAAGCAAAGATAACATTAGCATCCTCATTCGCTCAGACACGTGCCACAAATACATCTCTGGACGCCCAAAACTGCACAATAATTCACATCTTCGAGAAATTCTGTACGATAGTTGGAAATAAGCCGATCTCCACGTGTACAGTACCTAAGTCCACTCCTGTAACCACCTTACCACCATATGTAAACAAGACGAGGAGTAGTGTGTGTGTGTGTGTGTGTGTGTGTGTGTGTGTGTGTGTGTGTGTGTGTGTGTGTGTGTGTGTGTGTGTGTGTGTGTGTGTGTGTTCTTTTTCATCATCATCATCATCTTGCCTTCTTTCACCTAAGGATGGAGAAAAGCAAGATAAAAACACAAAGGAAGGGAAAACAGGACATACTGAGAACTAAGAACAGCATGTTTGGTGAAATGGGTCACATATTACTTCACACACCGTTCAAGCCCATGGAATCTTCCCTCCTCCTCACACGCCTGACTCTCTCTCTCTCTCTCTCTCTCTCTCTCTCTCTCTCTCTCTGGGGGATATTTTTCATTTTTCATTGCAGATACACTTTAGAAGAACCTTCAGCGTACGTATTGTAGTCGTATGTAGTTCTATCTATCTACCTATCTATCTGGCAGTCTATTCGTTTCTCTGTCTATCTGGAATGTGTGTGTACTTACAGCCAGTTGATAGCACAAGCGGTGATGACAAAGACTGTGAGGAGCACCAGTAGTGTCCTCATGTTTCGCGACGAGGGGCAGGAGCTGGTTACATCCTTCACTGCTAACACCTTCCTCCACCAACACTACACTTCCTCCACTTTCACCACAGTCCCTCCACCTTAACTTGGCGCAGATTTTCCTCTTTTTTTCCAGTTTCCCGGAGCTCAGTGGCACAAACGCTCGTCATCCTTTTCAGCGCAGTTTTTCATGCCTGGTTCGCTCATCTTGACGCAAATTTTCATCCTTCATTCTTTTTACGAAATTTCACAACATTTTTTCATGAGTCCAGTTCGTCCACCTTACCTTGGCTGAGATATGTCCTTCTGCAGCTTATTTCATGTAGCTCAGTGACAGGGTAAGATAATGCTATGACTCTACATCCTTTGCACAGTGCTTCTTCATTGTTACAATTAGCCCATCTTAGCTTGGTGGAGGGTTTTATCTTTCTTCTGCATATCGGCCGTAACTCAGTGACAAAACACAATAGCCCTACTACAGTTTGACATATTCATAGCGCTTCTTTGTGACTAGTACCACATTCAACTGTTAACCTAATGTTTCAGCTCAACAGTCAAGATGGACAGATGGCAATTTTAGGTTAAGTTACAGCGTACAGGGTTACAGCTGTCACGCAGCAGTCTTTGCATCATATCCAGTAGGCCTCACTTCACCATCATCCCAGAGTGATTTTCTTTGTACTGTCACCACTTCTCTGCACATCAACACTTTGTATCACCACCTGTTTCACTTCATAATCAACACTAATAGTCCTACACCTTGTTTCAGACAACAGTTCGGCGGTGTCTCATATCGCTTTCACCTAAGATAAGATAGTTTCACACTGTACAGTACTTTACTCCATCATTACGAAATCCACAGTTGTCAATAGCATCACTGACAATTTAAAGGATACAGTGTTTGGGGGTTTCCGGCAGTACATCTATAATCCTTGTTTCACAGTAAGTACTTTGACAACTCTGAAGTCAACACAACGGCGCCCTTCAGTTGCGAGGCTGGATCACTCTCTGGCGGTGACGGTGTTGTGTTGAGGGTGAGGCGTCATGGTGGCAGTGTGGGTGTGTTGTGAGGACACCCCCAGCAGGAGACTCAGCGTGGAAGCGGGCCCACTAACACGCCCACAGGTCCTCCCACACCACCGTGCTGGCTCAGGTGGGCCGGCCATCGTGTTCACTTCTTGTTCAACACAGGTAAGGTTGGCGCCGGCCACTCCCACCGGGTGCGGTAGCTTGCGACTGTTGGCGGTGGGTCTTGTGGCAGGTATTGGGTGAGTAGGTGCTGACAGGGTGGGTGTTGGCAAGGCAGATATTGATAACGTGGGTGTTGGCAGGGCAGGTGTAGTAGACAGGACATACGACGGCAGGGCAGGAATCGAGAGGGCAGGTGTTGGTAGGGCAGGTGTGGGCGGCGCGGGAGCCCTGAGCGGGACAACCTGCGCCAGGCTGGCCTCGCACATCACTGTCAAGAGGACTCACACGCACCCGACTGCCCCGCACTGACACAAAAAAATAATAACAATGCCACGGCGGGGAGGTCGTGCCACGTGCCAGGGGGTACGGGGTGGGGGCGTGGGGACCCTTAGCCACTCCTCACCTACCGTCACTCCCCTCCCACCCACCTATGCCCCCCTGCACCCCCACCCCATCATCCTTCAGCCGCCCCGCCCACCTACCGTCCTGGGCCAGTCAGGACTCACCCCCCTATTCACTGCCCACCCACCCACCCACCCACTGTCTTGTCTTCCTTCCTTGTGTTCTCCCACTTGCACACACACACACACACACACACACACACACACACACACACACACACACAAACAAACACACACACACACACATTTGACACATAAACCCAATTTTGTCAGTTTAGTTAAAGGCGCAATTTTCTTTTTAGGATCAGAAAGAGCGTATTTTCTGCCATGTTCATTTTACTTCCTGCTTCCCATATTTTT
Source organism: Coenobita brevimanus (assembly GCF_032717465.1). Taxonomy (NCBI): domain Eukaryota; kingdom Metazoa; phylum Arthropoda; class Malacostraca; order Decapoda; family Coenobitidae; genus Coenobita; species Coenobita brevimanus. The sequence continues at coordinate 40,025,394 of NC_137051.1, read as the reverse complement.
TCAGTACGACGAATTTCCTGCTGTTATTATTTTCCTGGCGATTTCCACTTGCTTTCCACTTCCCTGTTTGCATCTTAACTTTGCGCAATGGCGGAAGAATTGTACTGAAACCCAACAGAACTAAACTTAGATGTATCCAAAATATAATGGGATCTAACTTGTCTATAATGCAATAAAACTTGGACACACACACACACACACACACACACACCACACACACACACACACACACAAAGCATTCAAGTGCGTAGGAGAAAGGTACCTGTAAAAATAATAACACGAAGCAACAACCTTGTGTGTGTGTGTGTGTGTGTGTGTGTGTGTGTGTGTGTGTGTGTGTGTGTGTGTGTGTGTGTGTGTGTGTGTGTGTGTGTGTGTGTGTGTGTGTGTTTACTGACCAAACGAAATCTGACAGTTATCTGCACAGAACATCCCTCACGCCTGACACTATACACACCCACGATGTCAACAAGAGGTGGTGCACTCACTCGCGGCCCAAAATGGGTACAGGGGTGCGAATGACGTCAGCAGGACCGACCTCAGCTCAAGGTTGGCTTTTGGTCTGGCTAGGTCAACTTAATTTGTTATCATTAATTCACTGTTTTGCCTGACATATCCCTAACAACTGTGCTGTCTGTGGGTGCTCATCACAAGCGCGAAAGGTCAATATTTCCTTTTTCTCTTTTTCACTTCCCCAGGCATGAGGAACTCCGACAGAAACAGATTCAAGATTTATATGTTGTGATGGCAGGTGGTAGTTACATTACTATGGGATACGTATACAAGTTATATGTTATGATGGTGTGTTGTGTGATATATACTGTGATGATATGTAAGAAGAGTTATTTTTCTGTGATGACTCGTTGGCTGTTGCTGGGTATTTCTTATATGAGTGAGACTAACTGTGATGGTGTGTGAAGTGAGCTACATGTCCCGCTTGAAAGCAAGGATGGACAGGTGGTGGGGGTGTGTGATATGAGTTACAGTGTTTGATGGTGTGGGATTGAGCTGTATGTTATTATGGCAAGTTACAGGCTGTGATGAGTTATGAAATAAGTTATGTATTGTGATGATGGGTGGCATTAGTAGCTGTGGTGGTGTGTGAGAGGAATGTTGGTTGTGATGACTGATGTATGCTTGGTATTTCCTGTATTTATATGCACACCCGCAGCAGGGAGAGGCATCCAAAACTATTCAAGTGTTTTCATGGACAGCGAGGATTTATATGTGGAAAATATATAATCAAAGTGCTTTCAACAGATGTAGCCAGACATGTAGGTTTGCCACTTGGGATGATAACTTTCCTTGTTCGTTGCCGCATGCGTTTTGGAATGTGTAAACGGTAAAGTGGAATCATCAAGAAAATCTATGTACTGCCAGACGCAGGGTGGCCATAAACAAATCGCCTCCATGTCGGCCTGTCCCCCACCATTTCACTGCCCTGCTCCCAGCTCACACCCTCCCCTATCAAGAAAATACAGTAGGAAGATGTCAACGCATATGAAGAGCTAGATGGAGGAAACTGAATGATGGAGAGATATTGCGAAGACAGTTATGGTGTAAGAAAGTAACAGAGGAAGTGAGAGAGAGGAAGGGATGAAGAAAGCAGGGTGAGGGAGAGACAGAGGAGATAGGAGACAGCTGGAGACAGGAGAGTGCGGGAGAGACAGGTACGAAGGTAGAGATATAGAGAAAGGAGATAGTGAGGGAAAGACGGAGGAGGGAGATCAAGGGAGTTCGATAGGATACTGATATTAAATACAGCAAATCAGGAAGGAGGAGGAAATAGAGAGAAGGGATAGAGGGATGAAAATACAGAGGAAAGAGGAGACAGACGGAGACAGAGCGAGAAAAGCAGAGATAGGGAGAGATTGAAGAAGGGATATTCATGTTACTAAGGATGACGTCTACTGTATAAATCCATCTTTTATTTCAACAGCAGAATACGAACACCCTACTTGAGTTTTCCTCTTCTCTTAATGTTCTTGTGTACTTTATTATGCAGGTGTCAATGTAGGGGCATAAAATATCTCCACAGTCTCCTTGGTTTTATACTCACGTGTTTCATACAAAAATTTAGGCAGGCTAATCATACAATCAACGGTATATAAGATCAACTCAATTTACTACCCATCTTCATGTCTTGGAAGCTACATAACCACTCTAAACACAGAAGAAATGGACTATAAAGCAACATCACACTATTCTCCGGTAAGCATATCAAAGCAGGCAGGGGGGTTGTGGCCACCTGTTGACGTCAGCATGGTTCCGCCCACCAGCGCGTGAGTACACCACCTCTTCCTTCCACCATGTACTTGAACTGTGAGGATTTGTCAAGTAGATTTCTGTGATAAACTCTACGGGGGTGAAACGCGCAAGGTGACACTGTTTCTCCCGATCGTAAATTTATGACAAGAAGGTACAGTTGCGGACAGGGTTATCGGTTCAATTATTAGTTGAACGATTACGGAACTCGTACATAACATTGTGAGAAGTTGGTTGGGCTCCCGGAGATCCCATCACTGAGATTCAAAAGTTATTGCTCACAGCCCCCTTCGCTACTGACGGGGCAAAAAATGAATGGCCGAGAGAGATTAGTAGCAGTAGTAGTAGTAGCAACAGCAGCAGCAGTAGCAGGAGCAGTAGTAGTAATAGTATCGATGTCGTCATTATTATTATCCATCCGTCCAACCATCATCAAATCCTACGTCGCCCCATGAGAAGCATAGAAACCCGGGGCTGGGCAAGTTGGTCCTGACATTTAAGATGAGAGTGACCAGCCTTACTCATCCCTGAATCGCATTACGTGAGCAATAAACCCTAACCACCCCTTGCATATAAACCTACACAGGCTCAATCTGACTGGAGAGCCTTAATTACTCACTAAACCACCAGGCGCCATAATTTGGTTATATGGTTACCACCCAGCTCGGCAAATGGTTTCCTGATGTACAGGAAACCATTTGGCTTGTCACTCAGTGTAGAGTCACCAACGGGCAGAAGGACGAGGAAAGCATGAAGGAAGAAAGACAGAAGAGGGAGTGTAAAGTCACCTGTAGGCAGAAAGAAGAGGAAAGAATGAAGGAGAGAAAGACAGAAGAAGAAGGAAGGAAGGAAGAGAGGAAAGGGCAGACACCCAAAGCAGCACTACATTTATTATCATTATTATTATTATTATTATTACTCAGAAATGCAATAAATCTGAAACTGTTTTAGGACACTGACCATGAAGGACGCAGCACTGTACGTTCTCCGAGACAGCAGAGGCAAATTTACAGCTGGAGAGAATGGAGAATGAGAGACTGACTAGGAGAGCATTATGTGAATGAGGCGGGAGGGGAAGGGGGAACAGAGAATGAGATGCAGGAGTAAGGTGGAGAAGCATCTGAGCGAGGGGGTGTTAGCTGGAGATAGGGCAGTCTGATGGCGGTGGACAGGGTGACATGGAGGCGATTTGTCTGTGGCTGCCCCTTTCTGAAGATGTCTGGCTATAGACATAAAAAGGTAGACAGAGAGATACACAGACAGACAGACGGAGACAGACAGGAAGGTAGGTAGGTAGGTAGGTAGGCAGGCAAGTAGGTAGGCAGGCAAGTAGGTAGGTAGGTAGGTAGGTAGATAGGTAGGTAGAGAGAGAGAGAGAGAGAGAGAGAGAGAGAGAGAAAGGGGGGGGGAGAGAGTAACCAACTTCCTTCACTCTCACTCACGTACCTCCAAAGATCTCCCCTGACTAAAATGTCTATGGAACCAAAACTATGATTAAGAGAATGAAGATTACAATGGAGGCGATGAGGTTATGGCGTATGGACTGTGAGCTTAACATTCACTCTCCGCTAACTTCATCCCTTCAGGCTCCCATTTACTGTAATCTTCATCGTCCTAGCAATCCTGAAGCAGTAAATCCTCTCCCCCTCCCCGCCTGCCTGGTCACTGAAGGTCATTGGATCCCTCTTCACAAGTTCCAATCGTATCATCTGATGCTCAAACATGCGCCATCGACTTGCATACTCGGGGTGGAATACTATCTATCTATATACCTAGGCTGCTTCCCCCAAGGAAAGGGAGGTAGCCGAGACAGGACGACACACTCTCCATTTACTCATCCATTTAAACACATTCATTCACATCTTAGCCCCAAAGGGGAGAACGGACAGATCCTCACCGCACCACACCGCACAAGGGTCAACTGCGCAATGCAATCAGTGACATCCGCAGCAGGGCCCGACAGCAGAGCTGGTTTACCCCTGCCACATCATAACATACCCATCCCCTTACCTGCACCTGACCTGACTAGCTGATCAGACCAAATGCGGGAGAATATCCCCTCAGGGCTGCGTCATCACTTATTTATTCACAATTTCTCTCCATTTATTTCTGTCACGCACAGCCACTCTTCCTTGCTCGACAGACATCCCTCTCGCATCCAGCGCTCTCTTCACACTATCCATCCATCCTATTCGTGGTCTTCCTCTCAGCCTTACACCTCTCACATCAGATCTAGTTATCTTTTTCACCAATCGCTCATTATCCATTCTCTCCATATGCCCAAACCATCGCAACACCCTCTGCTCAACTCTACCAGCCATCTCCTGAACAACTCCAGTTCTCCTTCGCACTTCATCATTTCGCACCCGATCCATACGTGTCACTCCACACATAATCCTCAGACACCTCATCTCCATTACATTCAAACTTTTCCTCTCTGCTACACCCATATTCCATGTTTCAGCCCCATATAATGCAGTCGGTACCACAACACCCTCATACAGCCTTCTCTTTACATCCATTCTAAGCGAACGACATTTAAACACTTTTTTCATTCCTCCCAGCACCTTTCCTACTTCATTTATTCTAAACTTCACTTCTGCATCTATTCTTCCATCCACAGCAACATGTGACCCTGGATATTTAAAACAATCTACCTCCTCAAGCAACTCACCATTCAAAACTATATTCATCCCCCTACCATCTATCAACCTCGTACACTTCATCACTTTACTCTTATTCTCATTTACTTTCAAATTCCTCCTTTCACACACCCTTCCAAACTCCTCTACCAACTGTCTCAATCTCTCCTCTGAATCAGTCACCAGTGCAGTATCATCTGCAAACAGCAGCTGCTTCAGATTCCAATCTCCACCATCAACATTTACCAGACTCAGACCACCTAAAACTCTTGCATTCACCTCCCTTACAACACCATCCATGTAAATATTAAACAACCAAGGTGACATCACACATCCCTGTCGCAGCCCCACTCTCACGGGAAACCAATCACTCACAGCATTTCCCACTCTTACACATGCTCTACTATTTACATAAAAACTTTTCACCCCTTTTAGTAACCTACCATCAAGTCCATACAATCTTAAAACAGTCCACAAAGCCTCCCTATCAATTCTATCATACGCTTTCTCTAAATCCATAAATGCCCAAAACACATCCTTGCCTTTCGCTAAATACTTTTCACACACTTGTCTCACAGCAAACACCTGATCAACGCATCCCCTCCCTCTCCTAAAGCCACACTGCTCATCACTAATCACTCCCTCTGTACCCTCTCTAACTCTCATAATTAACACTCTACCATACACCTTACCTACAACACTCAACAGACTTATACCCCTAAAGCTAGTACATTCATACTTATCACCCTTGCCTTTATACAACGGGACCACACAAGCACTTGCCCAGTCAATTGGCACCATACCTTTCTCAAAGCACACATTCAACAATCTTACTAACCAGTCAACAATAGTCACTCCACCACCCTTCAGGCATTCCACAGCACACCCATCCATACCTGCAGCTTTCCCTGTTTTCATCTCCTTTACTGCCTTCTCCACTTCCTCCTTCGTGATCAAAGAATCATTCAACTCTCCCAACACATTTATTCCTTGCACCCTTCCATCCGCCACAATCTCAGCCACCCTTTCCTCCTCTACATTTAATAATCTTTCAAAATACTCTGCCCATCTCTTCCTTACTGCATCCATCTCAATTAACATCCTTCCATCCTCTGCTTTTACTCGTTCTTCCTTCCCAGACTCTCCCTTACGCACCCTTTTCACCTCCTTCCAAAACATTTTCTTATTCTGTTGAAAATTCTCTGTCAGCCGCCTACCCCACCTCTCATCTGCTGTCACTTTAGCATCACGCACAGCCCTTCTCGCTCTATTCCTCTTTTCCTTATACCTTTCATATGACATCTCATCCTTCCTCTGCAGCCACACTTCATATGCACGTCTCTTCTCGGCCACAGCCATACTTACTTCCTCGCACCACCATTCACTTCCTTTTCTTACACCACCACCCACACGTCTCACACCACACACCTCTTCTGCATGCCCCACCACAGCACTCTTAAACAACTGCCATTCCTCCTCCACGCTGCCATTTTTCCGATCTTTCACTGCGCTCCACTCATCTTTCAATTTCTCCTGATACTCTATCTTTTTCTCTCTTTTATCCAACTGACTCACTTTCAAAACCTCCCTGCCACACCTAACCCTCCTAGCTCTCACCCATCTCTTACCTACTCTTAACTTTCCCTCCACCAGGTAGTGGTCAGACATACTTCCACCCTCCCCTCTTAGAACTTATATTTCTTTTTGCAGGAATAACTGGAGACAAGGACTGTTTCTACTCTTCTCTGACAGGTTTCCCCTCGTAACGCAAGACAGGGAAAAATTCTAATGTCGCTGACCATCCTGTAAACTTTAATATATAACCAGACCCTTCGTAAACATCTTTGAAAATCCCATCCAACTGTCGCGTGGCCAGAACCGCCAGAATAACAGCCAAAAAAGGTCCAATATTTTCTTGCACATCCTACTTCACTGTTACACCCGTTTGGTATATCACTAATGCTAGGACTTCATACGTATACTAAAGGTCGTTAGTGGTTACGGTGGAAGAACTGTCGGCATCATTAGCAATAGTGATAGCCTCTGTATTGCTTAGAGGTGACGGAAGTGGTGCTGCTTTTTACGGCGGATGATTATATGTTAGCAGAAGTGACCCGAATTTCAATCATCATAACGCGCAGCACTTGATATGGCCTTCTCTAATCCCTTCACTACAAAGATCTAAGTTAAAGACAGTTGTAAGATGGTGGCAAGAAAGCAATATAAAAACGTGCTCGGGCTGAAGAGTTCAAGGCCAGTTTAGGTCCACTGAGAATGAAATCAGTGGCACCTAGTTCGGCAATTTCATTATGTCTGGCCAAACTGAGACTAACTTTCATGTTTTTATGCTACTCGGGTCCTTCCACATCACTCCACGTTGATCGGGCACTAGACTGATACAGATATTTGTAATTTGAATCCATAACACTGCATACTAGGATTAGCAAAGGATACAGCCTTCTCCTCCGAGGAATAACAGCCTGAATTAACCTTTTCACACACTGACGATGTACAGTACAAACGGGGATGGGGAGTCTGTAGGAAGAGTGATGCATGTGAAAGTCGACGCGTTTTACTGGCTATGAGTTTAACAGAGAGGCACAGGGAAGGAAGGTGGTTTGGTGAAGTGAAGGCCTTGAGAGGAAACAAAGGTTTGAGTGTGGCAGCTGCAAAAGGACTGCATGAGGGAGTTTTAGAGCCCACATGAACATATCGGCGTGAGACTGGATGAGCTTGGAAACGAAAAGTCAAGAGTTAGAGCGGTGGAGGTGAGGTTATTGAGAAATGAGTGCGGCGTCCGGAAAGCGAATAGGATAAGAAATAATGTAATTAGTGAAAGATGCGGAAGTATGGAAGCCTGTGGACAAGAGTTGAAAACAGCATGCTTAGACGGTATGGTTATAAGGAAATAAAGGATATAAAAAATGGGCGGTGAAAAGGGTATATGTGAGCAGTCTGAGGATGGAAGGAAGCGTGGTGGGCTAGGAAGAAAATGGATATGGTAAACAAGTGTGTGAGAAAGCGATAGGTGGATGAGGACTGGGAACTGCCACGGGACTGAGTTGGTTGGATGACTTTTGTATGAAGCAGTGCGTGACAATTTGGCATCCCTTTGGTAATCTGTCAGTCGTCGGATTTGCTCTGATACGGTAGGTAACATGAGACGCGTATGTGTGGATGGTTCTGCATGTGAGGTGGAGTCAGGATTCCGGGGGCTTGAATGGAGAGTGAATAAGTGTGTGGCCATTATGGATGTTGCTGATTAGTTCTGCCACTACCATATTTTTATTTTTCCCTTTCTTTCTGAACCCTACACCACCCTACCCGTGAGTGGGGAAAAAAAAACGGGGGGCGGGATGATGATGATGATGTTGATGATGATGATGATGATGATGATGATGATGATGTACGAGTATATCTGACTCTGTACATATGCCATCGACAGAAACCGACAGGACACAAACACGTTCAAGCTTATAAAAGGACATACAGTAAGAGTAATACCAGTGTCCACAACGTCGCACTTGGCCCTATTTTGAGAAGAGTACGCTGCCAACCCATGGAGCCTGAGCAGCACCTAATTCATGAGTAAAATACATACATAAATAAATAAAACATCAGCTGCACCCAGGCAATCGTTTGTGTAGGTGGAAGGAGTGGACGTGAAAGACTAAGGCAGCTGTGGGTGGTAGGGAATGACTTCGAAATATGCCTTGTAAAAAATTAATGTACTCCCATGCGTCAGCCGGTAATTAATTTCTCAAAGTCACCATAATTTAAGGACAGAGGGTGGAATAAAAAAAGAAAATGGGTGGTGTGGGCAGAAAGGGGAGGATCAGATAGGAAAGTTATGGGTGGTGGTGGTGGAGGGCAGGAGAATTAGCGGTGTAGGGTGGATGGTAAAGATTTGTCCCAGATAAACAAAGAGAAGAACGGCCGAAGCAGGTGGGTGCGGGAGAGAAGCATGACTTGGCAGGATAGGGTGGGATGAAAAGGAAGAAGGACAGAGTTGGTAAGAGGCAGGAGTAGAGTGATACGGGAGGAGGGGGGAGGGAATTAATAGGACCGGCTGCGTGTGAATGGGGGGAAAGGACATATAAATAAGTGGGTAGGCCTAGGGGAGGGGGAAGAGATGGAAGGACTGGCTTTGATGGTGGTGGGTGGTAGGGTGTTTTGGTTTGAGAATGCCCAGTGCAGAACACCATCGTTGAATGACTGGTCAAGGATATGTCAAAGCTGTGTCATAGAGATTTAATGGTGGGAGAGAGAGAAAAAAGGGAAGGGATGTGTCGAGAGGAGTGTGTAGGCTGGATTGGGATGATGGTGAGCGATGAAAAAAGGTAAGTAGAGAATGTAATTTGTTGCTGTTGTTGCTCTTGCTCAACCCCTGCCCGTCTAGCCGAGCAGGCCCATCAACCACAAGCATGTAGCCACATTCTTGTATCAGACAGCTCCTCATCAGGGTCAGATCAGGGTCCTTCCACATGACAAGGTGTAGGGAATATGGAAGAGGCATAGCCCCCAAATGAATGAGTTGTGTATAGGAGATATGTGTGAGTAGTAGTCTCAACCCGGACAATGACTACTTGGTGAATGTGGGAAGTTCCCCGCCTAGGAGTGTTGTGCAAAATCGGCTACCGGACCTTGGCCCCACACCCCTTCCGTTCTCGGGACGATGGTAACCATTCACCTACTACCTTTGCTGGGCTAGCGGGTGTTACACCTTGCCCAAGGGCGACCCGGGACAATGCTGGGCAGAGGCGTCCATCTTCCCTGAGCCGGACACATACACCGGCAGCATACCCAGAAGTAAAGTAAGTCAGTAAGTAGGCAAGTAAAGGAGGAAAAGATGGGGGGTTGTTTAGAAAGGAGTGTGTTGGGTGGACTGGGGTGTTGGAGTAGGACAGGAATGAAAGAGGACGCTGTATGTAGGACAAGATCGGTACTAGCAAGGTTTAAGTCACAGATTTCTCCTGGAAATTCAATGTTTGGGACAAGGAGTGGGGGGGGGGAGAAGGACAATGCGTAGGGCAGAAAAGAGTGAGAAAGATGGAGTGACTGACGACTGAAGGGTTCAATCACAACTTTCTCTTTGAACAAAAACAAGAAGAAAGTCAACTCGCCCCTCTCTAATCTGGCAGCCAGTGTACGCCATAATTTTGTAGGCTTTTTTTTTTTTTTCCGGGACAGACAGGGATGGAGGAAAAAAAAACTGTTGCCTAGTGGTTAACCAATCCCTTCCCTAAATCCCGACGGCAGAGTCCTCCCAGGCCACGGAGATAACAGATTCCACACACAATTACACGTCGGCGTCGGCTAATTAGTACAAGATTAATGATGGCCAGGTAGAGTTGCCATATAAGTTTCATACAGGTAGCTAATCACTCTCAAAAGCCCATGGAGAGTCACTAAGCACTAAAAGCATCAAACTATCCTTAAAATCAGTCACACTTGCTCCAGTATCACCAAAACCTGACAGAGCCCTAAAATAAAACGCGGCCAAGTGGAAATAATCACCGGTGCCTTTGATCCAGGTGTAATATGGCAACGTGAGAGGCAGGTAACATTCCTAGGCGACCGTGTGACCATCCACTCATCTAATTACGGGCCAATTTGTAAGGGCGACGCCAAGATTCCACCACAGCACATAATGGAGGGGACAGGGAATGCATCTATCAACTTTCTTGAGCCTGAGGACCAAAGTGTATGTGGCTTTTGAAAATCCGTAACATTTCTACTTAAGCGATTCATTTGAGTCTTATTATCACTGTGAGATATTTACATTTTTTTTTTAATCGACAGAGTTTGCATCAATAAAATACACGAGGATATCGAGGTGTAATATGCTGACTAAATCGCTAGGGAAGGGGTGTTTTGAAGCCTACACTTAGAATACGACCCGAGGCTGTGCATAAGATAGGTTTTATTATTATTATTATTATTATTATTATTATTATTATTATTATTACTATTATTATTATTATTATAATTATTATTACTACTACTACTATTACTACTACTACTACTAATGCTGCTATTATTATTATTATTATTATTATTATTATTATTATTATTATTATTCATTTTGTCATTATTGTCATTATTATTTTTATTGCTGTTTATTACCATCATCATCATCATCATCTAGACTCATACAACTACCACACACCTCACAACCAATTCCAGACTGATGAGCAAAATGAAATATACAAGAACGAAACGATTTCTGATAAAAAACAAATCGCCATAGAGACTTATTTATCCTTGTAAAGGGTTAGGATCCTTGATAAATAAATAAATAAATAAATAAAGGCAGTTACTGGACCGAATTCTCTCTGGCTTGGGTATCCCGTGACGCCTCTTCCTATGCGATTTATTTCAGCTTTTATACACTTGCTTATGTTTCTGTATTTTACTATGGCGATGTTAAAATAGTGAGATTGATTTATAGACAGACAGACAGATAGAAGGATGGACAGATAGATGGATAATTGATAGATACAAACAAAGAAAGATTACATTCATACATACAGAGAGAGAGAGAGAGAGAGACGCCACCCCCATCAGCAACACTCCCCATCCAATTAAAGCAAATGCCTGTCAACCTTAACACTAGGCTCCTGGCCTATGGTTCCTTCTTTCTTGCATTAAGAAAAAAAAAAAAACACCCGCCCGAGTCAAAACTTACCATGTGAACTATCTATCTATTGCCAGACGCCTCAATCCCGTTTGGGGTGGCCACAAACAAATCGCCTCCAAGTCGCCCTGTCCCCCGCCATTTCACTGCCCTGCTCCCAACTCACATCCCCCTCTCTCATATACCTCTCCACCCCATCCCTCCATCTCATCCTCGGCCTCCCCCTCCCTCTTCCCCCCTCCACCTCACTCACATACACTCTCTTCGTTAGTCTTTCACCCTCCATCCTCTCCACATGGCCAAACCACCTCAGTGTGTTCCTCACAACGCTTCCTATCACATCCACATCCACACCACAACGCTCCTTTATAGCCTCATTCGTCAGCCTGTCTCTCCATGTGACTCCACAGGCTCCTCTTAAATAACTCATTTCCACTGCTCTCACTCTTGACTTGTGTCCTTCCAACAACGTCCAAGCTTCACTTCCATACGTTAGAGTTGGTATCACAATACTGTCATGTAGTAACTTTTTCACTTTCATGCTCACTTCCCTGTTTCTTATCACTGCTTTCAAAGAACCAGCAACCTTTCTTCCCTGCTGTACCCTTTCAAGCACTTCACCCTCCAAACCTCCATCCTTACTCATCACACTACCCAAGTACTTAAACGTACTCACATTTTCCAATTCCTCACCATTCAACCTCGCTGTCCATTCACTGATTTCACCTCTCTCAAAGACCATCACTTTACTCTTCCCTACATTCACCTTTAGATTCCGTTTCTTACACACTCTCTCAAACTCATCCACCAAGCCTTGCAGCTCCCCTTCGTCTTCATTCAACAACACAGTATCATCTGCAAACAACAGTACAGGTAGTTTCCAAACACTATCCTCTCTCACCAGGGCCACTCCAACATCCACTACCCTACCTTGTACCTCATTTATTACCCCATCCATGTACAGACTGAACAACCATGGAGACATGACACATCCCTGTTTCAAACCAACTTTCAAAGAGAAAAATTCACTTAGTTCACCATCCACACGCACTGCAGCCTTCGCACCATCGTACATGCTCTTCACAGCATTCAACAACTTCCCATCTACTCCATATATTCTTAACACTTTCCACAATCCTTGTCTATCCACCCTGTCATATGCTTTCTCCAAATCCATGAAAGCAGCATACAATTTCTTTCCCTTCTCTAGAAACTTTTCCACTAAAGATCTAAGAATGAATATCTGATCTACACAACCTCTTCCCTTCCTAAAGCCTCCCTGTTCTTCTCCAACTAATTTCTCTGTTCTTTCTCTAACTCTGTCAATAAGTATCCTACCATACACTTTTCCTATTATACTAAGAAGACAAATGCCCCTATGATTACCACACACTTCTTTTTCCCCTTTTCCTCTGTACAAGGGAATAATTGTACCTGACTTCCAATCCTCCGGGACTCTACCTTCCTCCCAGGCCAATCTGCACATCTTCCACATCCATTCTACTACTATCTCTCCCCCATGCTTCAGCATTTCACCACATACTCCATCAATTCCTGGGGCTTTCCCCGATTTAACTTTCTTCATTGCTTCCACAACTTCTATCCTACTGATTTCTTCCTGTCTTCTCACCTCCCTCCTTCTCCCAGCCATTCCCCAGCCACTTATACTCGCATTACTTCCATCCTCTACGTTCAGCAATTCCTTAAAGTGTTCTCTCCATCTGCTCACTTTTTCTCCCTTCTCCACTAGTAATCTACCATTTTTATCTTTCACTCCCCTGCTAACTTCACTTCCACCCTGCCTTAATCTTTTCACCTCTCTCCAGAACATTTTCTTACAGTCCCTCCACTTTACACTCAAATTCCTTCCAAATTCCTCATCCACTCTCTTCTTACTCTCTCTTACTAATCTTTTCACCTCTCTTTCTTTCTACATATAACTCTCTCTTCCGCCTCTCAACTTCTTCCACGCCCCTATTTCTCATCCATTCATTGTATGCTTTCTTCTTTTGTGCCACAGCCTGTCTCACCTCTTCAGTCCACCACGCTGTTCCTTGCACCCCCCTCCGTATTCTCTTCCTTCCACACACCACATCACATGCTGCACATATTTCTTCTGTAAATATCCTACACACACCTTCCACGTCTCCCATCTGCTCCAATTCATATTTGCCCAATCGTTCCTCCACTTCTCTCTTATACTCTGCCTTTTTCTCATCCTCTTGTGAACTAATATGAAAAATATGTAAATAAATGAAACAATTTTTTTTTTTTTTTCAGTAACTACCGAACCCGTACGTAGAGAATTGTTGTATCCAATGGCGCTTGTTCTTGTCGGCAAAGGAAGTTCCCTACTCCTCTTGGATCGGTTTATTTCAGCGTGCCACGATGATATTCTCATGTACGTTATATATGTAATTCAAGTTAGTGCCAGAAAGATATATATATATATAGTGTAAAGACATTCTGACAGGCATGGGAAGGAGGTGGAAGAAAGCGTGGGTATAACAGAGGTAAGCTTTATTCCCGACTATACTCTTTTTACTCCAACTTGACCCAAATTTTCGCCCGGTGCAGCTCAATACACGTACGTCTTTAGCAAAAAAAAGAAAAAAAAAAAATGCTACGGTTCTACGTCCTTTTCACAGCAGTTCTTCGTGACTGTCACCATATTCAAGTGTTCATTAATTACTGGTAATAATGCAGACTGCGAGATGGAGAGATGGTAATTTTAGGTAAAGCTGGCGTACAGGCAGTATAGTTTCGCCTATAAATTAACCTCACCTCTGTTTCACCCATGTTTTCTTCTACCTCCTTTCGATATCCGGGTAAACAGCGTAAAAAATAATTCCGAGGCGTAAAATGCAAGATAAACTAGAGGGACACTCACTGGAGCGCACCTCTTCAAGGGCAACGTAATTTCCAAACCACCCTTCATAATGGGTTTTCTCATCGATTACGGTTTCGCAAAAAGAGTTTTCCGGATCCAGAATCTGTAATACGATCCGGATCGGTCCCAAAAGTTAATCGATTGTTCCCCGGGGCATGGGCTTCCTACTCACCACATTTGGTCCACAAATCTCTCTTAGTTTTTGAGTAATCCGGCTAACAAACAAATAAACAAACAAAGCGATGAAAACATAGTCTCCTTGTCGAAGAGAATATGATAAAAATAAACTGTACATAACGAAAGAGGTGCTGGAGCTGCGGGCCCATACGTGTCACTGCAGTGTTCTAATTTACAGTATTCAGCTCCCTGCAAGATAACCTGTCTTCGAAATTACTACCTTCAGCTGATATAAATACAAATTACTGCTGGGAACCTTCACACAGCTATCAAGGCTAGAAAATCAGTTAACGTTTTATACCGCAAACATGCACGCATCCGCTTTGGATTACGTTACAGCCAATAGACATTATTTTTCAAAAGTGGGTACTGAGGCTCCTGAACCGCCGAAATCAGCAGCAAGTAAAGATGAAGCAAAAATCCTGACATTTTATGCGGGTGACTTTTTTATATATATCTATATATATCCTACAGTATATAGTTTTACGCCGTCCCCTTTTTCCGATAAGGTCTAAGGCGTTGCCCCTGGGTAGAGGACCTTGGTTTAGGAGCGTGTAGCACTTTATGGCCGGATGCCCTTCCTTATGTCTACCAATGACCCTTGGGTGAACTCGAACCTCCGACCCTTCGGTCAGAGCGCTCTAACCCACTGAGCCACGGCTGCTACAACAAGCTACAGTGGCAGGAGAGCGCTACCTCTCCCGCCGGCAAGGCAGCTTATACGGGCTCGGCGCGAACTCACGATTCTTTGATCTCGAGTCAGGCGCTTTACTATTAAGCCGCCATCTCCCCCCCCCCCCCCGTTTTCGACGGGAAAAAATCTAAGCAGTAATGAATGCAAGGTTAAGAATTATCACGACAAAATACTTCGCGATATGCCCTTTTTTATTTAAGCAAGGAAGAAGGAACCAAAGGCCAGGAGCCCTTAAATTGTTCCTCCAAGAAAAAAGAAAAACAAGATAGAGAGCCAATTTCAATATCCGTTCATTTCGAGATGCCTGGACACACTGCATTTGAAAGACTGGAGATCATAGGCAGGAGGAAGTACAAACAGAGGGAGACAGTTCCAGAGTTGACCTGCTGCATACATGAGGAACTGAGAGTAACGATTAACTCTTGCATCGGAGAGCTGTACAGAAATGGAATGAGAGTTTGTTGCTAGAAGGGTGCTACACGCCCGCTGCAGTTGTGGAGGGAAGCAAGCACAGTTCAGAGAAGCAGTGACCATTGAACTTGCCACAGAAAAGAGATAAAAATGCAACAGTGTGGGAAAGAGACAGGGGTTGATGGGAGCCAGTAAGAGGAAAAGAGTTAATAAGACGAAAAGCCTTTGACTCAACCTTACAGAGAGGAGTTGTATGTGGGGAGCCTCCTCACACGAGAGTGTTGTACCCTACACAGGGGCGAATAAAACCCGTGCATAAAGTCAACAACTGTGCAGGAAAGGTCCATTTTTGTTGGACCGTGTGTGGGGTAAGGAAGGCACGCAGTCGGCATATAGCATACCTAATTCTCTTGGAAGCAGATTTTACGCACACCTATTTTCTTGGAAGCAGATTTTACGAGAGGTAATATGATCTTTCCAGGATAAACCCCGAGAGAATGAAACCCCAAGTATGTTTAAAGATGATGCAGGATTGAGCTAGGTATTATTAAAAAATTGCAGGTACTGCGGAAGATTCTGTCGGGCTGACAGATGTAAGAACTGAGTTTTACAAGGTTACTTTTACCCCAGTCAGAGATATGAGCTAAGTCAGACATTAGATACAGTATACTGCACCATAGCCTCATCCCGTTTATTAAAGTAACTGCTGAGATGGACGCTGTGGGAAGCGAATGGAAAGGTGAAGGGTGGAGTCATCAGCGTATGAATGAATAGGATTAGATGTACAGCTCAGGTCAATGATGAATAACAAGAAGGGAGTTGGTAATAGGACAGTGTCCTAAGGAACACCACTACTGATGGCTCTAGATTCTAGAGCCATCAGTAGTGGTGTTCCTTAGGACACTGTCCTATTACCGTTCTTCTAGAGTCTAGAAGAACGGTGGCCGTCTATAACAGCAGCCATAGAGCACCAGAAAGGAAGCTAGAAATGAAGGCACAGAGGGATCAAAACTGTAGGAGGTCAGTTTGAAAACTGAAAAATTATACCAGACTCGATCGAAAGCCTTTGAGATGTCAAATGCAATGGCAAAGCTTTCACCGAAGTCCCGAGAGAAGAATGACACCGACTTTGCCCAAAACGAGAAATACGTTACGACTATTAGCCTAAGCAACAAGGGGAAGTGATGAGTGGGGTGACAGAAAGTACCGGTATTAAAGTATGTAAAGGAACCAGCAAAAAAAAAAAAAAAAAAAAAAAAAAAAAAGGAATTCATAAGACAAAAACGGGCAAAATGCATAAAACTGGGGCTGACAGGGCACAGTATTGAAATGTTAAAAAGAAACTGTGCTAATGTAGCCTACGGTACTGTATCAGCATCCATGCAGAATATTAAATATCTCTCGCAATATATAAGTTATTGGTAACATTAATACATAAAAATAAAATAACAAACCTACCCTGAACTTACAATTCAGAAAGCAACACATACGGTAAAAACGAGACGTGAGCAAAACACTCGTGACCTACCTCTACCTTTCGATCATCTCTTCTCTGTGCACCTGACGGCTTTGTCTTTTGATGTTTGGCCAGATACAGCTCTCTGTAAACCAGAAACATATAGAAACATCAGAGACCATGGCAGTTTCATGCGTCAAGATACAGGTAATTATAATCTTAAGATTCGACGTTCAAAATCAATGTCAATGTTTCATCACATGTTACTCCCCTAACTACAAGTACATTCATAGGCGTTGTTTCCTTAAATTTACTCATGCCATGTGCCCAGAGATATTTAACATAATTACACTCAATGCTCTGGCCAAAAGCACTCCCAAACACGTGATTTAAAAAAAAAAAAAATCATTTGTGTACCGAACACATGAATCATGTTTATTTGACATTCCCGCGGGTGTTTTCTTCCTCTTTCCTGTTCTGGATCTCTAGAGTACTTGACTTCACACACACACACACACACACACATTTTTAGCTTAACCATTCAGTCCGGTGACTTTTTCACTTAATTACTACTACTTACCAACAATCTTATTCATTCTAGGAGATTTAGGCTGTTTGCACCAAGCGAGTCAAGCTGATTCATTAGTCAAATTTTTACTGACTCATTCCTGTTCCCAGAGGGTCGGTTCAACGATATTAGCGATCGCATGCCTCCCCCCCCCACCCCCTTTATGAATAAGGAAATTTATGTACTGTATGTTCCAGTGAATTTGTGAAACCAATTATTTCATGAAATCCCTAGGCAGTTTGTGAAATGTGTGAATTGGCATGAATTAATTTAAACTGGGTAAATTTAGGCTGCAGTTAGGTTAGGTTGGGATAGTCTAGATTAAGCTTAGGTTAGTTAGGTTAAGTTAGGTTAATTTAAATGAACGCTAAGCAATGTTAAGTGTTCATCTAAATTAACCAAACCTAACTAACCTAACTATGACTAACCTAAGCTTAACCTAGACTATCCCAGCCTAACCTAACTGCAGCCTAACCTAACCTAGCCTAAATTAATCCATCCCAATTCACACTCATTTCACGAATGGACGAGGGATTTTACAGATCAAAATATACGGTAGTGGAGTTATAACTTCATTTTCAGTGTCTGACATAGGCGTCAGCTAGAATAGGGTCACTAAAAAAAAAAAAATACTGATATAAAAATCTACTAAAGAATATTTTGCATCTACAGCTTTAATCAAAACTTGAAATATATTTGCTGTATAAAGCACTCTTTCCTGCACTATAGCAAGGGCAGGCCTAAAGAATACAATCAGGCCTTGCACTATAGGTGCAGGAAATCTTTAAACGAACAAACGAACGAACGGTCTGTGTTCAATCTAACGATTTGGGGGGACAAATGTGTCAGTACCTACCCAGCTTGATATCGGACACATCCTCTCTCTGAATGGCTGTTGTGGGTTCGTTGCACTGAGCTCTATAATATGAAGAAGCTATCGCCGCCGCGGGCGTGTGATTTTGGCGGCCATATTGAAACACCGACACTTAAATTCAAATTCATATACTTCATTTCCACTAAGCAGTGATTATTAATAAAGAGACACTTTTTGCTTATAATACAAAAACATATATGGATTATTTTTTTTTTTTTCTGCCAAGTTCAATGAATTATGTCGGGTACATTTAGCCAATGAGTATAAAACAACGCCATAGGTTGCTGCAGTGCAGAACTTACCCTCAATATCATGAAACCGAATGTCTAGATTGATAAATAGACCGGATGAAACATGGAAATATCTACAAAAGAGTGTGAACAGAAGAGAAGAGGACATGGAGAAAGACTGGATATAAATGGGCCCGTTTTAGTGGCCCCATTCATGCAGGGATACCGGGGAAGAATCTTCCCACCCCACCCCAGGGGGCACTTGTGAAATGTAATGCCATCTCTGATGAATTCCTGTATCCATTTTTGCATCCAGAAGCTGCACAGCTGACCATGGCACTATATATTACGGAATCATCGGCTGCTTCCAAAAACCCAACACCTCAGTTCAAAAACCGTGGGCATCAGGCGAGATGTAACATGGCTACCGCACCACTACACCAGCGCCGCCCTGGCGGCGGCTACATCAGTTACCGTGGGAGGATCGAGTGCAAGGTTGCCAGCGCTTGGAATTTTTCCCAAGATCTTGGGATTTTGACGGAAACCTTGGGATCTTGGAAATTTTTGTTGAAAATTGAGCATTACTTGGGATATTTGGGTTTGTTCTGGATATATATGAAAATTTCATGTTATTTCAATAAAAACACTACAGTTTACAAAGATTTTCCATCTATAAATATATTCAAGGTGTAAATACTGAAAGTTACAACGAGATGGATACGTAGGATAAGATTTGGCAGGAACTGTTCCTGTGTGACTGTCCAGCAGTACTTGGCGTGTGAGAGCTGCTCTCTCGGCCTGGGCACCCTCAGTTGGAGTATACTGTGATACCATAAACACACAACGCTCTACAGCTGGTCTTTAAGATTACTTTGGTGCAAATTATTGGATGATGTTAGTTACTATTGTCTTCATTCTTTTACTGACAAAGATAATATTTGTGAAAGACGAGTCACTTCAGGATCTGAATGAAGAAACAACCACTTTCTGGCATGAGCTAAGATCAGTGAAAGATGGACATGGACAAGAAAAGTTTGGCCAATTATCCAAATTCATGTGTGGTCTTTTGGCTTTGCTTCATTCCTCAGCTTGTGTTAAGCGAGTTTTCTCCCAAGTTACTGTAACTTAAGACCAAATAAAAAAATAAGCTTAAAGTTGAGACAGTTGCAAACCGCTTGTTATCCAAACAGGCAATTACTAGGCAAGGTGTTCCTTGTTATCAATGGAAACCATCTTTTCTGATTAAGGATGTCAAAGGGGGTGTGTTATCAATGGCAAAAGGAGAAAGAGATTCAGGCAAAAAGAAAAATGTCGATTATCTGCTTAGTGGGGAAGAAGGTGCCAGGGAGGATGAGGACGTACTTGTTTTTCATCAGTGAATCGCTCTGTTGCATCAGGAATTACAGTTTGTGGGATAAGGTAAGAGTCTTATTAGTCCATTTATTCATATAAAATATCATACCCTGCAGCTGTTATGGAAAAAGTTTGATTTTTTATGAATCTTGGGATTTCATGGGATTTTGGGGGGAGCAATAATGGGAAATTCATAATTTTCCACTGACAACACTGATCGAGTAACCAAACGTGGATACGTAAGTCAACTGTGGTGGTGCCTTTAGTCATTTATTCCCACACTATTCTAGGTTCTTTAGTGTTATGCTGGGTGTTTTTAGGTCGACTTCTCGTCCTAAGAACACCAGCGACTGAGCGGGGTCCTCTTTCGGGACCGGAAGTAAAGCACCCACAAAGGAACAGGACATAAAAACCAGGTAGTATACCTTAACACATCTATTGCCTTAATTTCTACACCGTTACAATATAACACAGAGTGATATTGGATAGACAGGAGACAGGGACACAGAGGTAGCCTTTGACACCACGGTGCACAGTTACACTTGAAACATTATTATACACGTACACTTATGTTATTAGTTTTATATATAGCGATACCCGTGTTTCATCTTTAGGCAGAATATATATTTAGTTAGATGCAATGGGAATGAACAAGATTAAGAGTCCATGGGGTGAATACTACTATAATTAGACAGGGTGCGAATCGCGACACTTGATGTAGTCACTTAGTCGCGGCGGCAATTATACACAGACTTTTTGATTCACCTGCGCACCCTAGTCTCCGTTCACAGTTACTGAAAGTTCTCTTATTAAGGACTCACACAATCGCTATAAATTCTCTTATTTAGGGTTCAGGCTTTTTTCTGCTCTGCCGGGTATCGGGTTCTTATAGACTAATGGTAACTGTCACTGGGTTTACACTGGCCTTCACTTGGTCACTGTCCACTGTTATTTCCCCCTGGGTTGTTCTCGGTACAAGGGGCGTCACTATTTACCCGTGTGTCCTGGGTAGAGATCACTCTGGAGTACGGGCGTGAGGGGAAGGTCCTAGGGGAAGCTTTCCTGCAAGGGGCAATACACTGCCCGCAGGGGAGTCACTGCTCGGGTCCTGGTCGTCGGTGAGGTGCAGGGAGGCCCTCCTGTCTGGGGGCCTTGACCTGAGAGGAGGCCCTCGTACTGGAGCCTCGGTGGGGTGCAGGGAGGCCCTCCGGTCTGGGGGCCTCGACCTGAAAGGTGGCCCTCGGGACTGGGGCCAAACAGCTGTAGGAGGCGGGCCTGTCGCCTCTGGCTCCGTGGGGTGGGTGAGCCTGGGTTGCCCTCGTCTGGAGGCTGCTGGTCGGGCCTGGGAGTCCTAGGACTGCGGTCGCCTGTAGGGAAAGGCGCCGACAGGGGTGGGCTGTGGCACCGTCTCCATCGGGTGTCCGACAGGAACAGAGATCTCCCAGGGGTAGGAGGAAGGGCCGGGATCGGGCCTTGCCACCACTCTGGCAACACCTCCGGGGCAACACTCCCGGATGGTGACAAAGGGTATCTCACGCAGCCGAGAGGAAAGAGGTCGGCCGCGCAAGGGACTTCCTGCGTTGGGAGTGCTTTCAGAGCCACGAATGAAGGGCATACAGTGGCCGCTCCTTCCCCGTCACGCACAATGGCCGTGAACGCGGTTCCGTGACTCCTAGGGCACACAGCTGAAGGGCGTACAGTGGCCGCTCCTTCCCTCGCACGTACAGTGGCCGTGCTGGCGGTGCTGCTCCCACAGGAGAAAAAGGCAGGAGAAAGGTACACGGAGTCCGTGTCCTCTCTGGTACGTACTGAAGCCATAGCCTTAAGTCTGCTTACCCTGGTACGTACTGCGGCCGTAACCGTAAGCTTCCCCCCCCTACGAGAAGCAACAGAAGGGCGTACAGTGGCCGCTCCTTCCCTGTCACGTACAGTGGCCGTTGACGCGGTGTTGCTCCCATAGTAGGGAAAAGCAGGAGAGGGGTGCACAGAGGCCGTGCCCTCTCTGGTACGTACTGAGGCCGTAGCTGAGGGCCTGTCTACCCTGGTACGTACTTTGGCCGTAGCCAATAGCTTATCTACCCTTAGAGAAGCAACTGAAGGACGTACAGTGGCCGCTCCTTCCCCGTCATGTACAGTGGCTGTCGACGCGGTGTTGCTCTTGTAGGAGAGAAAAGCAGGAGAGGGGTGCACAGAGGCCGCGCCCTGTCCGGTACACACCAAGACCATAGCCGAGGGTCCCCTTACCCTGGTGTGTACTTCGGCCGTAGATGTAAGCCTGCCTGCCCTTTGGGAAGCAACTGAAGGGCGTACAGTGGCCGCTCCTTCCCCGTTACGTACAGTGGCCGTCGACGCGGTGTTGCTCCCATAGGAGAGAACAGCAGGAGAGGGGTGCACAGAGGCAGTGCCCTCCCCGGTACACACTAAGGCCATAGCCGAGGGTCCCCTTACTCTGGTGTGCACTTCTGGCCGTAGCCTTGGGCCTCCTGCCCTTGGGGTGGTAACTGAAGGGCGTACTGTGGCCGCTCCTTCCCCGTCACGTACAGTGGCTGTCAACACGGTGTTACCTGGAACTGAATCCTGTTCAGTCCCACCCCGATTCTGGTGACGGCTGTCCCACTCGTAAGGTCGTTGCCTCTTTCCACTCACCTGGTGTTGGGGTAGTTGCGGGGAAAAAGGACTCAGGACAGTAGTGTCCCGGTGACCCTCTTGTACTGGGTCACTAGCCCTGCCGTTGTGTCCTCCTGGGGTGGTGGTGTGGTAGTGCCTCGGTGATGGGGTGGGGGGTGGCGAGGTGGGTGGTCCGGCGGTGGGTATTTTACCACCTTCCGTGGTAAAGAAGTCACGACCCCGTGACAGGAGGTGGTATGTTGTGGTGGTGGATGTCTGGTGGGCTGGGGTGAGGCATTGTAGGAGGCTGGTCCAGTGGAAGGTGACGGGGTTTGGCTCTCGGTGGGGGTTGAGAGTGAGCCGAAGGGAGGATGGGTGGTCGGTCCGGCGTAAGAGACGGAGAAGGTGGTGCGTCTCCCGGATCCTGACATGTGGGCGGTTGTGGGATAGCCAATGTACTCTGGTGATCCTCATCTCAGGGAATGGTGCCTGGTGAGGAGGTGAAAGCTGAATGCTGGAGAGTGACGGGAGATTGGGGCTTTTATGGGGGATGGGTCGGTGGGAGGAGCGTTGTACTTTGGGGAATTGGGATTTGGGAGGATTCCATCGTGCTTGGTGGAGAAGGAGGGTTATGGGGGAGGTGTTTGGGGTGTGGGTGGTTTGTGGTGGTGGATGGTGGGGTGTGTGGGCGGTGGGTGGTGGTGTTGGGGTGTATCTGGAGGGTGGGCGTGCAAGGCGTCCTGACCTGGTGGTGGTGGTAGTGAGGGTGGGTGTGGGTGGTGAGGGTGGTTGCACACGTGGTGGTGGTGAGGGCGTGCTGCCATTGGGGGGGGGAGGCAGGTTGGGGTGCGGTGTGGTGCGTATAATGAGAATGGTCATGGTGTAGGGGGGGTGAGGTTGGGCGGGTGGTGCTTGTGCTGGTAGGCTGGAGTGTGGTGTGGTGTGGGAGGTGGTGGGTGGACAGGTGGGAGGGGGGTGAGTGGTGGGTTGTGGGGAGGTGGTGGCGTCAGGCGGTGGCGGTAATGTAGGCGGTGGAGGTGGTGTGTCGGGAGCGAGTGTGGTGGGATGTGGCATGGTCATGGGTGAGGTGGAGGGTGGGGGTGAGGAGTAAGAGTAGGAGTCTGGGGGGTAACTCTCAGCAGATGCGATGTTGACAGGTGCGCGGGAAGAGGTGCGGGGCGCGCGGGTGTGAGGGTGGTCATTGTTGGATGGGTGAAAAGGTCGCACGTGGCGATTGTGATATGTGCGTTGCTGTCCTTGTTGGTCAATGATCACTTGGTAGGGGTTAGGGACTCGGACTATTTTGAAGGGACCATCGAACCGGGGGAAGGTCTTGGTGGGGGCGGGTAGGTGTGCCACGACGACGGACTGGCCAGGTTTGTAGGGGTTGGAGTGGTTGGTGTCGGGAGTCAGGTCTTGTTGGGCTTGGAGGTGGTGGAGGCGGCGTTTGAGGTGGTGGAGAGGGTCAGTGGTGGAGGGCGGGGTGCGTGGGCGGAGGTGGTGGCGGATGGGTAGGAGGAGTGGGGTTTCCCCGAAAACTCACTCGTGGGGGGTTATGCCGTCATCTCGTGGGCATGTGTTGAGGCCTCATTGAACAATCTTGACATGGGCGGGCCAATCGTCGTTCCCCGTTTGCATGATGCGTGTCCGGACCTGGTTCATGAGGGAGCGATGGCTCCTCTCGCAGATGCTGTTACCTTGGGGCCAGTAGGGGGATGAGTGGGAGATGTGATAACCGAAGATATTCGCCAGTTCTTCTCAGGCTTTGCCAGTGAATTCTGGGGCATTATCCGAGTGCAGTGCTTGGGGAATGCCAAAATAAGGGAAGACATGGCGAGTTAGAGCATCAGCAACTGATACAGCGTTGTGATCTTTGGCGGGGCATGCGATGATGAATTTCGAATACACATCCATGAACGTGATAATGTATTTGTACCCTGCTTTGGGTGTGAGGGGGCCGACGACGTCAAGGGAAAGTAATTGCCACGGTTTCTGTGGGTGTGCAAGTGATGTCTTTCCCCAAAGCACAGGCGCGGCAGGATTGGATGATATTTTTGGCAATGGTGGATGGGTTAGGTGTCCAGTACATATCACTGAAGACTTGTAAGAGTTTCTTAGTCCCCAGGTGGATGCCATTGTTGGCGTGAAGGTGCAGCATAGTGTCGTGCACGGTGGTAGGGTCTAGGATGATGTGGCCGTTGGGATCAAACAGGTGATTGCCGTGAAGGTGGAGCTTGGCGAATGTGCTCGGCGGGATCCAGGTAGGACGTTGCTTATTGTTCCACATTTGGATAAGGTCTGGTTTCGGGGAAATGGCATTGATGGGTAGGCGGGAAAGGGCATCGGCGTTCGTGTGCAGCTTGCCTAGTCAGTATGATATCTCAAAATCATATTCTTCGAGTGCTTCTCGCCATCGTATGAGTTGTGCTTTGGTGGTATTGGACTGGCGCAACCACTGTAGGGATTGGTGGTCAGTAATGACAATTACGTGGATGACTGAGGTATATGAACGGAAGTATTCGAGGGAGCAGATGATTCTGAGGCACTCGCATTTGGTGGCCCCGTAATTTCTTTCAGCAGGATTTAGGGTGCAGCTGGCACAGGCGATTATGTGTTCGCGGCCGTTTTGCACTTGGGCCAGGACAGCCCCTATGGCTATGAGTGAGACGTCAGTATATAGACAGAAGGCGAGGTTGTAATCTGGGAATGCGACGACGGTGGCAGAGATCAACTTGGACTTGAGGGTGTTGAAAGCAGTTTTTCTTGGTTCTGTTCATATGAATGGTTTGCCTTTTTTTGTCAGGTCGTGGAGGGGTTTGGCGATGTCAGCAAATCCTTTTACAAAGAGCCTGTAATATGAGGTTAGGCCTAGGAAGGCTCTAGTTTCGTGTACGTTGCAAGGTAGGGGGATGTCGGCAATCGCACGTAGTTTGTCGGGTTCAGGGGAGATGCCCTCGGCATTAATCACGTGCCCAAGGAAGGAGACTGATCGTTCAGCCAAGACACACTTTGTGGGTTTGAGTTTGAGCCCAGCCTGGCGTATGCATTGGAACACCTGTTTGAAGAGGTGGAGTTGGTCGGCCCAGGTGTGACTGAAGACAATGATGTCATCCAGGTAGGCCAAGCAGGTCTCCCAGGTCAGACCGCTCAGGACAGATTCCATGAGGCGGGAAAATGTTGCGGAGGCGTTGCAGAGTCCGAAGGGAAGGACGTTAAATTCGTAATGTTTCCCGTTCGAGGTTGAGGAGGCGGTCTTTTGTTTGTTGTCTGGGTGAACGGGGACCTGCCAATAACCTGATTGCAGGTCTAGGGTAGAGAACCATGTTGAGCCGTGCAGGGAGTCAAGAGAGTCGTCGATCCTAGGTAGGGGTGTAGCGTCTTTGATGATAACATCGTTCACTCTGCGGTAATCAACGCAGAAGCGCATGGTTCTGTCTTTTTTTCTCACGAGTACAACGGGTTAGGACCACGGGCTGGTGAAGTTGGAGATAACACCGGCATCAAGCATATCCTGGACCTGCCGGTCTTCTTCTGCCCGTTGCTTAGGATTATTCCAGCGTGATGGTTGGCGAATGGGAGGTCCAGTCATATGTATCTCGTGACTGAGATAAGTAGTGTGGCCAAGGTCTGTTGGGCCGGAGGAGAAAAGGTCCTGAAAGTCCAGGAGTAGTTGTCGGAGGCTGTTGGTTTGGGAAGGGGATAGATGCGATGGTAGGTCGGGGAGAGTGGGGTGGCTAGGGGGTGGTCTTTGGCATGGTTCGGCTTCTTCCATGTCGCCAATGATGAGTCCTCGCGGTAGAGTTAGTGGTGTTGTGGCGAGGTTTGCGATACAGATCTCTTGGGCATAGGAGGGAAGGAAGGTGGGGGACACTAAACAGGATGAGAGGGGTCCGGTGGGTAAGGAAGGTGAGAAAAGGACGGAGGTACCCGAGGGTCTGTTTAGTTTCACCCAAGCTTCGTGGTGGGGTGGAATGGTGACTGTGGAAGCAATAGTGGCAGGAAAAGATGGAGAGGGGGCCAGTAGAAGTGGAGTGGGAGATGGGGATGGAGAGGGATGGAGTGAGGCGTTGAGTGAGGTTGGGGTGGGGTTGCATGTACAGGTGGATTGGGGCAGGTGAGTGTCAGGGGGGGGGTGAGCCTGGTGTGTGGGTGGTGGTGTTGTTTTTCTTTCTTCTAGTTTTTTTTTTCTTTTGTGATTGATGCTTGGTTGGGGTGGGCTGGACTGAAGTGGAGGCGACGCTGATGACAATCGATGGTCGCGTGGAGTTTGTGGAGGAGGTCCAGCCCAAGGTATCCATCATACTGACGGCATGTGGAATCAAATATGATGAAGGGGTGGTTGGTGGACACTCGTTGGTGAGTGCTGGTTTGAAGGGACCGGGTTTCCCCACGGATGGGTAGGGGGCCATCCCCCGCGTCTACGAGGTTGGCTGAGGTGGGGAGAAGATGGCTCAAAGCAGAGGTGTGGCGGGAGTAGAAGTGGGAGTAGAGGCATGACCTGGCTGCTCCCGTGTCTACCAGTAGTCTAGCCTTGACCCCGTTCAGCCAAATTTTGTCACAGACTGGGGGCCTGTAGTTGTGTGAGGTGGCCCCCACCACCGTGGGGAGGTGTGGGGGCGGGCCTAAAAATCCATCTGCTGAAGGTGGCCGTGGTCATCGTATTCCTTGTCGTCCGGTCCTGGGTAGGCTAGGGGCGGCGCGTCATCTTCTTGGGCGGCGGCGTCCAAGGAGGAGACCTTTTTACGCCCTAATGGAAAGGTTCTGCGCCTGCTTGCCTTGAGCTGCTCTCTTACATCGTGCAGGGGGCAAGTGCGACTGCAGGCCGTGAATTCCCAAGGATTTATGGTGATAAGGTTGCCTTGATCCCTAGGGTTGGGGCGTTTCTTCTGCGGGTGAGCCATGGGCACAGTAGGAGGCGGTTCCGTGGGTGATTGGTGATGCGGCGGCTTTGGTTTTGGTGGGGGGGTCTTGTTTGTGGGGATTCTGGTCACCGCGTGGATAGGTTGTGGCATGGGACGGGCGGCGAGGAGACGTCGGACGAGTTGCAGGTCCTGATCCATGTTCCCTGGGGGATCATAGATGGAGAAATGCTCCCTGACTGTGCTAGGGAGAATCCTCAGCAGGGCACTGAAAGTGTGTATATCCCGAGTATTTGTGGCTGCCTCGGGATAAGCAGCGCTGACGAGGCGCCGAGCCTGGACGAAGGTGTCGTCTAGGTTACCGTCGTAGGTGAGGGCATCGAGTTGAGAGAGAGCGACAACTCCACCCATGGAAGGCATGAAAGCCTGTCTCACAATGTGTGAGAATTGGTCCCATGTCAATTCTGGGACGATTTTTGGTGCGACAGTGGCGATTATTTTACCCAGGTTAGGTAATGTGACTGCTATCTTTTCTCTGTCTGAGTCAAACCCTATGTCTTAGAAAGGTTTAACCATATCCAAATACACATCAATGTTACATTGGTCCAGGTTGAATTTCGTCAATTGAATGTGAGGTTTGGCTGCCATTGTGCAAGTTTTCCTTTATCGTTCCTCCATGCTTTATTCGGATCCAGAGCCACCGCTGGCCACCAGTGTTATGCTGGGTGTTTTTAGGTCGACTTCTCGTCCTAAGAACACCAGCGACTGAGCGGGGTCCTCTTTCCGGACCGGAAGTAAAGCACCCACAAAGGAACAGGACATAAAAACCAGGTAGTATACCTTAACACATCTATTGCCTTAATTTCTACACCGTTACAATATAACACAGAGTGATATTGGATAGACAGGAGACAGGGACACAGAGGTAGCCTTTGACACCACGGTGCACAGTTACACTTGAAACATTATTATACACGTACACTTATGTTATTAGTTTTATATATAGCGATACCCGTGTTTCATCTTTAGGCAGAATATATATTTAGTTAGATGCAATGGGAATGAACAAGATTAAGAGTCCATGGGGTGAATACTACTATAATTAGACAGGGTGCGAATCGCGACACTTGATGTAGTCACTTAGTCGCGGCGGCAATTATACACAGACTTTTTGATTCACCTGCGCACCCTAGTCTCCGTTCACAGTTACTGAAAGTTCTCTTATTAAGGACTCACACAATCGCTATAAATTCTCTTATTTAGGGTTCAGGCTTTTTTCTGCTCTGCCGGGTATCGGGTTCTTATAGACTAATGGTAACTGTCACTGGGTTTACACTGGCCTTCACTTGGTCACTGTCCACTGTTATTTCCCCCTGGGTTGTTCTCGGTACAAGGGGCGTCACTATTTACCCGTGTGTCCTGGGTAGAGATCACTCAGGAGTACGGGCGTGAGGGGAAGGTCCTAGGGGAAGCTTTCCTGCAAGGGGCAATACACTGCCCGCAGGGGAGTCACTGCTCGGGTCCTGGTCGTCGGTGAGGTGCAGGGAGGCCCTCCTGTCTGGGGGCCTCGACCTGAGAGGAGGCCCTCGTACTGGAGCCTCGGTGGGGTGCAGGGAGGCCCTCCGGTCTGGGGGCCTCGACCTCAGAGGTGGCCCTCGGGACTGGGGCCAAACAGCTGTAGGAGGCGGGCCTGTCGCCTCTGGCTCCGTGGGGTGGGTGAGCCTGGGTTGCCCTCGTCTGGAGGCTGCTGGTCGGGTCTGGGAGTCCTAGGACTGCGGTCGCCTGTAGGGAAAGGCACCGACAGGGGTGGGCTGTGGCACCGTCTCCATCGGGTGTCCGACAGGAACAGAGATCTCCCAGGGGTAGGAGGTAGGGCCGGGATCGGGCCTTGCCACCACTCTGGCAACACCTCTGGAGCAACACTCCCGGATGGTGACAAAGGGCGTCCCACGCAGCCGAGAGGAAAGGGGTCGGCCGCGCAAGGGACTTCCTGCATCGGGAGTGCTTTCAGAGCCACGAATGAAGGGCGTACAGTGGCCGCTCCTTCCCCGTCACGCACAATGGCCGTGAACGTGGTTCCGTGACTCCTAGGGCACACAGCTGAAGGGCATACAGTGGCTGCTCCTTCCCCCGCACATACAGTGGCCGTGCTGGTGGTGCTGCTTCCACAGGAGAAAAAGGCAGGAGAAAGGTACACGAAGTCCGTGTCCTCTCTGGTACGTACTGAAGCCGTAGCCTTAAGTCTGCTTACCCTGGTACGTACTGCGGCCGTAACCGTAAGCTTACCCGCCCTACGAGAAGCAACAGAAGGGCGTACAGTAGCCGCTCCTTCCCTGTCACGTACAGTGGCCGTCGACGCGGTGTTACCTGGGACTGAATCCTGTTCAGTCCCACCCCGATTCTGGTGACGGCTGTCCCGCTCGCAAGTTCGTTGCCTCTTTCCGCTCACCTGGTGTTGGGGTAGTTGCGGGGAAAAAGGACTCAGGACAGTAGTGTCCCGGTGACCCTCTTGTACTGGGTCACTATAGTAGCCGCAGCGAGAAATGAACGCTGTGGTGGGGCAGCCGGTCATCCGGGGATTCCCCCACTGTAGCCATATCTACATGTCACCGACCATCGGCCACCGCTGCAGCCCCGCTCCATGATCCTTACC
This sequence comes from Coenobita brevimanus, assembly GCF_032717465.1. NCBI lineage: Eukaryota > Metazoa > Arthropoda > Malacostraca > Decapoda > Coenobitidae > Coenobita > Coenobita brevimanus. The sequence goes on along the minus strand of NC_137051.1, from coordinate 39,995,078 downwards.
CTGTGTCTCTGGCTTTCTCTTTCTCTCTCGGTTTTTATATAAACTGGTGTATTTCCGAAACTAATTATGAAATTATTATGACTTTTGTTCCACACCACCTTTGAGGTAAAAATCAAGGAGAGTTTTCTGTATAAAGGTTTCCCCCCCCTCCTAAATGTGGCATATGAGCGGGGGAGTGCGGCCTTGCCGATACCTCCGCCTGACCTATAATTATACACTCGCCAGAACTGACCTGCCCTCAGACAAGGGGGGGGAAACCTTTATACAGAAAACTCTCCTTGATTTTTACCTCAGTGGTGGTGCGGAACAAAAGTCATAATAATTTCATAATTAGTTTCGGAAATACAGCAGTTTATATAGAAACTGAGAGAGAAAGAGAAAGCCAGAGACACAGGGTAAGGATCATGGAGCGGGGCTGCAGCGGTGGCCGATGGTTGGTGACATCCTACCTCTATGGTCGGTGACATGTAGATATGGCTACAGTGGGGGAATCCCCGGATGACCGGCTGCCCCACCACAGCGTTCATTTCTCGCTGCGGCTACTATAGCCCCGCCGTTGTGTCCTTCTGGGGTGGTGGCGTGGTAGCGGCTCGGTGGTGGGGTGGGGGCTGGCGGGGTGGGTGGTCCGGCGGCGGGTATTTTATTTAGGATGACAGCTGAAAATTTCATATAGGGTTTTGCACCTCGTAACCGTGCATTATTTCATCATGAGAGTCACTACTGTTTTTGAAAGTTTGTTGATACTCCACATAAATGTATGGTAGCGACGGAAATCATAATCTCGCATCACCATAACAATGCGATATTAGTCATTTCATCCGGATGTTCACTATTACTTCTGAGTACTGTGTTCCCTATGAAATGCATAGTCTAGTCAGCGATTAATCATAGTTACCTGTTCCGTTTAGCAGCAACCTCCTTCCACTGGGCAGAGTGCAGAGATCACATCACTTAAAACACGTAAATAAAGAATGGAACGCCAGCATTGTCACCAGCCTGCCAAACACCCGTTTTGTCACTATATAACGTTTCGTCACCAGTAAACTATGAACTGATCTTCCCCCGCTCCTGTAGCCTTGTCTGTTAGGGCTATTATAAACATATTTAATGTTTTATTATTATGGTTAGTAAATAACTAGCAAATGAGTATTCACAGAAACTCATTGCACTGAATACCTAATGAAGTTCCAAAGCCCTTGCCGATTACTGTTGCCCTTAAAATGGAATGATAGAGGTATCCCATTTCTTCCATATTTACTTATGAACCCTTTGGAAATAATTTTATTGCCCTTACAGGAGAAACAAGAAGAATCTTAGGACGAAATGGGTGTGGCGACACCGAAAGAAAGTGGTGACGAAACGGCCAAAACGTGGTGACGAAATGATTGGGATAGGAGTAAAGGTCTGTGCTTAAGGGTTGCGAAACTGTGGTGACGAAATGAGCTGTATCCCAATCTTCAACCAGCTTGATGAGAATGTTGCTCATACCACATTGGATTTTCAGTGAGTGACAACAACTGAAATACCCACCCCAACGGGAGACCACGAAAGGGGTGGCGTAACACCCACCCCATGAAGTAACCACGAGCAGAGTGTCGCAACACCCACCCAAGGGGGAGACCACAGGGGGGCGCATAGGGCACGTGAAGGGCCCAGTCCAGATGGGCCTATGTCCCCCACTACCTTGCGCCCCTCTTCCCCTCAACGGAGCCAGACAGATGAACGCCGCCCCGGCAGACTACTCTCCAGCTGGTCCAGCACTCGCCAGGATCAGGATGGGACTTGTTGCCATACAGTCCCAGGTAGTATCGCGACAATGGCCACTGTCCGCGTCGGGGAGAAGTCGGCCACCGCACACTCCTCAGCTTCTACCCCCTGCAAGACCGCGGGGATGGCCACCGTCCACACCGGGGAAGGGTCGGCCCCCGTAGCCTACGTCCTTCACCTGCAGCCTCTGCTGGGAACAGCACTGGGGTGATGGCCACCGTCCGCATTGGAGAGAGATCGGCCACCGTACGTCTCTCGGCTGTGACCCCAGAGAAGGGCAGAACCGCAGCGACGGCCACCGTCCACGCTGGGGAAGGGTCGGCCACCGTACGCCCTTCACCTGCTGTCTCAGGGGCTAGTAGAACCGCGGCGACAGCCACCGTCCGCGCCAGGGAGAGATCGGCCACCATACGTCCCTCGTATGCTGCACCTGTGACGCCCCTCTCAGAGGACGTCCCTTGCTTGCCTCATCACCCATCCAGAGGCCGAGCGGGACACCCTTCTCTCTCTCTCCCCACAGAGGCAGTTCCCAGGCAGAGTTGCAGCTGGAGGAGATCTGGCGAGGCCTTGTGGTGAGTCCGGGGATCCGTACCCCGTAGCCAGCGCCCCAGCACAGTCCCTCGCTGTCGGATTCCAGGAGGATGGGACATCGCTGGCAGCCCCTGACAGCAACTCGACCCGAGTGAGACCGCAGCCCCCTGCCACCCAGGGACGCCCCCAGGACTCCAGGGCGTGACCTCCCCAGCCCCATTGGCAAGCAGTCCTCCTCCAGGAGTGGGCACAAGCAAGCGCGCCTACCTGCTCTGTTCGGCCCCAGTCCCAAGGGCTGCCCTACCGACTGAGGCCCCACTAGGGAAAGGCCTCCCCCCACACAGCCCACTCCAGACGACCCAGCCCCTGGCAGTGGTCCTGTGCCTCCTGCGGGAAGACATACCTGACAAGACCCTTCCCACACCTGGACGACACCTGTGAGAAGCCCAAGTCCCCAGCAGCCCAAACCAATGTCCGCCTGTCTTATTGTGCCCTTTACCTGTGCAGTGTATAGTGTTAATATTGTATTCAGTACGGTACTGTGTTGTTTCTAAGGCAATATACATGTAAGGTTGGTCGACCCGAGTTTTTATGCCCTGTTCCTCTAGTTGCATGCTCTAGACCCAGTCTCGAAGGGAACCCCAGATCAGTTGCTCGTGTTCAGAGGATTGGCCTTTGAACACGTAGCATAACAACAACAAAAATAAAAAGTAACAGCCATATACATGAGTCAACTTGACTGCCAGTGTGAACTGTGACTGTGAATGGTTTCTACAAACATAATTAATGTGAACCAAACTGATGAGTCGACTGCTCGTTTGGTGTAAATGCAGCCTTATGGAATGAAGGAGTCAGATATGCCTTCAGTACATATCATTAGGTTACTAGATGCCTTTATGCAAATGCGTCAAGAGCTGATTGGCAATATATAAGCCTCCCTCATTTCCTGCCCTATTTCCCAAGAGAGGGATGGTGAACTGCCGGAGAGCAGCTTCAACATGCAATCCACCAGGTTCACGTTTCAGGTCATTATCATCATCTTCCCACTGTTGCCAATCATCATCATATCATGGTAGCAACATAAATTACATGAAGTAGTACTCTGTAACACTCGAGACTACCAGCTGGTCTATGAGCCAAATATTTGGCTTTGCCCCAGACCTTGACCTTCAACAAAGTACTGTACTCATTAAAACCTTATTACCGGGTAGTTCATTCATGAACTGTAACCTCTCCACCAACTTTGGTTCAGATCAATTAAGATTTGTTTCAGTTGACTTTGCTCAAAATTGAATATCTTTATCTGTCTTTTAACCAGAACCCTTCCTCAAAGTTTGATCTACATTGGATACAAAGTGTTCATGTTGACCTTACCTTTTGACTTATATTAAAAAAGAATGTGTAACACTTTATGTGATCCTCAGCCACCAATTCGGATCTAGATCAGATCAAAACTATTTCAGTTACATTCTTCACACACAGATACACGGTTGAACTGTTACCCGACCCTCCAACCTTGACCAGACTGATTATTCTGAAAACTAAATCCCATTATTCTTACCTGACCCTTATCTCATCCACCAAGTTTGGTTCAGATCAGATCAAAACTGAGTTGACCTTGGCCTTTGACCCCTGCAACCTTGACCTTTGATTATCCTTAAAATCTTATACAGCATACAGTACTACTTGGTTGAACCTCAGTCTTTCCACCAAGTTTAGCTGAACTCTGATCAAAACTGAGCATCACACACACGGGTCGAAATTTGACCTCGCCCAGTGACTTTGCTCTGTTTGATTATTCTAAAGAATGTACCACTTCATTCTTGCCATTACATTAGACTTTCACCCTTGTTTGTTCGATATTGGATAAAAACTGCTCTATCAAATTGATATGCTGTGTCAAACGTTGACCCTGATGTTTAACAGTGTTTTCAAAAAACAAAAGATAATGCTTACTGGCCAACTTTCAAGCCTTCCACTAAGTTTGGCTAAAATTGGATGAAAACTGTCTGACTTATTTTGTTCACACACACACACACACACACACACACACATTAAAATATACAGTAACACCTGCTCTTGCTTCATGAGTTGCAGATGTAAAAATTACATACCGGTAACCAGATTAAACAGCTTCATTTAATTATGATGATGGTTTAAGATGCAATCATGAGATCACCCACAACAAGGAACCACAAGAGGCTATAAAGCAGTGCCAGAACAGGTATTAATATTAACAATGTGTTTGCAGGAACTCAGCCTTTAGGGCTAGAAAACAATATTACTCTATTGTACTGCCATTTTAAAAGTAGAATAAGGATATCTAGTTTTATCTGTTGTGTCAGTTGATTAAAAAAAAAAAAAAAAAAAAAAAAAAAAAATTAAACCACAAGAAAAATCCAAATAGTTTAGTTTTAGTTATTTTATTTTCGCATTTATTCACATGATCACAGGGTAAGTTGACAGGCCAAAGCCTTGCAAATTACGGTGATATATGCCACATGGATTTTTTTCTCTAACCCTATCTTACTTTATATTCTCTTCTTACCTCTGATGAACAGTATAATCAAAGGAAGGGGAATAATAGTTAAAGGGGCAGGGACTAATATATGAGAGAGGCATTGGTTAGAAATAAGTAGTGCATAAAGGAATAAAAGGCAGTGCTGTCTATACAAGATGGGATAGGCAGTACAGGTAGCTGTAGTTGTTGGGACCAGCCTCATCTGACTGTAAACCTAGTGGACTGCAGGTGACCAGCCACTTCGGCTGGACATTCCTTGAGGTAAAATCAAATTAAAGGATTGTCTGTTACACATGTGTGAGTTGGGGTACACAGGACTGCACTACAGCAAGGGCATATTGGAATGTTCATGATCTGTATTTTGAACTGGTACTGAAGCAGGGAAGGATGATGGTATGTGGAAGTGAAACCACAAAAAGAGAGGAAGCAAGGCTAGGGCATAACTGGAAGAAGAGAGGTGGTGAACAGTAACCGAAAGGATGATGATGTGCAATAAGCAGAAGTAAGAGTAAAGATTACAGTAATGACACTAAATCGGGAAAAAAATGTTTTGAACTGCAGCAATTGCTTAGTTACAACTAGGAGGTACAACTATGACCTAGGTCTGGGAGCCAAATCACCTAAGCTACCCTGTGTCCTGTGGGGAGGACCTTGGCCAGCCTTCTGAGGTGCCCATTTCCACCATGGGGACAGCAGCTTCCCATACCATTTTTTAAATAAAAGGAAATGGCTCTAAAACCCTTTTCCTTACATGTGTTGAAACATATGAGAGCAACTCCAGGCCCCAAACATGATACCCTTACTATGTTTGCTCCCTACACATTACAAGCACTAAACAAACATAAGTTCAATTCAATTCTTGTGAGAACAGATTGACACCACATGCACTGCATTTACTTATACAATACAGTACACACCCTTGATAAAACAAACTACTGTGATTGGTACCAGACCTTTGACATGAAATCCAATAGTTCTTTAAGGCCAAACACCATGCTGTTCAGTAATTTCTCAGGCATCATGGCTTTTACCAAAGATCATAAATCTAGAGCATCATTTGGCCATATAGTCATACACAATAACATACAGCTAAGTCTAAATGGCTCTTTTTCTCAATAAATGCTCTATTTATGGTCCCACTTACAATGCTGGTCACCCAGAGACTGATGCAGCATTCTGCAGGATGCAGAGGAGCGTGGGTGTGTGCGTGTGTGTGTGTGTAGGGAGGCCACACTGCTCAGTGTTTCCCGCACCACCATTCTTTTACCAAACAGTAACTCGTTAAATGGACATAATAGTCGGCCAGCTCAAGGCGGTTGTTAAAACCGAAATTTGTTAAAAGATGGTTCTGTATATGAAGGGTTTACTGTACCAGACAGCGCCACAGCACATGGGTACAATATATGACTGGTGCAACACTTCCGCAAACACTCCTCCTGTCACACCGAACACAATTCTCCTACCCCCTCCAACCCTCATACTGACACAACCACTGCCACCACAACTCAGCCTCTGCACATAAACACTACACCTACAACACAGACCCACACCAGACAAACATCACCTTGGACATGTAACACAGGAGGTCTGTTCAGAAAGTATCCAACCTTATGCTCTAAAAAAAGTAAATGGTTAACCTGTTGAGCTAGGGCACTAACCCCCTCAAAGTAGGCTCTTTCGGACTTGACACACACAGCCTAGCATTCTTTCCACTGCCTGAAACATTTTTCAAGGTTGGTTTTCGGTATCTCCTGCAGGTGCTTCATTGCATTTGTCACATCTCTTTTCTGGTTTCAAATCGGGAATCTTCAGCAGAGTTTTGTGCTTGGGGAATAACCAAAGTGTCACGAAGCCATGTCTAGAAGTAGGAAGCCTTCCAGACCTGTAGGATGTTGTGCTTGGCAAAAAAAATTCCTGAATCTATTGAGATGAATGAGCAGGGGTGTTGTCATGGTGCAGCTTTCAGCTTGCCGCTTTCCTAAGGTTTGGTCTCTTCCACCAAATTGTCACAAAGATGACAGATAATGTCAAGGTAGTAATGTTTGTTTATAATCTGACCTTCTGGTGCATATTTGTGATGCACAACACCACAGTAGCAATAAAAAATGTCAACATACAAGTGCATTTCACCTTGCTGCAGACCTGTCATGCTTTTTTTGGTCAATGCAACCCTGCACACTTCCACTGGGACAACTGTACTTTGGTTCCTGGGTTTTACCCATACACCCAAGTCTAATCTCCAGTGATAACAGTCTCCTGAAAGTCTGGATTGCAATTTGCATACTCCAACATGTCTTGAGCAACATTCATCGAAGCGAAGAGATCATAATGAATGTGATGAAGCACCTGCAGGAGATACTGAAAACTGATTTTGAAAAATGTTTCAGGCAGTAGACTGTGTGTGTCGAGTCAGAAGTGGCTTGCTTTGAGGGGAATTAGTGTCCAAGTTCAACAGGTTAGCTATTTATTTTTTTACTGCCTAAGGTCAGATACTTACTGAACAGACCTCATAAACATATAGTACTGTACCACAAATTAGTGTCAACGACCTCCACTCCAAAGCATAGCAGATTGAAGACTTTCTTTACAAACAGCATACACACAACAGTCCTATAAGAAACAAGCACACACACACACACCGCTCGCTGGTGCAGTGGTAACGTTCTCGCTTGCCATCTGGTAGACGGGAGTTCGCGCCTCACTCAGGTTGTGAAAAGTTTCACTGACGAAGTGGGTGGTCACTGTCCCCCTTGAGCATGGCAGTGGATGTGTGTGTGTTTGAAGGTCACAGCCTTGCCCTTAGATCGGACTATATGAGCTCTCAGCTCCCTTCCGGGAGGGTAAAAGCTGACGATCACGACCATCAAGTGATCCTGACCGACCCGGTGAATCTCACACACACACACACACACACACACACACACACACACACACACACACACACACACACACTACACTTCAGACATCAGACACTGTTCCCACATCCACACAGAATTTAATGGCCATGGAGAAAACCTCATCACTTTTATTTACAAATCCATCCTCTACAAAGACATAACACAGACAAGATAATTATTCTTCCAGAATGACACCATTTTTTTTTTCTCATACCCTACCTGTGCTTTTGCTCTCTCCTACATTTTGCTGTCTCACTCCTTCATCTCCCCTTATCTCTCACACCACTTCACTTTCCCCATTCTTTTCACTAGACTCCACAATTGTCTCTCCCCCCTTCGCATGTCTACTTCACTCATCTCCACTTACTTCCTTGTTACCAGTATCGCCTTCCCTTTCTCCTCCAAAGTTCTTCCTCATGCCCTCTTCCCCACTCAAAATGAAGCCAGTAACACTCAGAGCAAACAGTACAAAGTTTTATTACACTATATTCCTGTCCTATCACTGTTATGGTAATACAGTATGTTACACACCATCATACAGAGTGTTACATAAGAAGAATTCTGTTTGTCACATACAAAGTCCACAGATATAAAGAATAATACAGTATAGGATTATATTTGGCACTCGAGTATTAATTGTAACTATATTTAATACTTAAAAATTAATAAAATATCAAAATGCTAACAAAGACTGGAAAAAACAATTCTGATTTATGATTATAGAATGAAAATACAGTACTGTACATGATTTACGGGTATATGGATAAAATAACAAAAACAAATAATTACTTTCAGTCTTAAACTACTGAGAGCCTTGCCCAGTTTATGCCACAAATGATTAAAAACTCAACCTTCCCCTCCCCCATCTGATGACCACATGGTGCCCATTACCCACTCACACAATGTAGTGTTACCTCCAGGTGACTATAATGAGTGACAAGTTACATGGTCTCTTGTACTCCAAGAAACCTTTAATGCACTGGGTGATAACCATATAACTACCACACATATGTCGTGATCTAGTGGATGCTCCAACATGATTCAATTCTAAGGGGTGGATGGAGTTTACTGTTCAAATGCAGATGCCCTGGAACTAGTGACTAATTACTTTGGTCTTAAATGTCTGGAATCTAGTCTTGGGCCTCTATATTCTTAAAAGGGTAATATAAGGCAATCAGTATTGAAGGGGTGAAGATGCCTTGATGATTATGTTTTGTGAAAATTGGTCTAAAATGTCTCAATATTTTTTGAGTGTGTAACTGTTAATAATGGCTCATTTACAACATACGAGGTATGAAAATATTTTCTTGGAAGTTATCCACAGGCTGAATATAAAAAAAAAATCTGGAAGGAAGGAAGGAATAATGAAGAACTAGCACCAAGCAATAATATGGCTATATGGTACTAAGGCAGAAGAGAGTAGAGGAAATAATTATATTAAATGTATGATGTGAAGAGCAGTAAGAAAAGTTAAAAAACTGGAAATAGAAACAGTGGGAGAGTCCCCTAATAAATCAGTATGCTGTAGGGGCTGACATAGCAAAGAAAGGAAGGGGAAAGCTGAAAGACGGTGTTGGAGTGTAGACAAGCAATCAAGAAATGGTGATGTACAATCACAGGGCAGTTACAGTGTGAACATACAGGCTGAGAGTCAAGGCTCATTAACTCATCCTGAGTAAGGCAGGTATGGCCCAAACGGAGACAAACAAGGATAGTCTCCCATCGACAACCTGGGTGGATTGATGTGCACCTGGCAAGAACAGAGGGTTTAACAATGACGTTTTTTGTGAACCTGCACGTTCCACAAGGACTACCGACATTTATGGAAGAGAGGTGACCTAGAGGAGAGAGTAGCAGTGTGCCAGTGAGTCAGCTTGTTCATTACCTGTAATCCCAATATGGCTGCAAACCCAGCAGATGTTTTTCCAAACAGAAAGGCAGAACAGCCACTCCTAAATTGAGTGACTATAGGATAAGTTGTGGTGTGCAAGGAAGTGACCAAGCTGGGAGAATCTGAGACAATAACAAAGGTGGAGGGAGAGAACCTAAGAAGAAACTTCAGTGCAAAAAGACTAGCATACAGCTCTGCAGTGAGAATACTTGCAACGGAAGGAAGTGTACTCTGGAAGGAGGAGTCAGGGAACACAACAGTGAACCCGACACCATGGCAAAATTTAAAGCAGTCAGTAGATATGAGTGGCACAAGAGTGACAGGACATATGTTCAAGAAAAAGGAAGCGAAGAGTATCTGGGAGAAGAAGAGACTTAGAACACTGGAGAAAAGAAGGGCAGACCACAGCAGGAGGCAGAAGCCAAGGTGGGAAGGAAACTGGACGTAGTGGAACGGCAGGAGGAAAGGTGAAATCAGTATACTGAAGAAGGGTGAAGACCCAAAGGGGGAATGGAAGAAGATGGGAGACCAGGTGAAAAAAGCATTGGAGAAGGTGAGGAGGATGGAGTGACTTTTTTGTAGGAAACTGATGGAGAATTGTAATGGATTTAATAGTGAGAAAAGACGATAAGAGAGGGGGAAAATGCCTGATTCAGCACAAATATTGTAGCATGAGTTGACCAAAAAGTACCAATAACTACAAAAATCTGGAAAATTTTGTTGAAGCATCTTATTTTTCATCAGCCTGCAGTTTCACTTTTTTTTTTTTTTTTTTTTTTTTTTAATAAATGTGAGGAGGAAGGAACCAAAGGCAATAAGCCTGCAAAACTGTTCCTTCTAAGAGAAAAACAAAATACAAGAGAGAGCCAAATTCAAAATCCGATCATTTTGAAATGCCTGGACACACTGCATTTCATTGGAAGACTGGAGATCATAGGAAGCAGGAAATACAGACAGAGGGAGACAGTTCCAGAGTTGACCAGTTGCATAAATGCAGTACTGGGAGTAATGGTTAACTCTTGCATTAGAGAGTTGGACAGAAAAGTGATGAGAGTTTGTTGCTAGACAGGTGCTACGCGCACATCGTAGAGGTGGAGGAATGCATGCAAACAGTTCAGAGGAGCAGTGACCACTGAAGAAGCAGCGATAGAAAAGAGATAAAGATGCAACATTGCAGCAAAGAGACAGAGGTTGAAGGGAGTCAGTAGGAGGAGGAGAGTTAATGAGATGAAAAGCCTTTGACTCCACCCTATTAAGAAGAGCTGTAAGTGGGGAGCCTCCCCACACCTGAGAGTTGTACTCAACGCAGGGGAGGATAAAACCCCTGTATAGAGTCAACAATTGTGCAGGGGTAAAGAAGGAACGGAGTCGGCTTAGCACACCTAATCTCTTGGAAGCAGATTTTAAAAGAGATGTAATATGATCTTTCCAAGATAAGTCCTGAGTAAATGAAACCCCAAGCATGTTCAAGGATGATGCAGGACTAAGCTGAACATTATTAAGCATTAGTGGGTATACCCGTATGTAAATACTGAAATGACATACACGCATAATATGTTTATATAAGTATGGTACGTGATAGATACCTGAGGGGAAAAAAATGAGAATGTAATTAAAGTTTATATTAATTTAGTATGATTTATGCTTTAGGGTAGTGTAAAACAATTTTAGTGTAATTTAATTCAATTTAACAGGAAGCCGTTTTAGAGAATGGCTTTGCCTATTCAACACTAACCATAACTCAATTTTTAAAAACTGGCATCTATACCCCTTCAATACTCAATGTCTCATATTAGAACAAATTATTATTATTATTATTATTTTTTTTTTTTTTTAGCTGTCATGTCACTTATCTGTACCTGTACTCATGAAAAAAAATTCTTAGCAAAAACAAGGCTGATACTATATGTTCTAAACCTGTACATGCTGTAATACTGTACATAAGGCAACCAAGATACATTTTGCTATGTAGCAGTGTACTGGTACACCTATTAACTGAAATGTCACATATGAAATTTTGAGATAAACCCACAACTTTTACTGTCTTTTACAACTACAATACTGCTACTTACAAACCATATTCTATCACCCATTTGCAACACTATCGAAATGTTTATTAAAAGAACTAAGATATTTAATAATACCTTCACAACATTTTACAGTAAAAACTTTTCATACAAATTATACCTGTGCTGAAGCTTTATGATGCACCACATAAAATATACCCGTAATCAGATCAAAAAATTCATGTAAAAAAATTATATACTGTGACAGATCTTGAGCGATGGGAAACTGATTATTATGGTAATTCCAATAACCATCCTGGAAAAGATCAAAGGTTTCCTTAGATTCTCCTTTTTTAACACACTGCAGTGAGCCAGTGACACATATAATACACAACTGCACCAGGATGGCATATCACTGTCAGTAACATATGGTTACACCACATATGGTTTTACACCACCAGATCTTGCCTATAAATCTCTCTAGTAATATTACAATCAACAATAGCCTAGAATTGAGCCATTATGCCCTACATGGGCTGACTTACTATTAAAAGTATGTACAGTATATATATATATATATATATATATATATATATATATATATATATATATATATATATATATATATTATATATATATATATATATATATATATATATATCTAGAGCCATCCATCCATCATCCAATCCTACGTTGCCCCGTGAGGAGCGTAGGAGCCCAGGGCGAAGCAGTTGGTCCTGACATTTAAGATGAGAGTGACCAGTCTCACTCATCCCTGAGTGGCATTACGTGAGCAATAAACCCTAACCACCCCTTGGATATAAACCTTCACAGGCTTAATCCGACTGGAGCGCAATTATTACCCACTAAACCACCAGGTGCCCAAATTTGGTTATATGGTTACCACCCAGTGTAGTAAATGGTTTTCTGGTGTACAGGAAACCATTTGACTTGTCACTCAGTGTAGTCACCCACAGGCAGAAGGAAGAGGAAAGACCGAAGGAAAGAAAGACAGAAGAGGGAGTGTAAAGTCACCCGTAGGCAGAAAGATGAGGAAAGACTGAAGTAAAGAAAGACAGAAGAGGATGGAGGGAAAGGAGGATGGAAGAGAGGAAAGAGCAGACAACCGAGAGCAGCACTACATCGAGTGAGTGGATGGTGAGCGTCCCCACCTACCACTATATATATACATATATATATATATATATATATATATAGGGTGTCCCTGGAGTTATGTCAAAAACTTTGAGAAATGACAGATGAGGGAATTCTAAGGAAAAAATGTTATATGAACATGTGTCCAAATCTCAACCATTACGGAGCTACAATTACTGATGACCTCATGGGCGAAAATGGTCTCCTTCATAATTCGCCCATAAGGTCATTGGTAACTGTAGCTCCGTAACGGTTGGAATTTGGACACTTGTTCATATAAAATTTTTTCCTTAGAATTCCCTCCTCTATCATTTCCCAAAGTTTTTGACTTAACTCCCGGGACACCCTGTATATATATATATATATATATATATATATATATATATATATATATATATATATATACAGTACATACAGTGTATGTATATAGATAGATAGGTAGATAGACTGATAGTTATATTTTGGTACTGCTCTTGCATTACCGTACTAAATATGTACAAAAGAAAATGGTTGGTGGGGGTGCTTACCATCCACTCACTCGATGTAGTGCTGGTTTTGGGTGACTGCTCTTTACCCTCTTCATTCTTTCCTTCTGTCCCCTTGTCATTTTTCCTTTATTCTTTTCTCTTCCTTCTGCCTACGGATGACCCTACTCTGAGTGGCATGCCAAATGGTTTCCTGTACACCAGGAAACCATTTACTGCACTGGGTGTTAACCATATAACCAAATTATGGCGCCTGGTGGTTTAGTGGATGATTAAGGCGCTCCATTCGGATTGAGCCAGTGCAGGTTTATATCCAAGGGGTGGGTGGGGTTTTTTGCTCACATAATGCCACTCAGGGATGAGCGGGGCTGGTCACTCTCATCTCAAATGTCAGGGCCAACTTGCCTAGCCACGGGCTCCTATGCTCCTCGTGGGGCAACACAGGATTAGATGATCATGATGATGATAAAAATATCCTTTGTCAAGGCATGGCAACATCTTAGAAGAATGGGCTTGCTTAAGCAAGTCCCATCTTGAGGTGCTAGAAGAATACATATAGCAAAAATCCGTTGTTTTCCTAAAACAAAACAACACATGTTTGGTTAGTTTTATATCACCTCCTTTATTTTCCAAATGTTTTCTGCTCTAAGATGCACATTCCACATTGAAAATTTAATGTACTGTGGAGACAAGAAAATAATGACAATGATGATGATGATGATGATGATGATGACAAAGATGTTCTCTCTCTCAACAGGGCAAACTAATCCTAATCACAGCCAAGCATCACTACCTGCATCACATAAGGCACTCTGTTCCCTTTCCAAGCCAAACAAAACCACAGGCACCAACTCAATTTGTAGTGACAGGCTACATGTAGTTATACTGTCACTCAAAAGCACCAGCTCCTTTCATATCAAAGTTGCTAGTGTTTACTGATAAGAAACCATTACTCATAATATATATCACAAGAGGTCAACAACACAATGTTCAAAACTAAATTCAGTATCATGAACAGCAAGCACACTGGCACTTAATGAAAAACACTTCACACACTTCAAGTGATAAAGAAGATGAACTATTGAGCACTGATGGCAACTTTAATAATACGAAAGGTGCCTAAGAAATAAAAACATCTATCATCTTAACATCAAACAAAAATATGTGGGCAATATAAGAATCGTTTTTCTTTTAATAAGGAACAGAATATTGCATCACAGCTACATCTTCCCTCACCTTACATAAAACAGATAAAAATTGTTTGTACACTTAATCACCATGAATTCTTTAATGCTGTTCCTTCACATTAATGCTTCAAGTAGGTATTTCTGCATCTTATTTCTCACTCATTCATATATATATTTATACAGCTTAAATTGACAAAAAAATATATAATTCACAAACACTTACACAAATAAATGACTGTACATCAAAAGTCTAAAATGTAAATCCATTTTGATACTTTAAGAAATGGTTGTTTTTAGTATATTCTTACTTCCTATGAGAAATTTCTTCAAGAAAACTGCTTGTGGGTCAGCCAGGAAATATTGTTATTATATATACTGAAGGGCGAGGGGGGAACTGAGTTGCTAGTATTCACAGGAACTACAATTCATTCAATTTAACTAAGCAAAAATTTTCATCCTTTTGCAGCTTATTTCCTGTAGCTCAATGGCAGAATTAGACAATAATATGACTCAACCTTCTTCCATACCCTGTCCTTGTTACTAGCAATATTATTGCTGGAGGGGTGGTAATTTTACACCTACTTAAAGTGAACAGCGCATAATCAGGCGTGAATCAATTGCCCCTACTGTACAAAGAAGCGTTGACTCACTTCTGAATGCTACCCATGCTCTTCACTAGGGTTCAGTCAGCGGTTCAACAGTAAACACTGCAGCTTCATAATTAAGTACTTCTAAAGGATAATGTTTTAAAGGCGTTACTTTCCAAAATTCAACAAAGTGGTCTGAGAAACTATCTGCTATCTGAATGGACATGACATCAATCCAAAGCTGGGTCTGATAATTTGAATTTTGTTCAAACAGGCTTCACTAATCTTCCTCAAGTTCACTGACAAGTCACAGAATACCATTATATCAGTCCTGAATGAGACAGCCCTTGCAGGTAGTGTAATCAGTATGGACGGTGGGTATTGGGGTCACATGCATAAATCTCAAATCAAAAAGTGCAATGTAAACACCTAATTTTTCAAAATAATTTTTGATGCGACAAAGATGGAACGTATCTGGCTTCCCTATATAGCTGCTGAATACACCCTATACTGTGTGATG
This sequence comes from Coenobita brevimanus, assembly GCF_032717465.1. Taxonomy (NCBI): domain Eukaryota; kingdom Metazoa; phylum Arthropoda; class Malacostraca; order Decapoda; family Coenobitidae; genus Coenobita; species Coenobita brevimanus. The sequence continues at coordinate 39,979,531 of NC_137051.1, read as the reverse complement.
CAAGCTACCCATGCCTAATAACTACAGGTGTTCCCTAAATGACCATAAAAGGTTTTGGAGTTTGGATTCCACTTTGCAATTTCAGATTTAAGATACGACCCTTATTGTCATAGTGATGATGTGAAGGTGTGAGGCATGTAAACCAACTGTGGACCTTAGGGACTGAACTGTCAAGTTTATGCCCACAGACAGACACATTAAAAACAATAAATAAATAAAATAAATAAAAAATAAAAACCCACATCAGAACAGCTGGCACAGGCAGAAGTATGGATCAATATTAATAAAAATTCTGACTTTTTACTACAGTAGGCTTCCAGTCTGCTTCCAGTCTTCTAATGCTTTCACACTGCCGGCCAGCACAAAATGCATCATCGTGCATTGTGTGAGCAGCGAACCCACAGCTCACATACAGTATATGGGAGTCTAGTGTACTGTATTCTAAGGGAAAAAAAAAAAATGGTAACAACAAATCCATACTACATAACCTTTTTGGTTCCAAGATGGCCCAGATCTAATGCATAAAACTAACCCCTTGAATCTGGTGATCTTTTGTTTGTCTATTCATGCCTTCTCTGGGCAATTTAATTCAACCCTGGAGAGACTTTTCAGGTTAGAGGGGCTGGATATAGCCTTCAATAACATCATCATTACAGATTCATTCTAACTTAAAATCATTAGCTGGTGGTTTGAGTTAAGAGATACATACAGTATGTCACTATACTGAAGGGGGTTAAATAACAACAATAGTGTATCTTACACAAACTTTGGTCCACAACTAATATACAGTACAGCAAGTCTTTGCTCCAACCTTGAAAGGGAAAGGTCTGGATAATGATGATGATGATACAGACAATCGACGATGACGATGATGAAGACGATGATGATGATGATGATGATGATGATGACAGACTAATAAAGACCAAAAAGAAAGTCATCCCCACTATATGTGATGTGTTTGAATATATCACAACTACTTCAAACAACCAGTATTGCAACTTTGGGGAACTGGCAAATCAGCAAGAGTTCTAGCAATGGAACTTCAACAAGCAACTTTTATGTAGTTCAGTGTGGATTTAATTGCAAAAAGGATAAAAACAATAGTAACTTATATCAAGGAATTACTGTGCTGTACTTTACAACTATACTGTACGTATATTATGCATTATGCCTCTGCCACTCGCCTTCTCTTAAAGAAGTAAGGAAGACAATATTTGTACTCTGGAAAAAGTCTGGATTGGCTGTAACCATTTTTACCAAAGAATCAAGCAGTATTCTTTGTATAGCAGTGTCAACAAGCAAAACCATCCATCTAAACCACTGCAACGAGGACCATTTAATCCCTTCTGTCTAATGATGTACCTTTTGCTAAAATTCTATTCTTTCTAACTTCAGACAATTTTATTCACCTTGGAACAGACTTACTGAACTGCCAGTGTTAGATTATAGCCTTCATGAAATCTTTCCCAGTAAGATATCTCCCCCAGGCAAAATTAAGTCATCAACTGGTTTTTAAAATAATACATTATTGGTAAAGAATATTCAATGTCTGACAGAAGGTGTCAAGATGAACTAGTAAACCTGATCTCCCTTCCCCAGCTACAGTTTTGTTTACCCTAGCTTGGCAGAGATTTTTGTCCTTTTGTGGCTTATTTCTGGTAGCCAGCTGAATGGCAGAACAAGTTAATGCTATTTTTCAGCATCATTTTCATAGCACTATTTCATGACTGCCACCACATTCTAGTGTTGATTTATCTTCTAGCTTAAAACTCAAGATGGGGAGATGGCACATTTAGGCCAAACTAAAGTGAATGCAGTATTGATGCTACTACCTCTTTCTCACCATCACTCCTGACTCGCCATGGAAGTTCCTGAGCCATTTGTTACACATGGCAGCAATGTGAGCTTGGCTGCTGGCATCTGCTGCTGCCTTCACACGTTCCACATCGCTGCGGCTCCCTTGGTGTACAGCAACCAAGTACGCTGAGCGCAGTCGCCCACACTCAATGTACACCTCCATCTGCAATACAACAATATGTCATTCTGCAAACCTGCGGATTAAAAACTGCACTAAGGTCACAGCATATAATGCAAGTAATTAACCCTTTCAGTCCAAGAAATTTTTAAGCTGAATACAATGAGCCCTGGGTTATGGTGCATAATTGGTACTGAACATGGCATATGGTAATGGAAATTGCGCAATAACGAATGCACAGAACCCAAGGGATTAATCTTTACTGGTACCTGGCATCCCAAGTGCAAGCCCAAATTTTCTCTTTTTCAACAATTTAGATTCACTGAATACACGCATTATATTATGGTAAGTATCAGAAACACTCATAGCCATGGTCAGGTTAATAGAAAGTGATGAAAAGGGCACAATAAAGAAGAAACATGTATGGCAGAGAGAACTGAAAATGGCTTAACCCGCCCCGTCCCGACGATGTATGGGTACGTCACCACGATTTGCATTTGCCAGTCCCGGCGACGTACCAGTACGTCGTGCAATTGCAAGGTACCTAATTTGCACAATTTTCAATTTTCGCACGTGATTTTTCGTATGTATACACGGGACACCTTCCTCTATTCCTGTACAAGATACCAAGCAGGGACAATGCCTTACACTGCATAACCTCCCCCCTCCCCCCCTCACGCCATTGTCTTGGCAAAGGACCTGTTACCAGTGACCTGGCTAGTAAAGTTATTCAGGGCCAGAGTGATTCCCCAATCGATGACAATGTGGAGGACAATGTTTACATAGCATTAGAAGAAGAAACAGCCAGAAATAATGATCAGGTAGTGTGGCAAAAATAGGTCAGGTATGGTGATTAGTTAGTGAGTGAAACAATGCTTATAATGCCTTTATTACTGCTTGAAAACCAATATACTGTCATACTACATATACATTCGTACCAAGTAAATAAATAAATACCGTTTATGAGTGGATAAAATAGTTACCCTCCCATAGAACTCGTTTTCTTTGGTGCCAGCATGTTAGAAAACCCACTCAGGTAAGGAGGAACTCCTACCTGGATTGGGCACTTTAAACCTCAGGTGAGCGATTTCTCTATGAATTTTCGATGTTTCTCACCAAAAGCGAAGGTTTTAGCCAAAAAAAAAAAAAAAATCGAAAATACCTCGGGACTGGGGGATGTCGGAGGTGCGGAAAACCTCGGGACGTGACGGGTTAATGTAGGGGGATTCTGAGGCTTGCAGGATGGCGAGTTAATCGTCTCCACCACCTGGGATTAGCTCCTTGTGCAGGGCCTCATCTTTGAATCCCTCAAAGCCATTAAAAACTAGACACTGTACCATCACTGTTGGCAGAAACCAGCTCAGGTGTGCGATAACAAGGTTTTTGAGCCAAAAAAATGAGCTAGAACAGGAGTGCACATTTTCATCTCATAGCAATGACTAAAACCACTATAACCATGGGATCACTGTAAATATATGGTGGATGAAGTGTGTGAAAGGGTACAGCAGGGAAGGAAGGTTGTTGGTACACTGAGAGCAGTGATGAGAAATAGGGAGGTGAGTATGGAAGTTAAGAAGTCACTGCATGATAGTATTGTGATCCCTACCCTGACGTATGGAAGCAAGGCATGGACCTTACAAGAGGGGAACAAGTCAAGAGTGAGAGCAGTGGAAATGAGTTACATGACAGGAGCATGTGGAGTGACGTGGAGGGACAGGTTGACGAATGAAGAAGTGAAGGAACGCTGTGGGGTGGATGTGGATGTGGTTGAGAAGATTAGGAGAAATACACTGAGGTGGTTTGGACATGTGGAGAGAATGGAGAATGAAAGACTGACTAAGAGGGTGTATGTGGGTGAGGTGGGAGGAGGGAGAGGGAGAGGTAGATCAAGGATGAGGTGGAGGGATGGAGTTGAGAGGTATATGAGGGAGGGGGGGGTGAGTTGGGGGGAGGGTAGTCAAATGGTGGGTGACAGTGCGACTTGGAGGCGTTTTGTCTGCGGCCACCCTTTGCGGGATTAGGGCGTCGGGCTATAGATAGATAGATGCCTAAATAATACTTTAGTGACAAATTATTGCAGATGTCACAAATCATGCAGTATATTACATACTAAAATTCACAATCCTATTGCTGTTTTCCTGTTTTTATTCATTATATATATATGAAATACTGATACTGTATGATATCCAATGTACTTAATAAATACTGTACTGGATCATTATCATTTACAGTACTGGAGCAACATACCTTTGCCTTGTCTGAGGAAAGAAGTTTGACAAGGGCATCGAGATGTGAACTATTAGTGGAGGCAGCTGCAATGAGTGTGGGTCGCAGAGCTGCATCACACACATCAGAAGTCACCATCTCCCACTCCTGCAATCCTCTTACCACTGCCTCCACCTGTTCCAAGCTACCCCTTTCCCACATTACTTGACAGCAGAGTGACACTAGCTTATCCGCTGGAAGACTTGTCCTTTCAACTATCCGATAAGCAAGGTTAAGACCATTGGCTACAATTGGTGTTCCACAAATAAGCAAGATGACTATGGCCAGTTTTTCATCATTGCCTGAGAGAAGAGTGGGAAGATGTTTGTGCTTCATGACACCCAGCTTATGAACTGTCTGAAGCAACACTCTTATATCATCCCCTTTGGATTCACAGCTGGAAATGAATTTGGTAACATCAATCTGAAGTGTAAGCATGTTGATAGTTTGATTGACCTGCCAGGGAGACATATTCAAATCATATGCTTTCCTTTTTACTGTGACAGGTGAGAGTGCTTGATCATCCAGGTGAGCTTGGAGGTGAGAAAGAGCAGATGTCACCAGGTCTGACCTGCTGGCTAGAGTGGCAAAGTTGGTGGCATTGTCTGTGTACATCCTTAAGAGGGTCATGGCTGCTCGCAATTTGTCTCCAAGGGCCTCCTGGAGTGACAGCAGGCAGTTCCACCACCCCTGGCGCTCCAGCCATCGACATCCTCCAAAAATGAGCTTCCCCCACCTGTTCATATGGGGATCAGAGGCAGAAAGGCTTGTTATGAGATTGCCATGTTGACCACGTCTCAGGCATGGTACCAACACGTCCTTTATGAATATTTCTCCTTTAACATTTTCTGACAGGAGGTACTCAACACACTCTTGCATCTGCCTGTTTCTCATGAAGTACTGTAGTGTCATAGCATGATTACCATACAAACTAAGATAGTACTTGCATTCTATATGAAATATAGGTTCAAGCCTGCAAGAGTTTGTCCTTCTGCTCCTTTGACCAGACAGCTGCCTCTGGTAGGGTTCCCTAATGGTGAGACTGCCATCTGCAATTCTGTGCAGGTTATTCAGTGTATGCAGGACAACCAAGGCTTGTGAAGGTGAGACTTGCGTGTGGTCAGCCATCATGACACTAGCACGAGTCCGCTGAGCTCGATCCATTACCTCCTGATCTACATGGAATGGATTAGTCTCCAAGTACTTTATGACCTCAGGTAAAAGTGAAGATTTGCAAGGTCTGTTCTTATCCACAGGTCTCTCAAGTACTCTGGAAAAACGTTCCCGTGCCCCTGGATAATCACCAGCTTTAAGTGAAGCCATGGCCCATGCTCCCCACACACCATTTGTCTCCAGGCCAGCCTTAGTGGACACATCTAAGGCCAACTCCCACATGTACTTCTTCACTAGGGAGTCACGAAGCCATCTCATGTGAACAAACTCCAATCTTAACTGCTTCTCCAACACTGACCCAACATCATCTTCACATATTAAATTTTTCATACGTAAATCTCCAATTAGCAGCATATTTTCTAAGGCATCCTCTGAGATCAGCTGATTGCAATTAGACTTTATCAAAACTGAAAGCAAATCTACCCACTGAGTATAGTACTCACAGAGTCCAATTCCCCGTTGTTCACCAACATTTCCAAACCTCACTTTGGCTGAAGTCAAGAGAGTCTGAATCATTGACAATATGAATGTGTGATCCACTGTTGCAGTTTTTGATTTAAAGGATGAAATGAGAAGAATGAATAAGCAGTGAGAGAGCCTGACAGTGCAAATGGCTGCGTCTCTGTGGTTGCAATGGAGAGCCAGTATAGCAAGGCAAAGGCTGAGAGATGGGGCATAGTCAAAGCTGAACTCATGCCTAATTATGTCATTATGGTGAATATCTGTAGTGAGGTACCATCCACCCTCACCCTCACTGGCCCAAGAGGCACCCCCATTGGCACTAGGATCCTCATCAGATCCCACTGACACTGCATCATACAAACCATCCCTCAGTGGCCGCACCTGAATGTATGTGTTCAGATTTATTTCCTTGGTCTGTTTATAACACTCTAAGCACACTCGCACCATCAAATCACCATAGCCCTGTACAGGACCACGGTGGCGAGAGCAAGAACCACACACCACACGGCCACACCGACGACAGTGATGGCGGCGGCAGAACATTGAAAAAATTGCAACTTCACATACTGGACACTTCCTTACTTCTGCATCTGGTATCCAATCCTCCTGACGGGGAGGTTCAGAGGGCATCACAAATTTTCTAGGCAGTTTATCAGTTGTTGGTTGAGACTTAAGGGTCAGCTGAACACCTGTTGTATCCAGTGATTTAGCTGCATAGGTTTCAAACAGCTGGTTGAGGACATGCCTGCTGAGACCATTGCATTCAACCTCACAAGCATCAGTGTTGCTGGATTTAAGCTGCATCTCAGCGTCAACCATGTCCAAGTACGGACCCAAAACTTTAAGAGCCTTTTCAATGGCTTCCAACCTGACATTCATGAGCCACTGCTCTATGATAAGATGTGGAGCTGATACTAAGTGACTGAGTTGGAATCTGTCTGTGGCTCCAGGTGCCACATCCTCCAAAAGAATTAGACCCATCACCTCTTGGAGCAGATTTCTCACATCTACTGGAGGCAAACCTGACCAGCCTTTGGTTTTCTTACTGCCAGTTGCTATTTGTTCATTTGTTGAATTCTGGTTGTCAAGTTCAGTATTAGCTTCCATCCCAAGTTGTGGGGTTTCTGAGAATTTTCTCTTCAAAAATTCTTCAATGAGGAATCTTCGTGTTGGTATACTAGGAAGCTTTTGAAGCAATTCCTTAAGAATGAAAGCAAAATCCTGATAACTTAGGATATTAATGACTTTCCTAGCAGAGGTGAAATCTGGGGTGGTCTTGTCTAAGACGTCCATGAGATAGCTTTGGTCAATCAATTGTCTTAACTCATCATCAGTCTGGTGATAGTCAGACCACTGAACACTGAGGCGGAACTGCTTCTTATGGATAAGGTGGTGAAGCAATTCTGCAGGACGCTCAGATGATACCACCTCCACATCCTGCCACTGACCACAAAATTCTCTTCCTACAAGTGCTATCTGCAAGGAGAATAAGTCTAGTTAGATGAAGATAATGTTCAAAACTACCATCATCATCATCATTATTGTTATCAACATTATCATCATCATCTCAAACCATATCATCATCATTCCAAACCATATCATCATCATCATTCCAAACCATATCATCATCATCATTCCAAACCTTATCATCCATATCATCATTCCAAACTTTATCATCATCATCATCATCATTCCAAACCTTTTCATTATCATCATCAACCCAAACCTTAGTCCCATGCAAAGAGATGGGGAGATATGGGATCTGTAAAAAAAAAAAAAAAAAAAAAAAAAAAAAAAAAAAAAATTGCTCAGTGAAATGGACAGCACAACATTCACACATCATTCTAGTCTTTGGAATTCTGGGTCCTCCTAAGAGCAATAATCATCTACTTTTATTTTTGAACTGCTTCGTTGCACTTCAAATAAACCTGTTAGACAGTCATTCCACTGGCTAAATACCAGAAAAAGGGGTGCAAAACCTTAGACATTCACTTCCTTTTTTATACTTCTTCCACCCATTTTGATCACTTTGCAATATAGATTCAGTCCTAGGGGCACCTGAAGTTCACTGCTTACATAACATTGTTCACGGATGACTGACTAAACTCACTAGTGCCTGGATTGAGCAGCCTAGCCCTAAGCCCTTATGCTTTTGATGGTGTAAAAAGGGCCTGAGTGATGGACACACATGGTGCACCAAGACTGTGGTTGATGGGATAAAGATGGTTATCGTATTGGATTAAATACGTCTCCAAATCATGACTGGGAATAATGAAGAACACCAACATGTTGGACTGAATTTACACTTGTCATTCTGGATGCCTCACCAAGCCTCCAGTGTAAAGCTGCTGCTATCGGTGTGATTATGAGGGTTTGGGTTGCATTCTTCTGCTAGTTAACTGCAAGTAGCTTTACGTAAAGTAGCAGATGAAGAATGAAAGGGGAAATTTTGGGTTATCATTAACAATGCAAATGCAAATAACCATCATTCCATCATCATCTAATCATGCAATGCAAATAACACTTACTGCAAAATATCTAAATTCCTTTCTTTCACCAAGCTCCTTTCTTATATTCACACCATTTCTTCATTTTCCTTCCTCTGCTCTTCAACCTTCACATCTCACCAAGTTTTTCCTTACTCTTCTTATCCTCCAAGCTCATCTCACTGTCACCTTGCATACAAAAATACAGCAACATGGTCAGACAATCATCCACACTATTTTCTCCTCACTCCAAAGTCAATGACACTGTCAAGCATCATCGTTTCTACAAGCACATCAGTAAAGGTTTTTCAACATTATCTCCAGCCTCTCTATACCAGGCAGTGTATAAGCACTGTATATAATTCTTGTGTGCTGTAATAATTCATTAACAATGTATAATTTATTTTCATGGAACATGTCCTTCACTTGTTGTCTGTTACCATTTTTCCAAGGTACTCAAAAATGACCCATTACATCATCCACAGGGCCTGTGTCAACTTTATCAGTTTAGATCTCCCATCACTGCACTACATAATTCCTTGGCAAGTATTTTGCTATCCTATTCTGCTGGCCTCAAAACCTGTCCTTCTTTCAATACCTCATCATTACAAAATGAGTATGCATGAATCAGTCATTTCACTAATTCACTCTTAAACTTGACACACATGCATCTTGAATTGGGTCATTAATACTAAGTCACTCCTCTCACCGTTCACTATTCATCCTCTCACCATTCATCATTCATCAACAAACCATCTCTGAAGTAGTCAAGTTACCAACTTACTCCCACTCATATTTGTCTCACACAGTCCTACTGCACTCTACCATACTTCCTTAAATACTTTCACTATTCTGATCTGATCTTTCACATTCTTCATTCACACCTCTAAAAATCAAAACACCCACACAAGTCTGTAAAGTTTTACTGGACCCCGGGAAGGCATGATATAGAAGCAGCACAAAGGAAAACGTTTCATGTTGCTAAGGCACTAAATTGAAATCATTAGCTTCTTTCCCTTCAAGACATTTATCAACAATAAGTCAGAAAATTTGACTCAAGCAATATAGACTCACAATGATCAAAGTACTGTATAACATGTCAACAGTACCATTTATGAGTTAACTGATATATACAGTAAATCCTGGATTTAATGCAATAATTCTGCCACTATCATGTGTGCTATATTGAATATTCAGCTAAACTGGGAAGATCCCTTTTTATGGCAATCTGGTCCCCTGTTTTATGCGCTTCTATATGTAAGGGGTCGTTGGGGTTTACTGCTCACGTAGTGCCACTCACAGATGAGTGAGGCTGGTCACTCTCATCTTAAAAGTAAGGACCAACTTGCATAGCCCCAGGCTCCTGCACTCTTCATGGGACAACATAGGATTGGATGATAGATGGATGGACGGATGTTGCATATATGCAATAACATGAGATAATGGCGCAGCCTCCTCTAAATAACATAATCTCACTGTAACATGTACATTTTCATGCATATAGCAAAATCTGTTCAAATTGTATCATTTATTGGCTTCAACATGCTTGCATGAGTTGACCTTGGTCACCTAATGGAGGCTCTCCAAACTGCTTGATCTCTGGCAGCCTCCTTATTCAATCCTTTTCCCTGTGGTCACACCCTATGAACTCTGTCAAATTAAAGAAATGAAGGAAACTTATGCACATAAATTGCAATTTAACAGAATTTAACCATGCTTTGGTCAGTATACCAGGCAGTGATTATGGACAAGGTTTTGTGTGCCCAATCAGAAGCTTGTATAAATCAGTGTGTATTAAATGGGGAATTTACAGAAGTTTTCAACTCTTGGATGATGGGAAGTTTCCTTTTGACCAGTAAATTGCTTTAGCATCAGCTGGAGTAGGTTACCATATGTCACTAGATTTGTGGCTACTGCCAGAACACAATGACTCCTCAGGTGCATACTTTGTATAATAACTGTAAATCCAACCTGGAAAAAAGAAACTTACTATTTATAAAAAACAAACAGTTAACACCAGGTACCTTGTCATACAGTTTAATGATGTCAGCTCTCCTAGTGGCCCAATCTTGCTTGTGTGTGGTGAGGTTGGGGTCATGAGCCACTAAGGTCAGAAGTTCTACAGCAGGGGTCACAGGCCATGCTCTGAAATGAATCATTACAAGATAACCATTAATTTTAAGTACACCTTTTCCAAACCTTTATGTTCTCATATTGGCCATCACCAAGCAATGAGTTTTTAACAAAGGCTGGCCATCATCACAACAAAATACAACACTGTCCACTGATAATGTAAACATTTATAACAAATTAAAGGCTGTTTGATTTCTTCCAATCATTCTCCTCTTCACAGAAATGTATCTTAGCCATATTTATTCAGATGACGCCTTCACTAGTAGTTTATCATCTCTACTTGATAAACATGATGTTTCCTATCATTTTTATGCTTGTGACACTCAACTTTTTGTTAAGATGATGGATCTTAATGATACCAAGAAGAAACTGGAATCCCTGATGACTGATATTATGGGCTGAATGGCAAAGAGGGGACTTTAATGAATGATGGCAAAACAGTATCATCATTATTCCTGGAAACAGCAAGAGTGGAAACACACATAATGCTCTGACTCTGAAGACTGGCAAATCACAACTTCATCCAACCAGTTCTGTCTGAAACTTGGGTGTATATTTCAATTCAAAGGTAAATTAAAGGGATCATATTAATCAAGTTGTCTGAGACTGAAATATGCACATAAAAAAATTGCACTCTAAGACAATATCTGAATAGGCATTTCCTCTTGGCACTTGCCTTTGCAATGATCTTTTCTTATATAAGCTACTGTAACTTGTTATGGACTGCCTTCTGAATAATCTACTAAAGAAGGTTTAGTCTGCGCTGAATTGAACTACAAGGCTTTCTTTGGCCTCCTTCCAAGAACTCGAACTACATAATTTCTGACTGAGTTCCACTGGTTGCTAGTAAGGGGAAGAACTGTACTTAAACTGTGCCTTATTCAAGGTTTTTGTGTTTGGCAGATCAAAATATCTTGCTGAATGGTTAAACTTCAGTTGGCAGGCCCAGGTGTGTTGTTACAAAGTGAAGATGACTGCTTGTGTCTTGATGCACCTGAAACTCTTCATCAGCCATCTTTCTCTGACTCATCATTTTTTCATACAGCCTCTAGGACATGCAGTAAAGTACCATTATCCATGAGGTTACTGACTTCTGCTGAATCTTTAAATGGGCAGCTCAAGGCCTTTCTCATTTCAAGAAACTATGATCTGGAAAAAGATATTGTGACATGATTATACGATTTAAGTGCTGCCACTCCTACTGATGAAGTTTATATTGTACAGGAGTGATGTCACAATTCTTGTAACTGTAAAAGCGTGAATGTGTATCAAGCACTAGTGAATTCCTTAAAGGAAGAACTGGCACTTTTGAAAAACAAAAGACCAGATTACTGCTAGTAGTAGTACAGTATAATCCCAGTTAACCAGGAAGCTTGGGGAATATGAATAAAAAAGACAAAGGTTGCTGAATATGCAACTCAGCAGCCACATACAAATGAAATGCATCATAGCACTGCACAACATCTGAACAATAAATCCCATATTTCCTGACATATAACATGCACTGGTGTATCATACGTGCCCATGATTTGACAAGGAATATTTAGGAAAAAATAAATACAGTGAAACCTCGATATAACGGACTTTAATAGACCGGAATCCACTTTTATCGGACTCGGGGAGCTACCAGACTAAATTCCTATATATCGGAAAAAGTCTGATAAAGCCAGGGGCAGTCTGGACTGCCTGACCACTGTAGTTGTGTTCACCACAATAAAGTAAATAAAAGACATGTTTATTAGTGTACAGTATACTGTAGTATTATTATATATATTACACCATTTGATTACTGTAGTGAAGTTATAACATAGTACAGTACTGCATTGGTAGTCAAAACAGTTTAAAAACTGTTCATGTAATCTAGACTAATGTCTGATATATCAGAAAAAGTCTGGATTAGCTGGGGGAAGTCCGGATGTCGCTTTTATCAGAATTTTGCATTTTTTGGAATGGTTTAGGCCCAAATTAGTCTGTTATAGGGAGGTCTTACTGTATATTCAATTTAATTTACTAATTATTCACATTCAATATCCACCAATAAGTTCTTTGGGAAAATAATTATGAATTAAACTGTAGTAATCTCTGAATTATCTGGCATAATTCAGCCAAACACCCACACGATATTGCAAAAATGCTGGATACCGTGTCGGTACCCCTAATTGGCTATCCATTCCGTGATGAGCTGGATAAAATGTCACCACCCTACGCTATCCATCACAATCCTCTACCCTAAAAACTTTCTTACAATATTACCCACAAGTAAAACAATAAAACTAAGCATAAAATACAATACTGTATTGATACAGTACATATAGTACTGTACAGTAATACAGGACTTAATATAATAATACTGTTATCACCTAGTGCTGGCATAGACAGAACGTAAATATGCCCAGATACGTCCTCACCATATGGTGGCCATTGCACTAAAGCATAGAGCACTGAGAGGCCACATGGTTAGTCACAAGTAAAACAATAAAACTAAGCATAAAATACAATACTGTATTGATACAGTACATATAGTACTGTACAGTAATACAGGACTTAATATAATAATACTGTTATCACCTAGTGCTGGCATAGACAGAACGTACATATGCCCAGATACGTCCTCACCATATGGTGGCCATTGCACTAAAGCATAGAGCACTGAGGGGCCACATGGTTAGTCACAGCACGACAGCAACAAACAACGCATGAGAGGCCACAGACTAAGTTATTGCACTAGGGTTTAGCCACTGCATGAGTCACAAGAGCAGAGCACAGATATGTCCTCATTGTACGGCATCCATGGAAGAATTTAGAGAGCGACAGTAGGCTTGGTATGCTAAGTGGGCTGCTCCCGCAGCACATTATGATTGACTGGCGCATTGCAGGGTCTGCCCACACGCCAATTGGATCCCATGTCTGAGCCGGATGATACACCACACTGCTGGAAAGTGCATAATACTGCTAACTGCTTCCCGTCTCTGGACCAAATATTGCCTAATTTTGCCAGATATTGTTTTAACCCGCGGCGTCCCGTCGACGTACTTCCACGTCCTCACGTTATGTCACTGCCAATCCCGTTGACGTACTTCAACGTCCTGCAATTGCAAGGTTCATAATTTCCACAATTTTCAAAATTCGCGCGAGATTTTCGATTCGCCCACGTACCCAAGCCTCCCCTACCTGCCCCCAGGCGGGCAGCGTCCCAGACCCCGCATGACCTGTGCTCGCCCTTGTCTCGGTCACTCACCTGTTAGCAGTGACCCAGGTCAGACATGGCGCGTAAAGGTCTCTCAGACGACGAAATACAATCCGCCCTGGATGCCTTCACTGGAGATAGTGATTCTCCACTTGATGATGATGTGGTGGATCGAGATTATGTGCAGCCTGAGGAGGAAATAACAAGCAGTGATGAGGAGGTCCCTTCGCCCCGGAAAAAGCGGTATGTCACGTATCGTAAGGCAAGGGAAGGCCAGCCTGCACCCAAAACACCTGCATGGACCACTCTCCATCCCCTAGAGAGAGATTCTGATGAGGACGAGGATGAGGACGAGGACGATGACGATGACGGCGGCTTAGGACGTGATGTTGCCTCGTGGTTGGGGAAGGAAAAAATCTCACCCCGAGGATCAGAAGGTGGGGCGAGAAGGCAAATAAAGTATGGCCTAGTGTTTTGTCTGGGGAAGGCGAAAGTGGTGTGGTGGGAGTGCGGGGTGAAAGGGAAGTGGTGTGAGGGAGGCAGCACGAGCGCGTGGTGCACGTAGGCCTAGGGGAGAGGAGGTGGAGCCACTCCCCAGCACGTCTTTCGCCATACAATATTCACAAACTTCCTCCACACAGCCCCAGGATGTGGGGAAAGGAAGGAAAGGGAAGGGAAAGGGTAAAGGAAAAGGGAGAGGGAAGAGAAGTGCGAGTGATGAAAGGCGCCGCTCTCCACCCCCCCCACCACCACCAATGTTGCGTTGTGCCTTCAGCCATGTTTCAGAGAGTACCATAACTTCCTACACTACTGAAACTGTGTGGGATGGCGATATGATGCTCAGTATAATGGTAAGGCCAGTCAGTATGTGCCAAGTCTTATATAAACTTGAAACGGGTGTAATGTTTGCATGAAAGTAATGTATAAGTTGAGAAATAGTGTAAGTTGAACGAAGTGATATGAAAACTACACCCACTGTATAAATCTGCGAAAATATGACGCTCAGTATAACACTCTGGTCAGTAAATATGTGATAGCAAGAATATAAAGTGGAAAAGGGTGTAATGTTAACATGAATAAAACGTATAAGTTGAAAAACAGTGTAAGTTGTAATAATTGATGTCATGAGTACACCCACTGTGTAAATCTGCGAAAATATGACGCTCAGTATAACACTCTGGTCAGTAAATATGTGATAGCAAGAATATAAAGTGGAAACGGGTGTAATGTTAGCATGAATAAAATGTATAAGTTGAACAATAGTGTAAGTTGTAATAATTGATGTCATGAGTACACCCACATTCTGGTCAGTATGTATGTGATAGGAATTATATAAAGTGGAATTTGTTGTAATGTTAGTAGTAAGGTATTTTATAAGTTGAATACTAGTGTAAGATGAAACAAATGATATCGCGATAACACTCCCTGTGTAAGTACGCGCTAATATGACGCTCAGTTGCATCGTAAGTTCTGAAATTATGTGATATCAATTATATCAAGTGTAAACATGTGCAATGTTAGTGGAGAATTATTATATAAGTACAAAAATAGGTTGTAAGTTGAAATAGTAGTCATAGCGACTTCACCGTGTGTGTTATTATGCGCTATTATTACGCTATATATTTACGTAAGGCCTGAAATTATCTCAAAACAGTTCTATAAAGTTGAAAAGTGTATAATGTTACTAGAAAAGTATTATGTAAGTGGAAAAAACACAATACGAGTTGAAACAACATGTCACAGCGAGTTCACTCACTACGTAAATAAGCGCTAACATTACGCTAAATGTTATCAAAAGGCCTGTGAATACGTAAAAACAGTTCAATAAAATGTAAAATGGTATAATGTTATTGTAGAAGTATTATGTAAGTAAAAAAAATGATATGTATCATGATTTTCGAATGTTAGCGATTCATCGTGACCAAGTTGGCCGATTTTGCTCGTTTCGCACGATGGTACAATGCTTATTTCTGCTCTATTTTTGTATAAAATCCAATATACTCTTTTATCACATGTTTTTATGTTTGTAATAAATACATATCTACTTACTTTCATTGGCTTCCCAGACTTATAATACCACAGAAAACGTTAGAGGCTCAGACCGCCTACGGAGAACACGGGGCCAGGTGGGACCAAGGCATACCTGTTTAAGGTAATTATGGACCCCGGGGAACAATTTCTTTGCCACTGACCATTGTTTCTGACCAAAAGCGAAAGTTTTAACAAAAAAAAAAAAAGGGTCGAAAAATGGTCGGGATTGGGGGGTACCAGTGGTGAAAAAGTGGTCGGGACAGGGCGGGTTAACAGAGCCAAGTAAAACGCACTGGGTATTGCGCTGGGGCAGATACTGCAACGATGGATAACTGAGAGTTTACTATTTATGATAATGCATACTCATATAAGTCTGCATTGTTGAAATCTTAATTAGTGCGTGTGGATGGTGAACTGAGTGAATTTTTCACTCTGACGGTTGGACTGAAACAGGGATGTGTTATGTCTCCATGGTTTTTCAATCTGTAAATGGATGGGGTTATAAAAGAGATACTAGGTAGGGCAGTGGATGTTGGCATGGCCCTAGTGAGAGAGGGCTGTGTTTGGAAACTCCCTGTACTGTTGTTTGCAGATGATACTGTGTTGTTAAGTGAAAACGAAGGGTAGCTGCAAAGCTTGGTGGATGAGTTTGGGAGAGTATGTAAGAAACGGAATTTAAAGGTGAATGTAGGGAAGAGTAAAGTTATGATCTTCGAGAATGTACAGTGATGTTGGATGAGAAGGAAATGGGTCGTACTGTACTGAGTAAGGATGGAAGTTTAGAGGGTGAAGTGCTTGAAAGGGTACAACAAGGAAGAAAGGTTGCTGGTTCCTTGAACGCAGTGATAGGAAACTGGGAAGTGAGCATGGAAGTGAAAAAGTTACTACATGACAGTATTGTGATACCAACTCTAACGTATGGAAGTGAAGCTTGGACCTTGTTCAAGGGACAGAAGTCAAGAGTGAGAGCAGTGGAAATTAGTTATCTGAGAGGAACATGTGCAGTCACATGGAGGGACAAACTGACACGTGAGGGAGTGACGGAGCATTGTGGTGTGGATGTGGATGTGATTGGAAGCGTTAGGAGAAACACACTGAGGTGGTTTGGCCATGTGGAGAGGATGGAGAGTGAAAGACTGATGAGGAGAGTGTATGTGAGTGTGGTGGAGGGGGGAGAAGGAGGGGGAGGCCAAAGATGAGATGGAGGGATGGAATGGAGAGGTATATGAGAGAGGTGGATGTGGCTGGGAGCGGGGCAGTGAAATGGCAGGAGACAAGGCGACATGGAGGTGATTTGTTTGTGGCCACCCATTACGGGATTAAGGTGTCTGGCAATAGATAGATAGATAGAAGGCCACTGAGTGATCTTTGGTTCTGACTCTTGGTGGTCTTGGCTTTCATACCTCAAAATAATTTTTTGACATTTGGCAAATACTGTAGAGTTTTGTGGGTACTAGTAACCTCAAGCCGTAGGCCTACCCCAAACCATGACCTTCATGGTATAATGGACATGCGATTTTTTAAGCAAAATTTTAGAAGGAAAAAAAGTGTACATTATATGTCGGGATATATGACAAGCCCAGTGTTGGTTCAATTAACCTAATAGGTTTCTTTTTACAGGTGGAACTCTTGTGATGTGCACTCTGTATCGTAATGAGTCCGGAGCAAAGGACTAACATTAAGATCCTGGCTGAATCGGGAAAAACTCCAACAGAGACCCATGTCATGCTGAAAGAAGTGTACAAGGAGCAGACAGTGCTCTGTACACATGTCCCTGAGCAGCACAAGCAATTCAGTGAGGGGTGGGAAGATGCAGGGGATGACCCAAACTCTAGACAACCCTCTACAACAAAAATGAAGTCAACTGAAGAAATTGAAGTGGCAGGGAATCTTTGATGGAAACAGACTACAGTAGAACATTATGATGAGTGGAGTTATACCAGTGGAGGGAGGAGGAGGAGGATTACATAGGATTACATACGAAAGCAAACAGCAACAGACCTTATGGTCCTTTCAAGGCTGATTGTTAAAGGGAAGACTATGACTACAAGATCTAACTCTACATGCTGAAGGATAAGGATAGTAAAGCATTAAAGTTCCCCCTACCCCCAAACCCTCTAGGAAAAAGTGAGAAAAACCACCATGCAGTATGGAAAAACTGACATGGAAATTCCACAGGAAATACTGGAAAGGAAAAGCCACATTCTATAATACTCTACTTTATCTATAAGCTACCCATCTAAGTAACCTGAAAAAGAAAGTAAGCAAATAAACTAATAGTTACGGCACGATATTACAAACGGGTAAATTGAGTTAATGAGGCTTCTGTAGATATAATGTCGAAACTACACAGTGCACAGTGTGGATGTTTAGGGGTGGTGCGGCAGCCTTGCCTGGCGCTTTTAAAGTAGGCAGCAGTCATTCAGGCCCTAGCTCCATTCACTCCACTGAGACGAGGAACTCTCCCATGTGGGACAAGTACGTAAGTCTCCTCCTGAAGCAGTGACCCCTGGTAAATTTTAAAAATCCCGATGGTGGTCACTTGTCTAACAGGGACCCTCAGTGATCCACAGCCCATCACAGGTCGAAAGTAAGAGTAGTGACCGTTAACTCAGGGCTATCTGTGCAGATCCTAATTTGTGCTTCACTGGGGAAACTGAAAAACATATAAGACGGGGTGTCTCAAAGACAAAAGGGGACAGCACAGTGTGGATGTACAGTGCACAGAGTGGATGTTTAGGGACGGTGCGGCAGCCTTGCCCGGCGCTTTTAAGGCAGTCAATCAGGCCCTAGATCCGTTCACTCCACTGAGATGAGGAACTCTCCCATGTGGGACAAGTACAGTGCTCGTCAGAGTATCGAGTGCCCTGCATCCCTCCTACAAAACAAACCTTTCAACTTTGAAAAAACATATAAATAATGCATTTTATTTACCTTTAATGCTTGGTAGGGTATCTTTTACGCTTCTTCATGTACCTGAGACGTCGTGGAAGTAAAAGGGCGAGGTTCCTAAGGTGCTGGAGTGGTATCTTCTCCCAGGAGTCACGAATGGCTGCTTCCAGCTTAGGCAGAGAGCTCACATCCTTCCCTTGGAGATTCTTCTTTATGAGGTACCAGAGGTTTTATTATCAGGTTGAGGTCTGGGCTATTGTCTGGCCAGTCTTTCATGAATGATACTTAGCTGTCACGAAGCCAATTGGTGACTGATTTGGCTTTATGAGCAGGTGCACCGTCCTGCTGAAACACTCGTGCACCTGTGAGCTCGAAGGACTCAGGTAAATGATCACAAAGAAGCTCCAGATAAACGTCCTGATTCACTCTGCAGTTCTTGGGATGCACAACAAGCTTCCCCAAACCTTTACCAGAGAAACAAGCCCACACCATAAGTGAATCAGGGTGTTTAACTGTGCTCTCCACGTAACGGAGGTCAAGCAAGTCATTACCTTTGTGCCGGTACACCCGTGCTCCTCGATTACAGGTAACACTAAACGTTACCTCATCAGACCACAACACTGACAACCATTGGTCCTCACCCCAGTTAAGGTACTTGTTAGCAAAGGCAAGCCTACAAAGTCGCTGGTAACGTGTAAGAAGAGGCTTTCTCACAGGCCTGTGACTTGTGTAACCAAGTTCATGAACTCTTCGAGACACCGTGCGCACAGAAACCTCACCAAACACTTTCAGGCTGCTCTCCTTAATTTTCCCTGCACTCACATGAGGATTAGACTCCACTGCACGTTTTAACACATTAACAGACCTCAGGAAAGTTTTCCTGGGCCTACCAGACCGCGGTTTCTTTGTGGGAACGTCACCACTATATTCCACTCAAAAATGGGTGCACCACCTACGCACTGTCAATCGAGCCACACCAACCAATTCACTAATTTCCTTCGTGGGGTGGCCTACCTCCTTTACAGCAATGATCTGGGATATGATTTCACTCAGAAGTTCACAGGTAGGGGCCATAACAAAGTGGCGAAAGCCACAACATTGAGGGACACTAGGTAAAAAATGGCGCAAGAAGAGAGGGAGACGCGGCGGAATTCCTCTCTCTCACGCAGCCCGTAGGCAACTGAGGCGGGAGCCAACCTGTGCGCAGTAAGGCCTCAAGCACCTGTGACGTCATGTTAGAGCCCCAAACATCTGGCTCAATTTTTAGTACCAAAAACGGGTGATTCTTTTTTCGCCAAAGTATTGCGTGCCCTGCCATAGGCACTCGATACTTCTGACGAGCACTGTACACAAGTCTCCTCCTGAAGCAGTGACCCCTGAAGCAGTGACCCCTGGTACATTAAAAAAATCCCGAAGGTGGTCACTTGGCTAACAAGGACCCTCAGTGATCCACAGCCCATCACAGGTCGAAAGTAAGAGTGGTGACCGTTAACTCAGGGCTATCTGTGCAGATCCTAATCTGTGCATATATTACCTTATTTGCATTGAGTGAACTGAAAAATGTATAATGACGATGTGATGCTATGTACAGGTAAGCTAAGTTTACGGGACATCTTGTAGACACGAGGGGACTGCACAGTGTGGATGTCTAGGGGTGGTGCAGCAGCCTTGCCTGGTGCTTTTAAGGCAGGGAGCAGTCAATCAGGCCCTAGCTCCGTTCACTCAACTGAGACAAGGAACTCTCCCATTGGGACAAGTACACAAGTTTCCTCCTGATGCAGTGACCCCTGGTACATTCACAAAATCCCGATGGTGGTCACTTGGCTAACAGGACCCTCAGTGATCCACAGCCCATCACAGGTCGAAAGTAAGAGTAGTGACCGTTAACTCAGGGCTATCTGTGCAGATCCTAATCTGTGCTTATATTACTTTATTGGAATTGAATAAATTGAAAAATATATATTGCCGTGACGCGAAGCTATGTACAGGTACGTTGTTTACAGGGTGTCTTGTAGACAAAAGGGGAATGAACTTACACATAGCTATAAAAGCAAGTTATTCGGACAGAAAAAGTCAGCTGAGGATTCTCGTGCAAATACCATACTTATCTATTCTGTTTTTTAATGTCTTAATTGAGATACTGTTCACGATATCTGAGGGTAATCTGTTCCAGATATTTACGACTCTGTTGAAGAAGAAGTATTTTGCTTCATGGGACTGGAAACACTTTCCCATAATTTTGCAGACATTACTTCTGGTTTGGCTTGACCGGTCTATATCAAAATATTTATTCATGTCTAAGCTGTCATATCCCTTCATGATTTTGAAAACTTCAATAAGGTCAACTCTTAACCTGTGCTTTGTTAGGCTAAATAATTTAAGTTCTTCAAGGGGTTCCTCATATAGTTTGTTTCTAAGTTGTGGTACCATTTTTGTGATTCTTCACTGTATTTTCTCTAATTTTTCAACGTCCTTTCTGTAGTACAGAGACCACAATTGCACACAATGCTCAAGATCGGGGCGTACTAGTGAGGTGTACAAGGCAAGTATGATTTTTTTCAATTTAAACTCAAAAGATTTTCCAATAAAACCCACAAGCTTGTTTGCAATTTTAACCACCTTGATGCACTGCTTACTTGGTTTTAGGTCATTTGATATGATCACATCAAGATCCTTTCCACTGTCTGTACTTGATAACGGGATATTGTTCATTTTGTAATTTGCATGGACGTTGTTACTTCCAATATGAAGTACTTTACATTTTTCTGTGTTGAACTTCATTTGCCAGTTTTCTGCCCAGCTTGCTAAAATATTAAGGTCATTTTGCAACTGCTGCCACTGTAATCTTGAAGTTACTTAACTGGTTATTTTAGTATCATCTGCAAATCTGGATACTTTACAATTCAGACCCTCATCAATATCATTTATATAGATAATACAAAGTATTGGTCCAAGTACTGAGCCTTGGGGAACGCCACTAATCATATTACGCCATTTGGAGGAGGAGGAGGAGGAGGAGGAGGTGAAAACAACAATAACAAGATGAGGAAGATGAAGAAGAACAAGAACAAGAACAAGCAGAGCAAGAACAAGATGAACAGGAACAAGACCAAGAAGAACAAGAACAGGAACAAGAACAAGAAAAACAAGATGAAGAACAAGAACAAGATGAAGAACAAGAACAAGATGAACAATAAGAACAAGAACAAGAACATGAACAAGATGAACAAAAAGAACAAGAACAAGATGCACAAATGGTACATGAACAAGAAGAACCAAGAGAGAGAGAGAGGGCTGTGTCAAATCAATCTCTTTCTCTCTCTCTCTCTCTCACACACATACACATTTTTATGGAAACTGTACAATCAAGGAGGTATCCAAGGTAATCTGTACAACTGGATGCAAGATTTTCTCAGTACAAAGGAAATGAGAACAGTGATATGGGGAAATTACTCATCATGGAGAGAAGTGATAAGCGGAGTTCCACAGGGCTCAGTGCTGGCACCAATTATGTTTTTAGTATATACATGTGACACAGACATCAACATTGGAAATGGAAGCTACCTAAATATGTTTGCTGATGATGCAAATATACAGAGGGAAATTACAAACACAGACTCTTGCACAGAGCTACAAAAGGAATTAATAAGCTTCATGAATGAAGCAATAGATGGCAAATGGAATTCAATGTGGGCAAATGTTTTAAAGTGAAAAAGGACCAGACTGGGGCTACAAGTTAGGAAGTTCAACCCTACACACATCGGAAAGGGAAAAGGATCTAGGAGTCTATCTATCTATTGCCAGACGCCACAATCCCGTAAGGGGTGGCCATTTGACTCTGAGTTATTTGTTTTATGGGGAGGGACACTAATCCTCCACCAACCCACTTGCTGACATGTAGGGAGCACGTATGGTTTGGTTATATGGTTAACACCCAGTGCAGTAAATGGTTTCTTGGCTTACAGGAAACCATTTGGCTTGTCACTCAATGTAATGCCACCTGTAAAGGAAAGAAAAGCAATAAGAAGTGACAGGAAAGATGGGAGAAATATGAAGAGAGGAGGGCAGACACAGAAAAAGAATGATAAAGGCTAAGGAAGAAGTAGGCAGCTCTACATCAAGTGAGTGGATGATGGTCGCCCACATACCACAATTTAGGAGTGATTATGAATAACAGACTATCACCGGCTGACCACACAAATGAAGAAGTAAGGAACATGTACACACTGCTTGCTGATATGAGGGTAACATTCACATATATAAATGAAGACATGCTGGGAAAGATAAGAACATCATTCATCAGACCAACTCTGGAGTATGCATCAATAGTCTGGAATGAGCATCTCAAAAAACACATAGATAAGATTGAAAAGGTACAAAGTGATGCTACAAAATGAGCATCAAGATTAAGGGTCCTAAGCTATGAAGAAAGACTCAAAAAATTAAATCCGCAACATTACAAGAGAGAAGGAAAAGAGAAGACATGATTACATTATATAAATGCATCACAGGAAAAGAGAAAATAGATGTACTGTATATGAGTATATAACCTATGGGGAAGCAACATGAAGAGGACACTGCAGAAATTGTATAAAAAGAGAGGTGATAAAGACATAAGGAAATTTAGTTTCCCAGAGCAGTTGATCAGTGGAGTGCACTACTGAGTGAAATACTGTGTGCCAAAACAAGTAATAAATTTAGATATGTATGACAATCATGGTTCAAAACACAAGACAGTATGAGCCTGACTCATTCCTGTAAAGATACAATTAGGTAAGAACACACACACATAAACATGCCAAAACCAAGCAACAAAAACAACTTGTATCAATTAGTGACCAGCCTGAGGTGATTCTCTGGGATAGAACACTCTGTAAAAGCTCTCACTTTCAAAACATCCTGATAGAGGTGTTGTAAGATTTTCTCAATCAGTGAATGACCTGAGATGTTCCCCCTGGCCTCACAGTATCTAGTAGTACCGGTAGATAAGGAAAAAAAAAAAAAATTAATCCTTCCATGGGTGCTGACTTATGACAAAAATAAGGAAAATGTCAACTACATCTGCACCAACATATGAAAATCAATATTTGCCATAAATCCACCTCTCACACCAACCAGCAAATCCAGGAGCAAGCAGATTTTTAAAAGTGCAAAAGAAAATACAAAAATAAACAATACTTGAAAGAAACAAAACATATCGCATCATATCATATTGTCTCATTTATAAAGACTCCAACAAGCCTCCATGCATCAGCCTTGGTCACCTAATGACAGCTCTCCACACTGCTTGATTTCTGGCAGCCTCCCAATTCCATCTCTTATCCCTGAGGTCACACTCTATGACCTCATCCCAGGTCTCTTCTGGTCTGCCTCTCACAACTCTCACCCCGACATTCACACTTCTCACCTTCTGCATCCAGCCGTCATCCTCCATCCTCTCAACAAGCCCAAACCATCTGAATCTAGGCTACCCCTCCTCATCACAACACCAATACACTCCAGTCTCATCCTTCCTCTCAACTCTTCAATCGTAATCCTAGCCCCCCCCCCCCACCAGCCTGAAAATCATGGATACACTACACATCCATCTAATCATTATCATTTCTGTATGTTTGAACCTACGAATATCCTCTTCTTTTACTGCTCAGGTCTCACTGCCATACAGCATTATACTCCTAACACATGTCACATACAAATATATGAGAATAATATGTAAGCTTTAATAATCTAACATGCTAAGTTATGTCATTCCTTGGGCATGACATCCGTCACTCATGGAGATGACCACTCTCCCATAATTAACAACTATGCTAGATAACCCTTTTCAAAGCACTAACCAACTTCAATGGTACTTCCTGTTCTTATCAGAGCCTGTTTTGAGAGGATCTAAAGAAATATGATACTGAATTGTATACAGTCACATACAGAAATATGGTACTGAACTGCATACAATCACATATCTCACCTGTGAGTTTCTATGACAACAGCATATCTGAGGTTGCTCTCGATGATCTGGTGTGCATAAGTCCATGGAGGTGGCTCAGCTGTAAGGGGGCATAATGCAGGTTACTTTTCAACATAGAAAATGCCTATCATACACCTAGACCAATAGATCAAACACTTTGCAGGACTGCAAAATGTTACTTGCATGCTCAACTGTTGCTGAATATTCCCAAGGAAACATCAGACATAAAAATATCTTTAGTGTGGCAAATGATAATATTGTCTCATGCAGGGTACACCTCAAAAAAAATTATGCAAATGTTCCAACAGGATGAGCTGGACAAGAATGGGTCATAGCGAACAGCTGGCTATTTCACACTAGCATAAAAAGAGATTAGTGGTAGGTGGTGGCAACCACCATCCACTCACTTGATGTAGTGTTGCCTACTTCTTCCTTGGCCTTTATCATTCTTTTTCTGTGCCTGCCCTCTTCTCTTCCTATTTCTCCCATCTTTCCTGTCACTTCTTATTGCTTTTCTTTCCTCCGCCTCCCTTTCATTCTCTGCAATCAACACCAAATCATTGGCATACAACATCTCCCACCAAAGTCCATTTCTGATATCATGTGAGTCGGTTTTAAGTACCATAATAAACAACAAGGGGCTCAAGACTGATCCCTGATGCACACCAACATTCACACAAAACTCATCACTCAAATCTTCATTCACTCATACCTGGGTGTTAGCACCAACATACATAGCCAAAATCACTCTAACCAGCCACTCCTCGATCCCAAGCTTTCTCATTGCCCATTTCACCACCTCCCTAGGGACTCTGTCAAAGGCCTTCTCCAAATCAACAAAGTACAGATCTCTTTTGTTTCCTATAGACACAGAAAAAGTATGAAAGATGAAGGAAGAACTTGGCAGCAAAACATCAAGTGAGAGGCTGTTGGTCACCATCATATGGGTAAAAATTATATTCATAAATTGAAAGAATGTCTGGACAACACTGAATCACTGCAGTCACGATTCATGACTCTTTTCATCTGTACGTAGTCTAACATACGTATTGTAAATGATAAATGAATACTATAGCAACTATTATAAGATAAATTGAGGTAGTAAGTGTATTGCATAAACTTCATCTAAGCCAGGCAAGTGCAGGCTGTTCACTACTATGGCAATTAATCATGACTCACCAAGGCTACATGTCCCTACGACTGTACAATACTCGACTTCCATCACTAATGTTTTTTCACTTCACATATCATCGCAGGTATAAGTGTGTGTATATACAGAGTGTACAGGATATGGACTCAAGATTATTGCCATACAACACAGACTAGTAAGGTTCTACTTTATTGTACATACCCACTCATGTACACTGCTGCACATGCATTCAAACATGCATGCATACAAGCATGGACACACACACACACACACACACACACAAAAGCATTAAAAAGGAGGTGAAAAGAATAATCCAAAACAATCCCAAAGTTAGTCAGAGATTCAGTAGAGATAAACAAATCAATAGTAATCACTGGTATAGAAGAGGATGAAGTTAAAAACAAGATCACAAGAGACAAAAAGGAGATGGCAAATGTAATGAGCTCACTGAAAGAAGTATCAGAGGAAATCTGTAGTAAAGACATAGAGGAACGCAAAAGGTTAGGGAAATACGAGAAAAGCAAGACAAGACCTCTAAAGGTGACTTTCCAGAGTGTAAACACAGTGGAAGAGATACTAAAAAATGCAAAGAATCTTAAAGAAAAAGAGGAGTTCAAAAATGTATGGATAAAAAGATGTCTAACACAAGAGGAAATGGAATTACTGAAAGAGAAAAGGGAGGAAGCAAAAGCAAAAAATGAGGGAAGATCAGAGGAGGACAAGAAGAAATTTTTTTACAAAGTAATAGGATTACAGGTACGAAAGTGGTACACAAACAGGATGGAAGAAAAAGGAGGAAGGTAGTAGAACCATGTAAGGACAAGTATATAAACAAGATGATAAAGTTGATGTACTCAAATGTGGATGGAATGGTATCTAAATTACTAGAGATGAATGATTATGTCAGAGAAAATGAACCACAAATAATATGCCTAACTGAAACAAAATTAATACCAAGGAAATCAAATGACATACTAAACTTAGAGGAATACAATATATGGAGAAGAGACAGATATTTAAAAAAAGGAGGAGGAATTATAATATTAACTAAGAAAAATCTAAAAGTCAAGGAAATAAACCTAGATATACCATCACAAGTAGAACTAATTGCAGTAGAGATCGACACATCTGAAGGTAAAGTAATTGTAGCAAATTTGTACATGCCACCCAGATCAAACACATGGGAAAGAGACGAATATGAGAACCTGGCAGAGAGTACAATTCAGAGTGTAAGATCATTGCTACATAAAATGGAAGAGAAATCGGAAAGAATTATACTAACTGGGGATTTCAATACAAATATAAATTGGAATACTCTAGATATAAATAGCCAAGAAAGCTGTTGGGACCAAAAGCTCCTGGATCTCGTACAAGAGTTTTTCTTAACGCAACATGTGAGGGAAACCACCAGAAAAAGAGGACTTGATGTACCTTCAGTGCTAGATCTAATATTTACAAGGCAAGAAAATGATACTGACAGTTTAATATATCACCCTCCACTCGGCAAAAGCGATCATGCAGTACTAAACTATAACTTCAGGATAGCATATGACATAGTAAACAGCAATGATAGTTACAAAAAGAGCCTAAACAATAAAAAGGGAAATTATCAAGACCTAAAGAAGTATTTCTTAGAAGTTGATTGGGAAAATGAGCTTAGAGGACAAGATTTAAATGCTGTATATAAAAAATTTTGTGAATTTTATGAAATAGGAGTCCAGAAGTACATCCCACAGCACAAAGAAGCAGATAAGAAAATACAGACATGGTTCAATACAGAATGTAAAAAATCAAAAGAAAGAAGAGATTTGTTGTGGAATAGATACAGAAGACACAATAGTGAAAGGGCGTACAATAATTACAAACAGGCAAGAAACGATTATACAAGAATAAGGAGGGAAGCCCAAAAACAGTTTGAGGAGGATATAATAAATAAAAGTAGTGATCAACCAAAGCTGTTTTACAGCTATATCAGAAGCAAAACTAAAGTAAAAGATATAATACAATCCATTACGGATGAGGGAATCACTTATACACAAGAGAAAGATATTTGTGAAGCACTAAATAAGAATTTCCAATTAGTTTTTACAGAAGAAAAAAATTTTGAGAGGGACTACGTGGAACACGCATGTCCACACATACTACCAGATATACAAATAGCAGAAAAAATAATACAGGAGGAGTTAAGTAGATTAGACAGAGGAAAAGCAAGTGGTCCTGATGAAATTTCATGTTGGGTATTACGAGAATGTGCAAAGGAGTTATGTAAACCATTATTTTTAATTTTCAAGAAATCCTTGAGTCAAGGTAAACTACCAGATATTTGGAAAAAAGCAAATATTGTACCCTTATTCAAGAAAGGAAATTGACAAAATCCACTCAACTACCGACCAGTATCACTGACCAGTGTTGTAAGCTAGGTATTAGAAAAACTTATAAGAAAAGCTTGGGTAAATCATCTAGAAGAACACAGTATGATAACAGAAAGACAGTTTGGTTTCAGAAAAGGAAAATCATGTGTTACTAATCTGTTAAGCTACTATGACAGAGTAACAAACACAATACAGGAAAGGGAAGGATGGGTGGACAGTATCTATTTAGATTTCAAGAAAGCTTTTGACACAGTACCACACCAAAGACTTTTATGGAAACTGTACCATCAAGGAGGAATTCGAGGCAAACTGTTTTGTTGGATGCAAGACTTTCTCATAAAAAGAGAAATGAGGACAGTACTAAGAGGAAACTACTCATCATGGAAAGAAGTGACTAGTGGAGTACCACAGGGTTCAGTGCTGGCACCAATCATGTTCTTAGTGTATATAAATGATATAAACAGTAACACTGGAAATGAGAGCTATCTGAACATGTTTGCAGATGATGCAAAAATACAAAGGAGAATTACTAACACAGACTCTTGCAGGGAGCTACAAGAAGAATTAAATAAACTTCATGAATGGAGTAGTACATGGCAAATGGAATTCAATGTGGACAAGTGTCATGTAATCAAGTTTGGTAACAGTGGAAAAAGACCTGATTGGGATTATAAGTTAGGAAATAAAACCCTATATACATCAGAAAGAGAGAAAGACCTAGGTGTGATTATCAATAACAGACTATCTCCAGCTGACCACATCAGCGAGAAGGTACGGAACATGTATACACTGCTTGCAAATATGAGAATAGCATTCACATACATAAATGAAGACATGCTAAGAAGGATAATAACATCATTCATTAGACCAACCCTGTAATATGCATCAGTAGTCTGGAGTCCTCATCTCAAAAAGCACATAGACAAGATTGAAAAAGTTCAAAGGGCCGCTACAAGATGGATACCAAGCTTAAGGGACATAAGCTACAAAGAAAGACTAAATAAACTGAATCTACCAACACTACAGGAGAGAAAGAAAAGAGGTGACATGATAATGCTATATAAATGCATATCAGGAAAGGAGAAAATAGACATAAATGATTACTTAACATATGGAGAAGCATCAGCAAGAGGACACTGCAAAAAACTGCATAAGAAGAGAGGTGATAAAGACGTAAGGAAATTCAGTTTCCCAAACAGAGCAATTGATCAATGGAATGCAATACCGAATGAAATAGTGTGTGCCAAAACAATTCACAAATTTAAGGATATGTACGATAAATATGGTTTAAGACACGGGACAGTACGAGCTTGACTCATTCCTGTAAAGATACAATTAGGTAAGAACACACACACACACACACACACACACACACACACACACACACACACACACACACACACACAGAATCAACAACGAAAAGGAGACCAGCCTATTGTGATTACATAAATGAATATTTGAGTGAGGGTCCCGTCTGATATTGGTGAAAGAAACTCAGATTTTGGTCAAACAAGAGTACAAGACACAGCAGAAGTAGAAAGTTTTCTCAGGTTGCATCATGGCGGAAAAGGATAGTTTATTATTTACATCTGATGACGGTGAATTTGCGGGCTTCTCCGATGAGGATAAGGGTAAAGGAAGTACCAAACTGACTCAAACAAGAGTAGCAGGAGTGAAGAAAATGGAAAGGAGGAATCTTCAGGGGTTAAAAAAGGTATGGATAATAATTAGAGCTGCAGGAATGGACCTTAGAACAGGAGAAAGAGATTAAGATAATACAGAGCCAGTTGGAAAGCATCAGCACATGTAGTGCTGAACAAAGAAGACAAGTTACAGAATTAAAAGTAAGTAATGAATCTGCTTCAAATGAAATAAAACAGCTCAAGAGGGAAAATAAGAGGTTGGAAGAAGAAAGGGACAGGATGAAAAGTAAACTAGATGGGCATGAACCAAAATCAAGGATGCAAGACGACCACATTAATGAAATCAAGGAGCAACATGAAAGGTGGAAGAAAATTCAAGAGGAAGGAAATATAAATTTGAAAGAGATTATGAAACAACAAAGCAAGGAAAAGGTGGAGAAGGAAGTAGTTAGGGTACTAAGAAGCAGAGAATCTTTAGTTGGGAATGTAGCAGAGAAGAAAAAAATGCGTGATAATTTCAGAAGGAAGAAAATTCAAGAGGAAGGAAATATAAATTTGAAAGAGATTATGAAACAACAAAGCAAGGAAAAGGTGGAGAAGGAAGTAGTTAGGGTACTAAGAAGCAGAGAATCTTTAGTTGGGAATGTAGCAGAGAAGAAAAAAATGCGTGATAATTTCAGAAGTAAAAGAAAAACGAATGACAGTAAGATCAGAAAGGGAAAGAGAAGAACTAAGTATGGCTAAAGAGATAGTATCAGTAGTTATGTACAGTAACAATGAAGCTGAAGAAGAGACTGAAGAAGTGTTTAAGCTAGGATAGTATGAGTAAGGAGGGGAGAGGCCACTTAAAGTAAAGTTTAAGTCTCAGGTAAGGGTAAATGAAATCATCAACAGAGCATGGAAATTATCAAACAAAGAGGAGTTTAAGAATGTTTGGATAAGGAGAGATGCAAATGAGGAAAAAAGAGCTACAATAAAGGAGCTAGTAAAGGAAGCAAAGGCAAAAAAAGAAGAGAATGGAGGATGAGAGGACAGTGTTCTATTGGAGAGTTATGGATCAGAAATTGAGGAAATGGTACCAATGGAGAAAGGGAGAGAAGAGAGAATAAAGAACAACGAAAAAAGATGGCAAGTGGCATATACTAATGTTCTTGGTTTAATATTGGCAAGGTTAGAAATCGATTTCTTGAGGGTACATGAACCAGATATTATGTGCTTTGTAGAGACCAAGTTAAGACAGAATATTGATATCCATATGGGAGATGGTAAATATGAACTGTGGAGAAGAGACAGAAAAGAAAAAACGGGAGGAGGAGTGATGATAGCAGTGAAGAACACCAATGTGGATAATGTGGAACTGGGAGAGGGTAGGGCTGAAGTGATAAATATGAAATTGGAAACCGGAGAGAATGGCAAAAGAAACATGGCAGTAGTATATGTTCCCCCTAAGACAACAGCACGGAATGACGATGAATACCAGAAGATTTTGTCAGACATGGTTAGACATCTACAGAAAGTGACTGAGAAAAGCAACAACATAATTCTGATGGGTGATTTTAATTGTAAAGAGGAGAACTGGGAGGAATGGGACTCAGGAGGCAGTGGATTCGTGGGACACTATGTGGTTAAATATAGCCATGAATAATGAAACGATCCAGTGGGTCAAAGAAGAGACAAGATTCAGAGGTGATGGCACGCCAGCAAAACTGGATTTACTTCTAACCAAAGAACCTGACATAACTGAATCTTTGAAATATCTGTGTCCTACAGGAATAAGTGATCATGTGGTCACTGAGTTCCAGATGATAAGAGGGAACGTGGTGCCATGAGGTGAGCTTTATAGGCAGGGAAGATACAACTTTGGGAAAGCAAACTTTACAGGATTGAGTAAATTTTTCAAAAATGCAGATTGGAGAAAATTCAGAGAAACAACAGATGTGCAGAGGAAGTGGGATATCTTTCTAGACCTCTATAATTCAGGAATGGAAAAATATGTTCCAAGAGTAAGAAGGATTGGTTTAACAGAAGGTGTAGGATAGCAAAAAAAAAGGGCGACATGGCATGGAACAACTGGAGAAAAAGAGGTAATAACAGCACAAAGAAAGAATATAGAAGAACTAGAAATGAATATACAAGAATATGTAGAGAAGAAGAAAGGAATTTTGAAAAAGGTATAACTGACAAATGTAAGGAAGAACCCAAATTGTGTTATCGAATTGTTAATGGCAAATTGAAACAAAAGGAATGAATCACCAAACTGAAAGTAGAAGGAGAGATAAAGATGCTGCAACGCGAGCTGAAATAATGAACAAATATTTCCAATTGGTTTTCACGAAAGAAAGGGATTTTGTGAAGGGGGAGGGAGTGACTAGAAATGAAGTGATGGAAGATATAAAAGTGGAAGTGCAGGAAGTATATAAATTACTGGAAACTCAAGATGTAAGGAAAGCCCCAGGACCAGATGGAATCTCCAACTAGGTACTGAAGGAATGCAGAGAACAACTGGTGGAGAAGATTCATGGTTTAATTGTGTGTTCTCTGGAAGAAGGGAAAGTGTCTCAGGAATGGATGAGGGCCAATGTGGTACCAATATGTAAGGAGGGAAAACAAGGAAGAGCCCCTGAATTATAGACCAGTATCCCTGACCAGCATAGCGGCAAAATTGTGCGAGAGAATCATCAAAGACAGATGGATAAAATATCTGGAAGAGATGAACATTTTGGCTGAAAGTCAGTTTGGATTCAGAAGTGGAAGGTCGTGCGTTTCCAATTTACTGAGCTTTTACTCAAGAGCGATTGAAGTGCTACAGGGGAGAGACAGTTGGGTGGACAGCATGTATTTAGATTTGGAGAAAGCCTTTGACAAGATACCCCACAACTGACTATTGTGGAAACTGAAGCACAAAGGAGGACTGAGAGGAAACCTCCTGGAGTGGATGAGAGACTTCTTGAGAGACAGACAAATGAGGACAGTGACAGAGGACAAGATGTCTGGATGGAAGGAAGTAACAAGTGGTGTCCCACAAGGATCAGTGTTAGCACCAGTAATATTCCTGATTTAAGTAAACGATATGGTAGATGGAATGAACAGTTATGCAAGTTTGTTTGCTGATGATGCAAAGATCTTGAGGAAAGTAGAAGTTCAGGAAGACTGTAAAATGTTGCAGGAGGACCTGGATTGGATCACGATTGATGCCGGATGTGGGAAATGAAATTCAATGCAAAAAAATGTATAATACTGTATTGGAAATGGGTAAAAGTACCAAGAAGCCATCACTGAATTATTTGATGGGTAATGAACCAATCACAAAAGCAAGATAAGAGAAAGACTTGGGAGTGCTGGTCCAGGATAGTTTGTCACCTGAAAAACACATTAACAAGATTGTTAGAAAGACGTACAATCTCTTGACTAACATAAGAGTAGCATTTCAATACATGGATGAGAAGATGATGAAAAAAATTGATAGTGCCCATGATCTGCCCCAGGTTGGAATATGCAGCAGTAGTGTGGTCCCCACACAAAAAGAAAGATATAAACAAGATCGAGAGAATACAAAGAACAGCAACCAAGATGGTCCCTAGCCTGGCAGATGTGTCATACAGAGAAAGGCTGGAAAAGATGGATCTGCCTTTCTTAGAAGAAAGGAGAGAGAGGGGTGGTATGCTTGCAGTGTTCAGGGCCATGAGGGAAGTACATAAAATTGACTGAATAGATCTGTTTGTCAGGGATGGGGGAGTAACAAGAGGAACCAGAATGAAACTGAAAAAGCCAAGTTCCTTGAAGGATATCAAATACAGTTCTCCATATAGATGCACAGACCTGTGGAATAGCCTGGACAAAGAGATCGTCCAGTCTAAAAACTTAAACGAGTTCAAAGCAAAATTTAACTTACTGAGAAACAGATGGGACCCCACAAGCATAGCTCATTTCCTGTATGTCACAACTAGGTATATACAACAGGGTGAATACACATATATATACACACACACACACACACACACACACACACACACAGATTGAAGGGAGGACTGAAGAGGAACCTCCTGGAATGGATGAGAGACTTTTTGAGAGACAGACAAATGAGGACAGTAATGAAGGATAGAATGTCTGGAGGGAGGGAAGTAACAAGGGTAGTCCCACAGGGCTCGGTGTTGGTGTCAGTAATGTTCCTGATTTACATAAATGATATGGTAGATGGAGTGAACAGTTATGCAGTTATGCAGTCTGTCTGCTAATGATGCAAAGATCTTGAGGAAGGTAGAGGTTGAGGAGGATTGTAAAATGCTGCAGGAGGATCTGGACAGGAAACACGAATGGAGTCAGGTGTGGGAAATGAAACTCAATGCAAGAAAATGTAAAATTTTGGAAATGGGAAAAAGTACTAAGTGGCCATCACTGAATTATTTGATGGGTAATGAACCAATCACAAAAGTGAGAGAAGAGAAAGATTTGGGAGTGCTGGTCCAGGACAGAGAGTCACCTGAAAAACACATTAACAAGACAGTTAGAGAGACATATAAACTCCTGACTAATATAAGAGTAGCTTTTCATTATATGGATGAGGAGATGATGAAGAAATTGATAGTGGCCATGATTCATCCCAGGTTAGAGTATGCAGCAGTAGTGTGGTTCCCACACAAAAAGAAAGATATGAACAAGATTGAGAGAATACAAAGAACAGCAACCAAAATGGTCCCCAGTCCGGCAGATCTGTCGTACAGAGAGAGGCTGGAAAAGCTGGATCTGCCTTCCTTAGAAGAAAGGAGAAAGAGAGGTGACATGATTGCAGCGTTCAGGACCATGATGGGAATAGATAAAACTGACAAAGATCTGTTTTCATGGGATGAGAGAGTAACAAGAGGACACGGAATGAAACTGAAGAAGCCAAGCTGCTTGAAAGATATCAAGAAATATACTTTTCCTTATAGATGTATAGACCTGTGGAATAGCCTGGACAAAGAGATCGTCCAGTCTAAACTTAAACGAGTTTAATGCTAAATTTGACTTATTGAGAAACAGAGACGGGACCCCACGAGCAAAGCTCATTTCCTGTATATCACATATAGGTAAATACACATACACACATATACACACACACACACAAACAT
The DNA here is from genome assembly GCF_032717465.1 of Coenobita brevimanus. Lineage (NCBI taxonomy): Eukaryota > Metazoa > Arthropoda > Malacostraca > Decapoda > Coenobitidae > Coenobita > Coenobita brevimanus. Next base: position 39,944,689 of record NC_137051.1, on the reverse strand, counting down.
ACACACACACACACACACACACACACAATGCATAAATAGCATAAAACACATAAAACACACATACATAAAACACTATACACATACACACACACACAAATAGTAAAATAAACAAAGTAGTGCAGGAATGCACCCAGCAGCGTCAGCTGATCAGTTGTTTTGTCTGCATCAGGGAATGTAAGTAGAATCTGTGTTCTTAGTATCACATGACGTCCACCTACTTCAGTAAAGCAAGTTGGAAAAGAAAAGGGATAAAGGTAGAAAGCAGGATGATGATTTCTACCAGGAATTCGTTGAAATGGAGACATACAATAAGCTGGTAGAACAGGTAAACAGACTGAAGATGGCACTTCAGAATGAAATGGATGAAATTAAGAAACAGTTGCACATGCAGAAGGAAGAAATAGGAAAATTAGGAAAGGAAGTCAACAAGAAAGACACAACAATAGATGAGCTGATAGTAGAGGTGGGTTCACTTAGAATGAAAATCAGTGAAATGGCAAGTGCAGTAGTCAACCACAAGAGTATCATGGAAGAGTTAAAAAATGATACAGAGACAATTAGGCAAGTAAGAAGTCTGATAGACCAGAGCAGTGATATTATGAAGATAACAATGGTGAATGAAGCGAAGCAAAGCTACAAAAATGATGTGGAAATTACTTGTGCTGAAATAGTGAAAGTAAAGAAAGACTTAGAAACAAGGGTTGAAGAAAAAAGTATTAAAAAGGAAGTGAAAAACAATCCTAAATTGGTCAGAGATTCAGCAGATATCAACAAATCTATAGTAATCACTGGTATAGAAGATGAAGAAATAAAAAACAGGTTCTCGAGACACAAAAAGGAGATGGCAAATGTAATGAGCATACTGAAGGAAGTATCAGAGGAAATCTGTAATAAAGACACAGAGGATACAAAAGGCTAGGGAAATATGAGAGAAATGAGTCAAGGCCCCAAAAGGTAACCTTCCAGAGGGTAAACACTGTGAAGATACTAAAAAAAACAAAGAAACTCATGGAAAACGAGGAATTCAAAAATGTATGGATAAAAAGATGCCTAATTCAAGAGGAACTGGAATTACTAAAAGCGAAGAGGAAGGATGCAAAAACAAAGAACGAGGGAAGATCAAAGAAGGAGAAGAATACATTTTTTTACAAAGTAATTGGATTCCAGGTTCGAAAGTGGTACATAACCAGGAGGGAATAAAAAGAAGGAAGGTAGCAGACCCAAGTCATGACAAGTATGTACATTGTTTAATCGTTTCGTTTCATTTTAAAAGGCTTCAACATGCTTGCATGCATCGGCCTTGGTCACCTAATGGCAGCTTTCCATGCTGCATGATCCATTGCAGCCTCCCTGTTCAGTCCCTTAACCCCTTAACTGCGGGGCATCACTTTCATGACGCTTGGGAGCAAGGGATCATACCGCGGGGCGTCGCTTTTGTGATTCTGTGTTATTTTGAGTTCACCCGGGCTTCCAAGTGGTGGCTTGTATCATCTATCAGTACTGCCAATGTCCAACACTAGTCAGCACTCCTAATCTCATCTGTACTCCCATCCATTGTTGACAATTTAGCCATTTCTCCCCGTTCTTGACTCCCCTCCCAACCCCCCCTCCATTACCCTATCCTCTCGCCTGCCCAGCCATGCTACGCTAAGTAAATCTTCCCAGGAATTTTTCACTGATCTCATCCATTGAAATAAGCCCTATGCCCTATTCTTATACCAAATAATATATACAAGAAAGAAATAAGGTAAGTGAGAGTGCCATACACCTGGAATTGGCTAATTATCACCTGACAACACCTCACGTGCACTCGTTCGCTAATTTTCACTGTTTATTTCCCCTTGGAATATGCCGTATAATCTATTTTCGTAATAAATATACATATGAGGGAAGGGAGAAGCCTAAGTGATATTTACATTCACCTGGAACTACCTAATTTATAATGTATTGTCTAGATTTCCTGCCAATCATTTCACTGCTATATATTAGCTGCTGTCAAGAGGCTAACATTGGCAGTAATGCATTTCCCTAGGTAGGCCACCACCCCGGCCCACCCTTATCAGTTCACTCTCATCTTCCAATGTGGAGGTACGTCTGTTTGCTCTTGCTGACTTCAGGGACTTTTCACCCCCATGCAAAGGGCCCTGTGACCTTTACCCCCTACTAAACCTCGTGTGGAAAGAAGTAAAGGACTGACCATTGATAAAAGAGTGACTACGACCTTTCTATTGAGTAAAACAGTGCAAGTGGAATTGTAAATAACGTGTAAATAATGTGTAAACAGCAACGGAAAGTAATGAATGTAAATATACGTGAACAGTGGAAAATAGTTTTATAAGTTACTTCAAGTGACAGTGCATAACACAGTGTAAATAAAATAGAAATGTAAATATCGTAAATAAAATAGAGAACGTAAATGGAAATGTAAATGAGTAGTATTATAAGAATACGAGTATATACCCTAGGAGTAATGAAAGTGAAAGTTTCACTCTAGCATGTCTGAATACTATGAGTTATGAGAGTAAAGGTGAAAGTGACAATCATTCTCAATGCTAGTATACAGGACGAGAAAGTGAATGCTACGTATTTTACTGAAAGAAATTGAATCCCTACAGGGACAATAAACTAATACTACTGAAGGAAACTTATGGATAAAGACTGTAGATATATATAAGTGTTATATAGTAATAGAAATATAAAGTGTGAGGGGTTTTATGAATAATAAATGGCAGAATACCAACAGCGAACTTGCGCAAGTGGGAAGGTCATATGCGCCCGTAATTTTCATTGCTTTCACAGTGGTTTTTATTTGGAGTATGGATCCCCAAACTACTTGATAATCATAGAGTAGTGTTTATAGTGTTAATATCTGGCTGTGGTAATCATATTACGGGTTGTCGGGAAGTGTAAAGTGGAGACTTCATTACCCAACTTCAGAGGTCTCCACAAGTCCTACGGTAATCGACGAAGGCTCAACAAACATCCCAGGAGAAAGCTGAAGGTATGTGCCATATGCATATGTAATTTTAATATTCTAGGACTAATAACTGATTTTTGGCAAATATTTTTTGAGAGTCTGTCAGAGCCCAAATAACCCTGCTGGAGATGCAAAACACTGGGAAACATGTCCGCGGTGTAAGAGTTAACCCTGAGGTCACACATAATGACCTCGTCCCATGTCTTTCTCGGTCTATCCCTCATAACCCCACCTGCAATATTAACACTTCTCACCTTCCTCACCCAATTATCATCCCCCATCCTCTCCACATGTCCAAACCATCTCAATCTACCTCTCCTCATCACAACACCAATACACTCCAGTCCCATCCTACCTCTCAACTCCTCCATCGTAAACCCAGCCCCCCCGGACCTTGCACGCAGGGACACACTATATCATCATCATCATCATCATCCGGACCTCCTTTCCCACCCAAGGGCAGGGATGCACTACACATCCATCTAATCACTGTCATTTCTGTACATCTGAACCGGCGAATATCCTCCTCCTTTACCGCCCAGGTCTCAATACTGTACCATACAGCATTACACTCCTAACACATGCTGCATACAAAGATCCCTTAGCACGTAGGGAGAGCCCTCTCAGTGTCAGAAGAGACAAGAGCTCCATGAACTTCTTCCAACCACTTCTCATCCTAGCCACAGAGTTAGCTCTAGCCCCACCTCCAGCACACAACATATCTCCCAAATAACAAAACACTTCCACACACTCAAGAGATTCACCAGCAAGTTCAATCCTTTCACACCTGACAATCTTCATCGGCTCTCCCCAACACGCCGTACACATAAAATCAGCATTATCTCGCAGTCTACCTCTGATACCACTACATTTCTTGTGCACCCATTTATCACAAACCTGCACAAGATAGAATTACTTCCCAAGCCCCTGTGGCAAACTGCACATGGCCAGTCTCCCTCGTCTTTGACAGTACCGACACCAACCCTAGATATCATCACTTTTGTTTTATCTGCATTTACCCTTAAGATGATTAAGCTGATGTACCCAAATGTAAATGGAGTGGTATCTAAATTATTAGATTATATCAGTGAAAATGAACCACATATAATATGCCTAACTGAAACAAAATTAACACAAAGGATATCAAATAACATCCTAAACTTAGAGGAATACAATATATGGAGAAGAGAAAGGATCTTAAAAAAAGTAGGAGGAATTATAATATTAATAAAGAAAAATCTTAAAGTCAAAGAAACAGAACTAGATATAACCTTATAAGTAGAAATGATTGCAGTAGAGATCAATACATCTGAAGGGAAAGTAATTGCAGCAAATTTATACATGCCACCCACATCAAACACATGGGAAAGAGGTGAATATGAGGATCTGGCAGAGAGTATAATTCAGAGTTTAAGAGCATTACTACACAGAATGGAAGAGATATCGTAAAGAATTATACTAAATGGCAGTATCGTAACCAATGAGGTTTTGCCTAAGTGACGTATTTGTTGCTGCTGTAAAGCTCGAAAATTGGGAAAAGTTTCAATACCATCTCAGCACTTCTGCGGCACCTCGGTTTGGGTTACCTTTCCTAGAAGGGTAGTCAAGTCGTACCCCACCTGCTCGTGGTGACCTCGCAGAACCCTGTTTTTGTTGTTGTTTTTTTCCATTTCTGTTTTTTGTGCTTTTTTTCCTTCGGTTTTCTTTTTTCCTCCTAAATTAGGGTGACACAAACGGGGGCGGCGCTGCCCGGGTTTTTCCTGGGTAGTATTGTATGTACGTTTTGCTGTTGTTGTCATTTTGTTTTTTTTGTTCTCCCTTATCATGAGTAAACAACACCAGTACCCTCGCTGCAGTAGGTCTGTAGCAAAAAGTGCACAAGCACTGAAGTGCGCCTACTGCAGCGAGTGGATTCATATAGCTTGTGAAAATTTGGATGCAGGCGACTATCCATTCATGAAGAGGAGCCACCAGCTGGGCTTTCGCTGGCTGTGTAGCCAGTGTGTTGCACCAGCAGACGAGGTCTTGGCTGGTGGAGGAAGTAGTACCAAGAAGGAGTATGAAGATAAAGTCATTGGGCCAATCTTTCAAGCAATCAGAGACGTATCAAATAGACTGGAGGCACTAGAGACCAAGGTCTCATCACCTATGGCGATCACACAAGATCAGGCCAAGTCATTTGCGGATGCTGTTCGCGGGTCTCTCGTGGGGGGAGGGAAGGATCTGCCTGGGGGCGTGATTGAGATCAGTGCTCATGGCCACAAAAAAGCCATTCATAGTCAGCATGTACTGATTGTGAAACCAGAGAGTGGCGCTAGTGCCCTGACAAATCAGATGGGACCAGAAGACATCAGAGGCGTACTTAACTCGGTACCGGTTGACAGCTGCCTTAAGACCAAGGCTGGTGGGCTGGTAATGAAGTTTCCGTCAGCTGAGGCCAGGGGGGAAGCAACTGGGGTGCTGACTGATCATTTTGGCTCTGAGGGCACTTTTTGCATATCAGAGCCAAAGAAAATGTTGCCTAAAATGACCGTGACAGGCCTTTCCTCTTCCTTGGATGACTCTGACATCATCCCAAATATTCTGAGAAAAAACAATAAAATTAAGATGCTCGTTGATCGAGGTTGTACCCTCAACCTTCTCTTCACAAGGACAAGGAATGACACCAAAACTGCTGTCTTGAAGATGTCGCCAGAGGTGAGATCCTCCATTGTAGAACAGGACAATTACATCTATGTGGATCTTACAAGATGCCGCGCTTTCGATAGATTCTGGGTTACACAGTGTCATCACTGTCAAGGCTTTGGTCATACATTTGAGAGATGTTCTAGGAAAAGTGATGAACCTAAATGTGTCTTTTGTGCTGGAGCCCATAAATCTAAGGACTGTAGTAACAGAAATTCTCCTAAATGCATCAACTGCTCCTCTTTAAGACATCAAGATGCTAATTCAAAGTCACAGGTGGTTGCCCATTTTGCTTCAAGTAGAGGATGTCCAATTATGATTTCTCATAGGAATAGATTGATTGAAAACACCAATTTTGACCATTCAAAGAACTGACTACGTCCCTCTTGAACCAGTTAAGGATGGGTCTTTTAAATATTCGTTCCATCCGTAATAAGATAGACTATATTAATGAAACCCTAAATCAGCACGAGCTTGACATATTGTACTTGACTGAAACCTGGTTGTATAAGTCTGATATCGATATTATTCGTAATGCCTTGCCTAAGACACATTCTATTATTAGTATTCCCAGGCCTGCTGCTGACTATCCAGGAGGAGGCATAGCACTCATCTACTCTGCAGCACTTGCAAACGTTTCTCTCATTGACTCAGACCTGACCCCATCATCATTTGAATTTATGGAAGTATTAATAAATTTCCATCAGAATACCATTAGAATTGCAATTGTCTATCGACCAGGTCATCCGGGCAGAGATCGAGGTTTTATGGAGGAGTTTGGGCAGTTTCTTGAAGGGTTTTCTCTTAGACCTGGAGGACTTCTTGTTTGTGGTGATTTCAATTATTGGGTTGACAGTCCAGAGTCAAAACCATTTTCTTCAGAATTCCTTGAGTTGATCACCCAGAACAATTTTTTCAATCATGTGAGAAATCCAACTCATGTCTCAGGACATGTCCTTGACCTGATCTTGTCTCCCGTTGGTTGCAGGCGCGTATCAGATGTGGAGGTTGACTCATTTGACCCCCTCATCTCTGATCATGCTCTGATCACTCTTAGTTTTGATGTCCCGAAATCCCCTTCATATAGGAAGGTCATCAGGTTCAGAAATTACAACAATGTTGACCGCCAGTTGATGTGTTTTGAAATTGATCAACGTTTAAACTCCACTGATTCTTCAAGTCAAGTGGGGTTGGTGGAGGATTAGTGCCCCTCCCTGTAAAACAATTAACTCTAAGCCGTTGGCCACCCCGTTTGGGATACATGGCGTCTGGCAATGAATGAATGAATTCTTCAAGTCTTTCTTCTGGTGAATTGGTTGATATATACAACAACGAGCTCAGGTCAATTTTTGACCATTATTGTCCTGAGGTAGTAAAAACAATCACTGTACGTGATAATTCTCCGTGGTATGGTCCATCCATTAATTCTTTGCGTAGACAACGTAGAAGGGCAGAACATGAGTGGCGCTTGCAGTGGACCGAAGTAACTCGTTTGCGTTATGTTTTTACGAGAAGAGCAGTCGTTCACACTGTAAAAGCCCAAAAGGCTAGGTATTATCAAAATAAAGTTGATTCATGTGGTGGTGATAAAAAAAAATTGTCTGCAGTTGTGAACAATTTGGTTGGTCGGAGGAATGTAATTGTTAAACCAACTTCTTTATCTGATGCCCAATTGGCTTCTGATTTTGCTTCATTTTTTACAAGTAAGATATCTCGCATAAGAAGTGATTTAGACAGCAGTTCTCCTTGTGATGTGTACTCAGTTGACTTCCAGCCACGGTGCACCGGGGATCATTTGCTTTCAACATTTCATCCACTGGATGTAAACAAAGTCAAATGTTACATCAGAGAACTTAATAAAACATTTTGCTCACTCGATCCATGTAACATGTCACGACTGCCTGATGTGTATGAGCACGCTGCAGACTTTATCTGCAACATAATAAATAGATGCTTCTTAGAAAGTAATTTTGTGCAGTCTGAGAAACGTGCTTTGCTTAGGCCCCTAATTAAGAAACCTGGCCTTGATGTCGAGAGCATGACAAATTATCGTCCTGTCTCTAACCTGTCTTTTTTATCCAAGATTATTGAGCGGGCCATACTTGACCAACTCTTACCACTACTGGAACACAACAGAGTTGTTCCTGTTGTTCAATCAGCATACAGAAAATACCATTCGACTGAAACTGCACTAACAAGGATTCAGAGCGACTTGGTGGCAAACACTTGTAGTGGGATGTCCTCTCTCCTAGTTCTTTTGGATCTGTCTGCAGCTTTTGATACAGTAGATCATAAACTATTGTTGGATGATCTGTATTTTTATGGCGTTCGTGATAGTGCCCTTTTGCTCCTTAAGTCGTATCTGTCGGACAGATCTGAGAGTGGTTGTTGATTACGCTAGCTCTGATTCTGCTCCTCTTCTATTTGGAGTCCCTCAAGGATCAGTTTTGGGTCCAATCCTATTTACTATCTACACAAGTAGTTTATCGTCTCTACTTGATGCTCATGATGTGTCCTATCATTTTTATGCTGATGACACCCAGCTCTATGTTAAGATGTCAGATATCAACGATACTAAGATAAAGTTTGAATCTCTAATGTCTGATATTAAGATTTGGATGGCTAAGAGGAAACTTAAGCTGAATGATGGTAAAACTCATATGCAGATGACTCAACACTCAACACTACATAGTTCATTCACACTCAGACATCCATTTACAAAGTCTAATATCTCTACCTCTCAACTCAATACAGCCATCTCCATAAATCAAGATCTATCTACAATCAGTGAATGGGGACAAAACAACCTTGTCTCTTTTAATGCTAGTAAAACTAAATATATACAGTTTACTAATAGACAAATATTGCCAGATTCGTACATTACCTTCAGTGCTACTAATATTCCCATCTCCAAAAGTATTGAAATTCTTGGTGTCTCACTTAACAGTGCCCTCAGCTGGACCTCTCATGTCAGATCACTTACTAAAACCGCCTCAAAGAAACTTGGATTATTGTACAGAGTCCGTAACTTCTTCGCCGATGAGCAGTTAGCTATAATTTATAAGAGTCATGTGCGCTCTCAGCTTGAATATTGCTCACCCTTGTGGAATGGTTGTGGAGAGGTTGCATTAAGACAACTAGACAAAATTCAGAATAAAGCTGTTAGAATCATTAACAACCCTGCCATTACATATAAACTACCTCCCCTGCAAGTAAGAAGGAATGTTGCCTCCCTTGCATTATTTTACAGATATTTTTTTGGCAAATGCTCAGACGAAGTTGCGTCCATGGTGCCACCTCTCCATGCCTTCCCTCGTGCTACACGGGCATCTGGTAGCGCTCATGACTGGAATGTCACTCAACCATATTGCAGAACTTCTGCCTATCAGAATTCTTTCATTCCCCGAACTGCATCTCTCTGGAACTCGCTTCCCCAGAGTTGTTTTCCTCCAAATTTCAACCTACAACTGTTCAAGTCTAACTGTTACAGATATTTTATGAACAGAGGACACCAGTAATCTGGTGTATGGATTATTTTTTTTCTACATTTGTTTTTCCTTCCTCCATTCTGTTATTTAAAAAAAAAAAAAAAAAAAAAAACCTGAGATCATCATCATCAGAGGAAACAGAAGGGGTGATGACACTGACAATGCCCTGGCTTTGAACATTGGTGTGTCACAGCTGCATCCAGTCAGTTCTGTTCGAAATTTGGGTGTTTATTTTAATTCTAAGTTAAATTACAAAGAACACATTAATCAGGTTGTAAGAGGGTGTAACTTGCATATCAGAAATCTGTATTCTGTGAGAAGATTCCTGAATAGACAGTGCCTCCTAACATTGGTCCATGCAGTGGTCTTGTCTCGTGTTGATTATTGTAATTCACTGTGGGTTGGTCTTCCAAATAATATACTAACAAAAGTTCAGTCTGTGTTGAACAGGGCGGCACGGCTTATCTTTGGTCTCCCCCCGAGAACCTCAACTACCCCGTTTCTGATTGAGTTGCATTGGTTACCAGTAAAGGCTATAATTGAATTTAAACTGTGTCTTATTACATTCAAGGTTCTTAAGTTTGGTGAACCGAAGTATCTTGCTGAATTGTTAAAACTCCCATCGACACGCCCGGGTGTGATGTTACGCAGTGAAGATGATTCCTTGCGTCTTGATGAGCCAGGAGCCATTCACCAGTCATCTTTCTCTGATCGTTCTTTTGCATATAGAGCCCCTAGATTATATAACAGATTGCCATTGTCCATAAGACAACTCTCTACTGTTGAATCCTTTAAGAGACTGCTGAAAGCCTTTCTTTTTTCAAAATGCTACGACCTGGAGAGAGGTACTATGACAGATGATTATAGGGTTTAATTTTTGCCACTTTCATGTATATATGATGTAGCTTGTATTATATACAAGAAATGTCACAATTCTTGTAACCATAAAAATAACGAGCGCTAGTGAATTCCCAAAAGGAAGAACTGGCGCTTTTGAGAAACAAGAGGCCAGATTATTATTATTATTATTATTAAACTGGAATACTCTAGACATAATAAGCCAAGAAAGCTGTTGGGACCAAACGTTCCTGGATCTCGTGTAGGAGTTTTTCCTAACGCAACATGTAAGGGAAAGCACCAGAAAAAAAAAGGACTCGATGTACCCTCAGTACTGGATCTTATATTTACTAGGCATGAAAAGGATACTGACAATTTAATGTATCGCCCTCCATTCGGCTAAAGCGACCATGCAGTACTAAATTGCAACTTCAGGATAGCATATGACATAGTGAACAGCAATTAAAGTTACAAAAAGAGCCTAATTTATAAAAAGGGAAACTATCAAGACCTAAAGAAGTCTGTCTATCTATCTATCTACTGCCAGATGCCTTAATCCCTTATACGGGGTGGCCACAAACAAGTCGCCTCCACATCATTCAGTCCCCCGCCATTTCACTGCCCTGCTTCCAATTCACACCCCCCTCTCTCATATACCTCTCCACTCCATCCCTCCATCTCATCCTTGGCCTTCCCCTCCGTCTCCCCCCCCCCCCTCCACCTCACTCACATACACTCTCCTCGGCAGTCTCACTCTCCATCCTCTCCACATGGCCAAACCACCTCAGTGTATTTCTCCTAATGCTTCCTATCACATCCACATACACACCACAACACTCCTTCACATGCTTATTTGTCAGTCTGTCTCTCCATGTGACTCCACAAGCTCCTCTCAAATAACTCATTTCCAGTGCTCTCACTCTTGACTTGTGTCCCTCCAACAACGTCCAAGCTTCACTTCCATACATCAAAGTTGGTATCACAACACTGTCGTGTAATAACTTTTTCACATCCATGCTCACTTCCCTGTTTCTTATCACTGCCTTCAAGGAACCAGCAACCTTTCTTCCTTGATGTACCCTTTCAAGCACTCCACCCTCCAAACTTCCATCCTTACTCATCACACTACCCAAGTACTTAAACGTACTCACATTTTCTATTTCCTCATCATCCAACCTCACTGTACATTCACTGACTTCACCTCTCTCGAAGACCATAACTTTTCTCTTCCCTACATTCACCTTTAAATTCCGTTTCTTACACACTCTCCCAAACTCATCCACCAAGCCTTTCAGCCCCCCTTCGTCTTCACTTAACAAACAACAGTACAGGCAGCATCCAAACACTGCCCTCTTTCACCAAGGCCACTCCAACATCCACTGTCCTACCTTGAATCTCTTTTATAACCCCATCCATATACAGATTGAAAGAAGTACTTCTTAGAAATAGATTGGGAAAAGGAGCTTAGAGGACAAGATTTAAATGCTATATATAAAAAATTCTGTGAACTTTATGAAATAGGAGTCCAGAAGTACATCCCACAGCACAAAGAAACAGAAAAGAAAATAAAGGAATGGTTTAATACAGAATGTAAAAAATCAAAAGAAAAAAGAGATTTGTTGTGGAACAGATACAGAAGACACATTAGTGAAAGGGCATATAACAACTATAAACAGGCAAGAAACGATTATACAAGAATATGGAGGGAAGCCCAAAAACAACTTGAGGAGGACATCATAAATAAAAGTAGTGATCAACCGAAGCTATTTTACAGCTACATCAGAAGCAAAACCAAAGTAAAAGATATAATACAATCCATTACAGATGAGGGGATCATCTATACACAAGAGAAGGATATTTCTGAAGCACTAAATATGAATTTCCCATCAGTTTTTACAGAAGAAAATAATTTTGAGAGGGATGATATGGAACATACATGCCCACACATATTACCAGATATACAAACATCAGAAAATAAATACAGGGGGAGTTAAGTCTATCTATCTATCTATCTATTGCCAGATACCTCAATCCCGTTTGGGGTGGCTACAAACAAATCGCCTCCAAGTCGCCCTGTCCCCCGCCATTTCACTGCCCTGCTCCCAACTCACACCCCCCTCTCTCATATACCTCTCCACCCCATCCCTCCATCTCATCCTCGGCCTCCCCTTCCCTCTTCTCCCCTCCACCTCACTCACATACACTCTCTTCGTCAGTCTTTCACCCTCCATCCTCTCCACATGGCCAAACCACCTCAGTGTGTTCCTCATAACGCTTCCTATCACACCCACATCTACACCACAACGCTCCTTTATATCCTCATTCGTCAGCCTGTCTCTCCATGTGACTCCACAGGCTCCTCTTAAATAACTCATTTCCACTGCTCTCACTCTTGATTTGTGTCCTTCCAACAAGGTCCAAGCTTCATTTCCATACATTAGAGTTGGTATCACAATACTGTCATGTAGTAACTTTTTCACTTTCATGTTCACTTCCCTGTTTCTTATCACTGCTTTCAAAGAACCAGCAACATTTCTTCCCTGCTGTACCCTTTCAAGCACTTCACCCTCCAAACCTCCATCCTTACTCATCACACTACCCAAGTACTTAAACGTACTCACATTTTCCAATTCCTCACCATCCAACCTCGCTGTACATTCACTGACTTCACCTCTCTCAAAGACCATCACTTTACTCTTCCCTACATTCACCTTTAGATTCCGTTTCTTACACACTTTCCCAAACTCATCCACCAAGCCTTGCAGCTACCCTTCGTCTTCACTCAACAACATAGTATCATCTGCAAACAACAGTACAGGGAGTTTCCAAACACTATCCTCTCTCACCAGGGCCACTCCAACATCCACTACCCTACCTTGTACCTCTTTTATTACCCCATCCATGTACAGATTGAACAACCATGGAGACATGACACATCCCTGTTTCAAACCAACTTTCAAAGAGAAAAATTCACTTAGTTCACCATCCACACGCACTGCAGCCTTCGCACCATCGTACATACACTTCACAGCATTCAACAACTTCCCATCTACTCCATATATTCTTAACACTTTCCACAATCCTTGTCTATCCACCCTGTCATATGCTTCCTCCAAATCCATGAAAGCCGCATACAACTTCTTTCCCTTCTCTAGAAACTTTTCCACTAAAGATCTAAGAATGAATATCTGATCTACACAACCTCTTCCCTTTCTAAAGCCTCCCTGTTCTTCTCCAATTAATTTCTCTGTTCTTTCTCTAACTCTGTCAATAAGTATCCTACCATACACTTTTCCTATTATACTAAGAAGACAAATGTCCCTATGATTACCACACACTTCTTTTTCCCCTTTTCCTTTGTACAAGGGAATAATTATACCTGACTTCCAATCCTCCGGGACTCTACCTTCGTCCCAGGCCAATCTGCACATCTTCCACATCCATTCTACTACTATCTATCCCCCATGCTTCAGCATTTCACCACACACTCCATCAATTCCTGGGGCTTTCCCCGATTTAACTTTCTTCATTGCTTCCACAACTTCTATCCTACTGATTTCTTCCTGTCTTCTCACCTCCCTCCTTCTCCCAGCCATTCCCCAGCCATTTATACTCGCATTACTTCCATCCTCTATGTTCAACAATTCCTTAAAGTGTTCTCTCCATCTGCTCACTTTTTCTCCCTTCCCCACTAGTAATCTACCATTTTTATCTTTCACTCCCCTGCTAACTTCACTTCCACCCTGTCTTATTCTTTTCACCTCTTTCCAGAACATTTTCTTACAGTCCCTCCACTTTACACTCAAATTCCTTCCAAATTCCTCATCCACTCTCTTCTTACTCTCTCTTACTGATGAAATTTCATGTTGGGTGCTACATGAATGTGCAAAGGAGTTAAGTAAACCATTATCTTTAATTTTCAGGAATCCTTGGGACATGGAAAACTACCTGATAATTGGAAGAAAGCAAACACTGTTTCCATATTCAAGAAAGGGAATAGACAAAATCCACTCAACTACAGACCAGTATCACTAACCAGTGTTGTAAGCAAGGTATTAGAAAAGCTGATAAGAAAAGCTTGGGTAAATCATCTAGAAGAACACAATGTGATAACAGAAAGACAGTTTGATTTCAGAAAGGGAAAATCATGTGTTACTAATCTGTTGAGCTACTATGACAGAGTAACAGACACATTACAGGAAAGAGAAGGATGGGTGGACAGTATCTATTTAGATTTCAAGAAAGCATTTGACAGAGTACCGCATCAAAGACTTTTATGGAAACTGTACCATCGAGGAGAAATCCGAGGCAAACTGTACTGTTGGACGCAAGACTTTCTCAAAAAAAGAGAAATGAGAACAGTACTAAGGGGAAATTACTCATCATGGAGGGAAGTGACTAGCAGAGTTCCACAGGGCTCAGTGCTGGCACCAATCATGTTTTTGGTGTATATAAATGATACAGACAGCAACACTGGAAATGAAAGCTATCTAAATATGTTTGCTGATGATGTAAAAATACAAAGGAAAATTACTAATGCAGACTCTTGTAATGAGCTACAAGGAGAATTAAATAAACTTCATGAATGGAGCAATACATGGCAAATGGAATCCAATGTGGACAAGTGTCATGTATTCAAGTTTGGTAAAAGTGAAAAAAGACCTGACTGGGATTATAAGTTAGGAAGTAAAACCCTACACACATCAGAAAAAGAGAAGGACCTAGGTGTGATTATCAATAACAGACTATCTCCAGCTAACCACATCAGTGAGAAGGTACGGAACATGTATACACTACCTGCAAATATGAGAATAGCATCCACATACATAAATGATGACATGCTAAGAAAGATAATAACATCATTCATCAGACCAACCCTGGAGTATGCATCAGTAGTCTGGAGTCCTCATCTCAAAAAATAGATAAGACTGAAAAAGTTCAAAGGGCCGCTACAAAATGGGTATCAAGCATAAGGGATCTAGGCTACGAAGAAAGACTAGAAAAACTGAATCTACCTACATTACAGGAGAGAAGGAAAAGAGGAGACATGATTATGCTATATAAATGCACATCAGGGAAGGAGAAAATAGACATAAATGATTACATAACCTATGGGAATGCGTCAGCAAGAGGACACTGCAAAAAAATGCATAAAAAGAGAGGCGATAAAGATGTATGAAAATTTAGTTTCCCAAATAAGGCAACTGATCAGTGGAATGCACTACAGAATGAAATAGTGTGTGCCAAAACAATTCGTAAATTTAAGGATATGTACGATAAATATGGTTTAAGACACGGGAGAGTACGAGCTTGACTCATTCCTGTAAAGATACAATTAGATAAGAACAATTAGGTAAGAACACACACACACACACACACACACACACACACACACACACACAAAATGTATAAATAGCACAACACACATACAAAAGACACTACACTACACTACACTACACACACACACACACACACACACACACACACACACACACCGCTCGCTGGCGCAGTGGTAACGTTCTCGCTTGCTATCTGGTAGACGTGAGTTCGCGCCTCGCTCAGGTTGTGAAAAGTTTCACTGACGAAGTGGGTGGTCACTGTCCCCCTTGAGCAAGGGGATGGGTGTGTGCGTCTGTGAAGGTCACAGCCTTGCCCTTAGATCGGACTATATGAGCTCTCAGCTCTCTTCCGGGAGGGTAAAAAGCTGACGATCACGACCATCAAGTGATCCTGACCAACCCGGTGAAACACACACACATACACACACACACACACACACACACACACACACACAGAGCACAATCAAAACAAACACAATGATGCCAAATACATCCACCTAGACTGACATCAGCTGAAATTACACCAGTCACAGTCAGACCACACATCAGTCATGAGGTGTCACAGTTTTAATGCACTTTGCCACACTAATATTTTTTCATCCATCCATCATCCAATCCTACTTTGCCCCATGAGAAGCGTAGGAGCCTGGGCCTAGGCAGGTTGGTCCTGACATTAAAGGTGAGAGTAACCAACCTCATTCATCCCCGAGTAGCATTACGTGAGCAATAAACCCCAACCACCCCCTGGATATAAACCTTCACCGGCTCAATCTGACTGGAACAACATAATTACCCACTAAACCACCAGGCGCCAAAATTTGGTTATATGGTTACCACCCAGCATAGTAAATGGTTTCCTGGTGTCACCCAGCATAGTAAATGGTTTCCTGGTGTACAGGAAACCATTTGGCTTGTCACTCAGTGTAGAGTCACCCACAGGCAGAAGGAAGAGGAAAGAATGAATGAAAGAAAGACAAAAGAGGGAGTGTAAAGTCACCTGTAGGCAGAAGGACAAAGAAAGAATGAAGAAAGAAAGACAGAAGTGGATGGAAGGAAAGAAGGATGGAGGAAAGGGCAGACACTCGACAGCAGCAGTACATCAAGTGAGTGGATGGTATGTTTTCATCCACCCATCCATCATCCAGTCCTACATTGCACCATGAGGAGCGTAGGAGCCCAGGGCTAGGCAGTTGGTCCCGACATTTAAGATGAGAGTGACCAACCTCACTCATCCCTGAGTGGCATTACATGAGCAATCAACCTCAACCACCCCTTGGATATAAACCTTCACAGGCTCAATCCGACTGGAGCGCAATAATTACCCATTAAACCACCAGGCGCCAAAATTTGGTTATATGGTTACCACCCAGCGTAGTAATTGGTTTCCTGGTGTACAGGAAACCATTTGGCTTGTCACTCAGTGTAGAGTCACCCACAGGTAGAGGAAAGAATGAAGGAAAGAAAGGCAGAAGAGGGAGTGTAAAGTTACCGCAGGCAGAAGGACATGGAAAGACTGAAGGAAAGGAAGACAGAAGAGGATGGAAGGAAAGAAGGATGGAGGAGAGGAAAGGGCAGACACCCAACAGCAGCAATACATCGAGTGAGTTGATGGTGAGTGCCCCCACCTACCACAAATAGTATGTTTTACATGGTTAAAAATAAATTTCCTTTACACATATCATTCCACCATAGGCCCATCTTATCTGCTGCCTGCACAAAACAATTGTTCAGTTACAGACACTAAGAATATTGTTATTTATTAACAGCAACAGTGAGATGCATTTATGGAAATGAGCAGAAATGAATGCAGCTGACAAGCTACATACGGTATGTAAGACAATGGAAACAAGTTGGCTCCACCTACATGCATGTTTACATAAACATTTTGCTACTTTTCACAGAAGGAGCTAGACACTAATACCATTTGGTTATTTATTAAAAGTGAAAGTGAAATGTGTACTGTGGATGGAAATGAGGGGAGCCAAAAGCAGCTAACTACAGCAGTACTGTATATGTAACACAATGAAGACAGGCTGGCACCACCTGCATGCATATTTATGTATACATTTTATCATTTTTTTTTACAGAAGGCATTACAGGCTAATATTTTGTTATTTATCAAATGTGAGAGTATGATGCATAGATGGAAAGAAGGAGAGCTGAAAGCAGGTGACTACTGGGTTGATGGAAACAGGCTGTCAGTAACACCTGGCAGAAGGAGCAAAACATTTTTTTTTGGCCTGCCTTGCAAGTAATTATAATTCCCAACTAAAAAAAAAAAAAAGTCTATAATCAAAACTGTTGGAAAAAAAAAATTCCACTGATGACAAGGGAGCATCATACTATACTGTACGCTACATACTGTAAAGCAGGCTACACTACATAATGTATATAAATAATCAGAATGTCTGTTAACCTTTCAGATGTGAACTACCATTCATTGCACAGTATTTCACCTAACAACAGATGGTTTACTAAGCTTCAAAAACCATCCATACCAAAAGTCTAAAAACTGTCCCAAATAATGAGGGGCCATGAATAAAGAACCTCTGACCTTTTTTTTCTAGCTTACAATGGTTACCTTTAACTCAGACAAATTCATGAATCTAAGGGATCAAAGCGATATACAATATTCAACTGATGCATAATTGTTCAGAAACTCATCACAGACATAGGGTCACAGCAATATAAATGACATGACACATTTGGATAATGTTTTCATATATATTATGAAACATACATTACCTGTGGTGGATGAAGTGTGAACCAGGAAAGCCAGGAGGTGGTCCAGGAAAAGGAGTAAATCTGGATGAGTCTGAGTGATGAGGGAGGGGAGTGCTTGCACAACTGCCACCATGGAGGCAGCATGAGCAGCCAGCTGGGAAGTGTGGTTGCGTGTTACAGCTCTGCTACCCAGCAGCTTGTCAGCCAAATCCCAAACAGGACAAGCATCAGGAGTACTAGAAAGTGCTGAGGCAACCTTGTTACTACCATGGATGCTAGCCAGCACATGATGTCTTGGTAAGCTAGCTAAGGTGCGCAAGGCAGCAAATGAGTTGGTGTCTTCAGCAGGTGGTTTCACTCCAAGACCTGGTGGGTACAACAAATTGAGCCAGGCATCCATGTAATCTTCTGTCTCTTCTTCAATGGTCATACTTCCAGTCTTTGTAGAGGTATGGTGATACACTTGTACAATGAAGGCCAGAAGTGGACACTGACGGCGAAGGTATCCCAATACGGCGACTGGCACTTTAGTGCATGGAAAAGTCTGTCTGTGCTCTGAAGAAGGCTTGTTTTCACCTTCAGTCTCATCCTCTGCCATATCTTCAGTCTTTGTGGATTTGTCCTGACTCTCAAATGATTCAATGAATTCCAGTGATACGCCCTGAACTTCGCACCGGTCAAGAACCTTTATATCTACATTCTTACTTTTTGACAATTCAGATTTTAGCTTCCTTAAGGTACTGGTTACATCATCTGGCATGTTGTGCTCAAGAGACTGTATTCCTCCTACAAAGCCACCTGAATGAACAGCCAAGTAATCTAGAACTGTTCTGGTGGATGAAATATGGCACTTAGCACTTTGGGTAGTGGAAATTATTTTTTCTTTCATGTTTGTACTCTTTCCAAATTTTTTACTCTCTTGAACCAAAAGGAATAATCTTATATGCTCTAGTACTGCCTCCTCCATCTGTTCTTCTATTCTGTCTGCATACAAGACTTGAATACTAGGGGAAACTGGGCTACCTTTGGTCAAACAAAAGTTCACTTTAGCAGGGGCTGATTCAAAGAGATTATGGACAATCCCAAATTCTTCCCTTTTGAGAAACACGGACTTACTGCTGAGGAGGTCACTTTCACAAAGGCTAATCTTGTGTTTGGAGTCTGTCTGGATTAGAATACTTGAGAGTGGGTTCTGAAGAGGCAGCAATGTGTAAAGAATATCATATAATGAGAGGAATCCAAGCTGTCCCACCAAATACCCCATACGCCTCATGGCAAAGATGCGCTCTAACTGATGCTGAGAAAAGATTCCTCTGGCCTCATCTGTCCTTTTAGTACTGGGGTACAGTATATGATTAAGTATCCCTGCATGAATGTACATTAAATTGGCTAAGTTGATGAAAAACACTACTGCTTCATTTCCAGGTGCCATTTTCTTGAAATCAACAGCAGCAAGCTCAGAAGTGTCCCTAAGTGCTGTTCTGATATCCTCAGAGGACAGGGCATTCACAGCTGTAGTATCATTAAGTATCACAACCTTGAGGTCCTTTACAGATGTCAACTTAGTTGGCTGGATGGTGTCACGCAGGCCACTCAAGAGGGTAGTTAACACATCACGCACCACTACCTCTCCATATGCACCTTCATGGCAGGTCATTGTACCAGCATTCAGTATCACTTTCTCCTGCATCACCTGAAACCCAAGAGAGTTTATCTTCACTTCCCTGTTTGCCATAGATATCTTATTCATTTCATCCCTTGCAACCTTAAACTTGGGACAGCAGTACTGAAGAATCATTGATGTCAGATTTAGTCGCATTCTAGCAGCAATGGGCTCAAGTTTGGAGGGATCAACACTTTCCTCAAACATGAGTGTACCAAGGATATCAACCGGACGCTGGGCTAGTAGGGTGAAGTAACTGTTCCTTTTACTCAAGAACTGTACATCCGCATGCTGGATCACCATTGAAGCTAGCAGCTGAAGGTACTGGTAGAACGACCATACATAGGCTCCAAGCTTAGTCTTACTATCACCTTTGGCGTTCCTGGGGTAAAGATGTTGGGTTTCTTCACTCAGAGTTTGGAGTAGTGATTTATAGCTGACATGAATGTGAGTTTCTTGCAGGTTTGGCAAAGAAACCCTTTTCTCTTCTCGAACATCGCTCTGTGACAAACCTTCCTGAACTGCAAAAATACTTTTATATACCCTAGACCAACTTGAGATGTAATTCCTCATTTCAGTTTCTTTCAGTGGAAGTGTACACAAGAGAAGAGAGAATGGTGTTGCAGTCTGATCTGATAAATCAACATAGAGATTGCTGAGATTGCTGTTATCACTGTCTTCCAATACATCTGCACCACCTGCCCGACGTATGCTAATTATTGCATTGCACAATGTGGCAAACTGCTGTAAGAGAGGGATGTAGCCTGGGATGCAAATACACATTTCTGAAAGCTTTTCATGTTTGGAGTTTTGTACATTCTGCCTTTGAAGTGCCTGATCAATGAGGTAGGTGGCTGTGGTTTCCGTCACATTTGTTGTCAAGGCCAGATCAGCCAACACCAGAGCCTGAGGTGTCAAAAATGAGGCCATAACAGGACAGCCAGTATCCACAATTGCTTCTGGGATTCCCTTGGGAACTGGAGGTGGGGAGGAGGTGACAAGGTCATGTATTAGATTTGTGGCTCCCACTTGGGCTGTGCCCTCCCTGGCTAGAAGTCCTAGGTTATGCAGTGAATCCTGAGAACTGGAAGATATTCTGCTCTCTTTCAATTTTCCTATCTTCTGCTGTCTTCCTATCAACAACTTGGGCCTTAACTGACTCAAACGAACAGCCAACTGTGCTTCTCGCTTTTCCATAGTATCAGAGATTTTGTATGTATGAAATATCTGCTCAATTTTCTCAACATTACCATTAGCTAGTGACAATGTGATAAGGCTTGATGAAGGGGCGAGTAAATAGTTTATGACACTTTTTCGCTCCAATGAAGTTTCCTGTACTTGGTGTGGCTCTTGTTTCCATGAACCCCTTCTTTTTCCCCCTATTGCTCCTGATACTCCTGGTTTCACTGATGCAAGGTCAGTATCATCTCCCTCCTCAGACAATGCTTCATATATCAAACTATGAGGAACATAAGAGAGCAGTGAACCATCTAAGAACTCATCAAACACATCAGGTGTAGCAAACACATGAGTACTAGGAACCATGACCTGTAACCTCCAGAGACCTTCACTGACACAGCAAGACAGGTGACTGACACGTCGCTGTACAGCCTGCTTGGTGGCTGCCCCCTCACCTGCACTCCACTTCAAGCTCTCTGCTGAGAAGACAAGTAAAGAATCTCGTAACAGCAACATGATATCCCAAGCAACCAAAGTGTTTATCAAGTAGCCAGTGCGAGGCAACTCACTCACGCTTGATCCCGTACTCTTTCCACTTATATTACAACTGCTCTGCTGATTCCCAGTCCATCCTCCATCTTGAGACATATGCTGTTGACTATCCCACTGAGGATGTACAGGTGCTAATGGCATGTTGATTTTTTTTCCTTTCATTGCTGAGCTGTCAGAACCGTCCATATACATATTATAATCTCTTGTCGCTGTAGCATGCTTTACTTCATCATCTGTTGAGACGTTGCTTGCTGGGGATGCCTTGTTTGAGAAATTTTCTTCACATCCACTTTCATCAAGTACAACATATTCAGAGAAATTAAACTTCAATCCCTTACCTGTGGTTCCCATTTGTTGTACTACACCATGAGATGATGGGGTTTGGTTGACTTTCCTAGGTGTTGATGGTCTAAGTGGGACTACAGACACCTGAGTGCTCACTAGGCTATCACCATCTGTTGTCTGGGAAATGCATGACCGCTCCATGTCCCCTTCCTCTGCCTCAGATTCACTATGTTCTTCATCACTTGTGTCACTGTGTCGTACAAAGAGTAAGGAATAGATATTTTCCATTACTTCCAGTCTATAATCCAATGGCTGTAGTGTATCAAGAAGATTCTGAATCCCTTTGAGCTTCTCAGCAATGTTCTGCTTGTAGAACATCATGTACACTTGCCGATCTTGGAAAGAATTTGCCTCTACACTGCTGGAGATCCTATTCTGCTGTGACTTATTCCTTGCCTGCCAGCCATATGCAATATTATCTAGCTGCATCCCAGCTCCAATTACCTCAAAGACTTGGTACAATATATGGAAAGCACTGTAAGTGTTCTTACTATCATTGTAAAGAGAGCCACTAGAATCTCTGGCCATACAGTGCTCCTGAAGTATTTGGAACACCTCACTTGGGACTAGACTATGAAGAGAGAGAGATGAATGAATGACATAGAGGGGTGTGTGGTCCCTTGCTACCTGCAAGAGAGGTGCTGACATCACCCTACTTCCCCGAGCCAGACACCAACTTACAAGTCTTGTGTCTCGATTTAGTGTCTTACAGATTTCAATTAGTGATGGGTCAAGATAGCTGCTATGATTCCTCCACATTTCATCAATATTTGTTGATTCTGGCTCATCTGGGTGTCTTGTTAGTCTGTGCATACACAGCAAGGGCCAAAAGGGAAGCAACCAGTGAAATTCACTGTGTCGTTCTACTTCCATCATACTCCAACTTGGGTTGCTGAGTAGTGCCTCATAAATAATTTCTAATATATGCTTTTTTCTTTGAAAACAGTAATGGAATATTTCACGTGAATCTAAGAAACTGAATGGAAACAAGCCTTGACTCACCTCTAAGTTCTTAACAAAAGATTCAAGGAGATAAACTGCCTCCTTCTCACTAAAGGCTTGTAAACACCTCCTAGAACTGGCAAGAAGGGAATGATGAACCTTATCAATTATAAGCAGCTTTTTCTCATAACACAGCTTCAGTATTCTGGGAAATAATTCACACAAGTCATCAAGTTCAACACTACTGGAATGAGACAAAAGCTTGTAAAATACATTTTCATTCTTTTGTTTCTTTATATTTTTGACCAACATTCTCTCTTTAAAATTAGAGGCTTCAGCCGTGTCAAAAGTAAGTTGCTTAGCTTTACCAATGCTACTTCTCATGGGAGAGTAGCCCTTTTGTTGACGTCTGATTAAAGCTGAATACTCCTCTTCCTCTTTGTGTAATTTTTCTTCTAAATTTTCTACTCTTCTCAAACAGTGATCCAAGCATTCAACAAACAACTTTCCCAGTTTATGTATGCTTCGTACAGTTTGTGGTTCCTTGTGACTGGCAATGGTGCCTCTCCTTGTCTCCTGTTCACTCCCTTTATCATATGCCACCTGCTGCTGCTGCTGCTGTTGCTGCTGTACCTTAGCTGCTCCATACCTGCTTCTCTCCACAACCTGATGAAAAAGATATGCTGCTTCTTGTGGGTGTGACAGAAGCTTTTCCTTGAGAGATGCGATAGCTTCAGCAGACAGATTCAACTGGCATCTTTCATCCTGGCTGAGAAAACTTTCAAATTCCTGAAAAAAAAAAAAAAAAAGGAAAACAAAGAGTCAGATTATGCTCAGATGTTAATAAATTTATCAGTAACAAAAACTGAAAGTGCTGCAATCTTCTACACCATTGTCATAAAAGTATAAATCAATAAAAGACATACCAGAATTACCTACTTATGACAAAGAAAGATAAGTATTTGGAAGAGATGCAAAGGTCTGAAAGTGATTCCTTGATGGAATGAGGAAGTAAATGTTGTAAACGAAAGAGGAAATCATAATAAAGGCAGTTACTCTGAAAGGGACAGGCAAATGACAAGAACATATGGATTTAAATCATTATTATTAGGCTTTGTCCACTGTTGCAAAAAAGCCTCCTATTACGTTTTCCACTCTCACTTACTGTATACAGTACATTCAACCCTCGATTTGCCGGACAAAAAGGGGGGTAGACCAGTCCGGGAATGACAAAAGTCTGACCCCACATACCATTCCCTGGACTATTGCTATACTTTGTCCGAATTCTCCAATATTGTGCGGCAATTATTCTGATAATCTAGAGCATTCTGGAATGTAGGCTACCTATACCAACATAACTAACATACACAGTACATAAAATAATAACACTGATGCAATAACAATAATAATAACTGACACAATAGCTGAATTTTGCTAGCTACAACCCTAAGAATGGTTGTTTAGACAGATGTTGACGAGAATGTGGAGGGTATGATAGAAGAAGATCAGAAAGCTGAGGAAAAAGAGGAAAATGAGCAAGGAATGGAGCACCACAAGGTCAGCCAACCACTAATCAGCTGACTGAGATACAAACACACATTCTTGGACCAAATCGGCAATTTTAATTGGAAAATATTTTAATCTTTATTACTATATAGGTTTGCACACCTAATAATTTGAAATTCAGTCAAAAGTCTGTGCTTAATTTAATTATTCATAGAAAATCAGGATTCAGAGTGAAAATTTCTAAGTTTGCAGAAGTGTTTTGCCTTTTGCCTAACAACTCACCTTGACGGACTTTTGTTTTGGATAAATATCGATTACAATGCAGATACATTTCGTTTTGTACTCAAAATAAATATTTATGCAAAATTGAAGTCTGTCAAGGTGTGCTGATGATCTGAAGGGGAAACATCTGCTAACATTGGCCAACCACTCATCAGCTGACCGGGATATAAACACTGACGCTCTGAAGGGGAAATATCTGCTAACATTTGTGCATTTTAGCTCTGAAATCTCATTTTTTCATTAAGTTTAAGTAAAACTTTTTAAGTAGATTTCAGATATTTAGGTGTGTATCAGACATTGTGGCGAAAAAAATTAAAATATTTTCCTGTGAAAAGTGCCAATTCGGTATTTAGTCACTGAGTCGGGTGAGCTAAGTGGGTAGGAATGGATCCCACTGACTTTGTCCGTAAGAATTTTTTTTTTTATTACCTATGAATATTATTGGGTCCAAGCCTTCCTTAAACTTTACTGTGTTATGCAATAAACTGTTTATCGTGGCATTTGAGAAAGGTAAGAGGCAAATGGGATATTGCCATGAGTTAGGAGCTGGTGCCTTGGAGCAGGTTAGTGGCCAAGATGCGTTTCATGTATGAGAATAATTTCTTGTCTGTGTTACAAATGGCCCTTATTGAGTCAAAAACTTGCTAAAATTATACTGTGTTGTGCTGCAGACTGCTTATAGTTTTATATGAGAGATTAATGGCAGGACTTTTGTTGAGAATCCCGGACTTGTACGGGCATTTGTCTGGCATTTGATAATATTGTTCGGCACCAGGCCGTGTCCGGGATATCCGAAATCCGGGAAATAGGGGTCCGCCAAATCGAGAGTTGAGTGTACTGTATCAGCCAGTTCCACCCCAGTCTATCATGTTTATGGATCTCATCTGTCCATATTGTGCCCTGCCTATTTAGGTTTCCATTCTTTTCTCCTAGACACTGTTTTGCTGTGTCCTATTTTAAACATGCATACTAGACATACAAAATTTATTTTTTACTCACAAGGATATAGTGGACACACTCAAAAAATGGCCTAGCTTTGCTACATTAGCAACTTTAATCTAAAGATGCCTTTCTCATTTTACTCATGCTACTACTAAATGATTATATTTAAAGATTTATTTCAACTCTAGTTTAGCAAGAATTGATGAAAGGTATATCTAACCCATCCAGTTTGAAACATCTCTCCTGAAAGTGTAAAGTTAACTAGAGATATCAAGAACAAACTAAAAAATAAAATCAAAGAGTGATGGGGTTAAACAACTATCAAACAAAGCATGACTAGGGAAACTTCAAACTAGTCAATAATCAAGGCAAGTGAGCAAGAATTCAAGTGTGCATAAAAATAATAAGGCACCCATCATCCACCCACTCAGTACTGGGATGCTTCTAAACTGAGTGACAAGCCAAATGGTTTCCTGTATCCAGGAAACCATTTACTATGCTGGGTGGTAACCATATAAACTGGGTTTTGAGCCAGGTTAAGTATCTCCCAGATTCTATCTATCCAAAATAACTAAATCATGGTAGACGTTTTGGAGAGCCTCGGAGGGCCCAATACCCGCCCAGGGCCCCAACCAAATGGGCAGAATCGCATGGTCATGTGGAATGTGAGAGGTGTGAATAAGGAAAGCATGAAAGTAGAAGTAGTGCATGTGTTCAAGAGTGTGAGATATGCCATGATGGCACTGTGTGAAACATAGATTAATGGGTTCATGGTGGAGGAGTGGGAGGGTATGAAATGTGCAAGGTATGGAATTAATGGGCAAGGAAGATGCAAGGAAGGAGTTGCTTTGTTGATAAATGAAGTGTGGCAGAGTGGCATGAGAGATTACAAGCATCAGCTCGAGATGTATGTATATCAAGTTTAAGTCTGAGAAGGTGAAAGTGGCAGTCATTGTAGTGTATACACCACGTGATGACAGAAGTAAGAAAGAGAAAGACAGGTTTTGAGATGAGTTGGATGAATCAGTGGAAGAAATGCCCAGGAGCTATAAAGTGATTGTAATGGGCAATATGAATTAAAGAGTAGGCACTGGTCTTGTGAATGATATAATGGGTTGTAACTGAGTACCAGGAAAGAATGATAATGGCAAGTGACTGAAGGACATGTGTCTGGAATGGACGTTGTGGAGAGTTTTTGACTCGGGATATGAATGAAAAAGTAAGGAATGTGAAGATGGATGGAGCAGTTGGTGAGTGGGGTGTGCCTGCAGAAGTGGATGATAATGGCAGTGCTCTGATGGACATTAGTGTGGGGAGGGGGTTGGTGATAGCCAATACCTTCTTTGGACACAAAATGATCCACTGGTACAAGTGGACAGTGATGAGAGGGGTGGGTGGTGAACTGAACAAACGGAAGGCAATGACTGATTACGTGTGTGTGTGTGTGTGTGTGTGTGTGTGTGTGTGTGTGTGTGTGTGTGTGTGTGTGTGTGTGTGTGTGTGTGTACCTATTTGTATTTACCTATTTGTAGTATACAGGAATTGAGCAATGCTCGTGTTGTCCTGTCTCCATATCCACATTTATCAAGTGTACCTTTACACACATGAATGTTTTTCTCATGCACCACCTCTTTGTCTAAGTCGTTCCAAATATTTACGTATTTACCTAATATACCTAATTGTGATATACATGGAATGTACTATGCTCGTGGGTTTCCGTCGCTGTTTCTCAATAAGTCGAATTTAACTTTAAACCCGTTTAAGTTTTTAGACTGGACGATCTCTTTGTCCAGGCTATTCCATAAGTCTATACTTCTGTAAGGAAAGCTATATTTCCTGATATCCTTCAAGCAGCTTGACTTTTTCAATTTCATTCCATGTCCTCTTGTTGCTCTCTTATCCCATACAAACAGATCTTCTTTGTCAATTTTATCTACTCCCACCATGGTCCTGAACACCGCAATCATGTCTCCCCTCTTTCTCCTTTCCTCTAACGAAGGCAAATCCAGTTTTTCCAGCCTCTCTCTGTATGACAGGTCTGTCAGACTGGGGACCATCTTGGTTGCTGTTCTTTGTATTCTCTCAATCTTGTTTATATCTTTCTTTTTGTGTGGGGACCACACTACCGCTGCATATTCTAACCTGGGGCAAATCATGGCCACTATCAATTTTTTCATCATTTCCTCATCCATATAATGAAATGCTACTCTTATGTTAGTCAAGAGTTTATAAGTCTCTCCAACTATCTTGTTAATGTGCTTTTCTGGTGACAAACTATCTTGGACCAGCACCCCCAAATCTTTCTCTTCTCTCCTTTTTGTGATTAATTCATTACCCAAAAAATAATTCAGTGATGGTCTCCTGGTACTTTTACCCATTTCCAATATTTTACATTTCTTTACATTAAATTTCATTTCCCACGTCCGGCTCCAACTGTGTATCCTATCCAAATCCTCCTGCAGTATTTTACAATCCTCCTCAACCTCTATCTTCCTCAAGATCTTTACATCATCACCAAACAGACTTGCATAACTGTTCACTCCATCTACCATATCATTTACGTAAATCAGGAACATTACTGGCGCCAACACTGAGCCTTGAGGGACTCCACTTGTTACTTCCCTCCATCCAGACATCTTTTCCTTTATTACTGTCCTCATTTGTCTGTCTCTCAAAAAGTCTCTCATCCATTCCAGAAGTCTC
This sequence comes from Coenobita brevimanus, assembly GCF_032717465.1. Taxonomy (NCBI): domain Eukaryota; kingdom Metazoa; phylum Arthropoda; class Malacostraca; order Decapoda; family Coenobitidae; genus Coenobita; species Coenobita brevimanus. The sequence continues at coordinate 39,916,525 of NC_137051.1, read as the reverse complement.
CCCTTTAGTCCTCCTATATATTCTAGTTTCCACATTAGTCTCTTATGAGGTACCTTGTCAAAGGCCTTCTCTAAGTCTAAGTATACACAATCCACCCAACCATCTCTCTCCTGTACCACATCAATCGCTCTTGAGTAAAAGCTCAACAAGTTAGAAACACATGACCTTCCACTTCTGAATCCAAACTGACATTCAGCCAAAATATTCATCTCTTCCAGATATTTTATCCATCTGTCTTTCAGGATTCTCTCACACAATTTTGCGACCATGCTGGTTAGAGACACTGGTTTATAATTCAGGGGTTCTTCCCTGTTTCCTCCCTTGTAAATTGGTACCATGTTTGCCCTCTTCCATTCTTTTGGCACTTTCCCCTCTTCCAGTGAGCATACAATTAAGCTGTGAATTTTATCCGCCAGTTGTTCTCTGCATTCCTTCAGTACCCAATTAGAAATTCCATCAGGTCCTGGGGCTTTCCTTACATCTTGAGTTTCCAGTAATTTATACACTTCCTGTACCTCCACTTTTATATCTTTCATCACCGGAACATTTCTAATCACTCCTTCCCCTTCCACAAGCTCCTTTTCTTTAGTGAAAACTGACTGGAAATGTTTGTTCATTATTTCTGCTTGCATTGCCACATCCTTAAAGACCTCTCCTTCTACTTTCAGCTTGGTGATTCCTTCCTTTTGTTTCAGTTTGCCATTAACAAATCTATAAAACAGTTTGGGTTCATCCTTGCATTTGTCAATTATACCTTTTTCAAAATTCCTTTTTTCTTCTCTACGTATTCTTGTGTATTCATTTCTTGTTCTTTTATATTCTTCCTTTGTTCTGTCGTTACCTCTCTTTCTCCAATTGTTCCACGCCTTATCTCTCTCTTTTTTTGCTATCATACACCTTCTATTAAACCACTCCTTTTTCCTGTTTTCTTTCCCTCTTATTCTTGGTACAAATTTTTCCACTCCCAAATTATAGAGGTCTAGAAAGATATCCCATTTCCTCTGTATCTCTCTTGTTTCTCTGAATTTTCTCCAATCCGCATTTTCAAAAAAGTTTCTCAATCCTGCAAAATTTGCTTTCCCAAAGTTGTATCTTCCCTGTCTATGAAGCTCGTCTCTTGGCTCGACGTTTCCTATTAACATCTGGAACTCAATGACCACGTGATCACTTTTTCCCAAAGGACAGATATTCCAATGATTCTATTACATTGGGTTCTTTGGTGAACAGTAAATCTAACCTTGCTGGTGTGTCCTCACCTCGAAACCGTGTCTCTTCTTTGACCCATTGCGTCATCACATTATTCATTATTATACAGTAGAACCTCTTTGGTCCGGACCCCTTTAATCCGGATTTCTGTTAATCCGGACAAAATTTAAAAATAAGAAGCTCCAAAATTATGCTGAATGTAATTCTAAAGTCATTTTCAGTATCGGCGTGGAAAGCGATCGTCATTCGTTTAGTCTTGGATCACGCTAGGTCGCAGCATGGGCGCCTGTTTAAACACATGCTAGCATTCGTTCCATCAACTAGTTCACCAACCACTTATATTTTTAAGCTGTATTTCAAAAGTTAATCCTCCTTACAATGCCCCTTAATGCAAGTGTAGCTTCTGTAATTTAAAAGGAGTTTGCTTACACAAAAATGGGTCAGAATATTCTGCCGTGTTTAGTGATTACTGTAGGTTATTTTTTGTACTTAAATGTGCTTTACTTGTACCTCAAACATTAGCTTCTTGCCCATATGGGTGTTATCAATATGCCGAAGATGACAATGTATTTTTTGCCTACATAAGTTTTATTTTTATTCCAAATATTACAGTTAATTAATTTATTTATTTTTTTGCCTACACGGGCCTTAGTCACTTACTACAATTTAAAATGTAGGCTAGTTTCTTGTCATGGCCTTACCTGTAAATTATGCAATACAATACTGTTGTACATGATTAGTTTTGTTATTTTAGTATCCTTTCATCTTTTGCAGTTACTTAGGGTTGACATATGCCACATATGTTAAAAATTAACAAACATACCATATGTAGATAGATTTTGGTATGAACTGGAGATTACCCTCATGGTCCGGACAATCTGCTAATTCGGACAACCCTTCCCCCCATATAGTCCGAATGAGAAAGGTTCTACTGTATTTAATAACATAGTGCCCCACGAATCCTCGCCGCCTCCCGAGTACCATTCCTCCCAGTTCACCTCTTTACAATTAAAGTCACCCACCAAAATTATATTACAGTATTGCTTTTCTCAATTATTTTTTGCAAGTAGCTAGCCATATCTAACAACATCTCATGGTATTCATCATCCTTCCATGCTCTCGTCTTTGGGGGAACATACACTACCGCCATATCTCTCTTAACATTCTCTCCAGTTTCTAATTTCATATATATCACTTCAGCCCTACCTTCTCCCATTTCCACAGTATCTACATTTATGTTGTTCTTCACTGCTATCATCACTCCTCCTCCCCTTTTTTCTTTTCTGTCTTTTCTCCACAGTTTGTATTTACCATCTCCCAAATGAACATCAATATCTTCTCTTAATTTGGTCTCTACAAAGCACATGACATCAGGTTCATGTTCTCTTAAGAAATCATTAATTTCGATCCTTGTCGATATGAAACCATGAACATTAGTATATATCACCTTCAAATTATTTTTGACATTATTAATACCCTCTTCTCTCCTACTCTCTGTCCGTACCACTTCCTCAACTTCTGATCTTTCACAACCATCCCCCTTAGTTTCCTTCACTTCTATTTCCTTAAATACCATTTCCTTACTTTCATATCCAATACTCTCCAAAAAAAAGTATTACATTCTTCCTCTGTCTTCTTATCATTCTTTTCCTTTACTTCTTCCTTTAATGATTTTAAAACTTCTCTTTCTTCTTCATTCAGATCTTTTCTTATTATAATATTTTCCATCCCCACCTCTTTGCTTAGTTTCCAGGTCACTTTAAGTATCTCATTTATTACACTTTCTGATGTAAACTTGACTCTCATTGGTCTTGTTTCTCCTTTCTTGTAAGGCCCTATCCTCCTTACTTCCTCAATTTCTTTTACCCACTTGTCTCCTTCGGGGTCAATCTTGCCTAATATTCCTCTCACTAGGTTCGTGTCACTCTCGAGTCTTACGAACCTAACGTTTTCTTCCTCTTCCCCGTTTCCAAATACTACCACACATCCGTTCCTTTCTACAGTTTCTCTCATTATTTTCTCTTTTTTCTTCAGTATTTTCACTACATTTTCTTCCATTTCTTTCTTGTTCATTTCCCTTTCTTCCTGGATGATCTCTCTTAAGCTGGCCACTTCTTTCTGTTCTTCTTCTACGTGTGCCCACTTTGCCTTATGTTCTTCTAATACATTACTCACCTTCTCCGTTTTATTAGTACTCTCTTCTAGTTTCCTCCTCAGTTCAACATCTTCCCGCTTCAAATTCCTAATTTCTTCATTCGCTGTTTCATTGGACTGGATCAGACTCTGTATGGTGGTTTCCGTATTTACTGACACATCCTTTATCACTAGATTCTCTACTTTCTTTTCGAGTTCACTAATCCTCATAATTAATGTTTTAACCAGGTCCATGACATTGGTATTAGCATCAAATCCTTGAAATTCCAGTCCCTCATTGTTTATATTTTCGGCCATGTTTGATGTTGGTTAAATACCAAAACAGCTGTTACCGAAAAAAAAATACAGTACAAACATTCATGTACAATCTAGTCAATAAATCTTTACATTTTAGGTAGTCTATTAACTTTCATTATTTTGAATTTAGAGCAAGACCTTAGGAGACAGGACAGACAAAATTCCTGAAACTACTTAAGGTTAGCAGCGATGGCTGGGACGTCTGCTCTCTCCGGCTCCGTGTGTGTGTGTGTGTGTGTGTGTGTGTGTGTGTGTGTGTGTGTGTGTGTGTGTGTGTGTGTGTGTGTGTGTGTGTGTGTGTGTGTGTGTGTGTGTGTGTGTGTGTGTGTGTGTGTGTGTGTGTGTGTGTGTGTGTGTGTGTGTGTGTGTGTGTGTGTGTGTGTGTGTGTGTGTGTGTGTGTGTGTGTGTGTGTGTGTGTGTGTGTGTGTGTGTGTGTGTGTGTGTGTGTGTGTGTGTGTGTGTGTGTGTGTGTGTGTGTGTGTGTGTGTGTGTGTGTGTGTGTGTGTGTGTGTGTGTGTGTGTGTGTGTGTGTGTGTGTGTGTGTGTGTGTGTGTGTGTGTGTGTGTGTGTGTGTGTGTGTGTGTGTGTGTGTGTGTGTGTGTGTGTGTGTGTGTGTGTGTGTGTGTGTGTGTGTGTGTGTGTGTGTGTGTGTGTGTGTGTGTGTGTGTGTGTGTGTGTGTGTGTGTGTGTGTGTGTGTGTGTGTGTGTGTGTGTGTGTGTGTGTGTGTGTGTGTGTGTGTGTGTGTGTGTGTGTGTGGATAACAGAATGAGAAGGTCTGTAATGTTTGCAAGAGTATACAGACATTAGGGGAATGGACCCTCTAACCACCATGTGGTGATGGTGAAAGTCAAGGTTCAAATGCAATGGAGAAACAGAAGGAGGGAAGGACAGGTAGTAGTAGTCCATACAGAGGATGGAAAAAAGGCAAAATATAAGAGAGAAGTGGAGGAACAATTGGATAAATATGATTTGGAGCTGATGGGGGAGGTGGAAGGAGTGTGCAAGACATTCACAGAGGAAATCTGTACAGCATGTGAGGAGGTGTATGGGGTGAAAAGAAGATGAAAGGGAGTGCTAGGAACAGCAAGGTGGAATGAAGAGGTGAGACAAGCTGTGGCACAAAAGAAGAAAGCATACAGTGAGTGGATGGGAAGCAGAGGTGTGGAGGAAATTGAGAGATGGAAGAGAAAGAGTTATATGTAAAGAGAAAGAGAGAGGTGAAAAGATTAGTAAGAGAGAGTAAGAAGAGAGTGGATGAGGAGTTTGGAAGGAATCAGAGTGTAAAGCGAAGGGAATGTAAGAAAATGTGAGTTGGGGAGAGAAACATAAAAATGGTAGATTGCCAGTGGAGAAGGAAGAAAAAGTGAGCAGATGGAGAGAACACGTTCATGAGCTGTTAAACGTAGAGAATGAAAGTGATGCAGGGATAAGTGAACGGGGAATGGCTGGAAGGAGGGAGGTGGGATGAGAAGAGAAGAAATCAGTACTGGAAGCAATGAAGAAAGTCAAAATGGAGAAGGCACCAGGAACAGATGGAATGTAGGGCAAAATGCTGATGCATGGGGGAGAGACAGTAGTAGAATGGATATGGGAGATGTGCAGATTGGCCTGGGAAGAAGGAAGAGTTCCAGAGGATTAGAAGTCAGGTATAATTATTCCCCTGTACAAAAGTAAAGGAGATAAAGAAGTGTGTGGTAATCGTACAGGCATTTGTCTTCTTACTGTAACAGGAAAAGTGTATGGTATGATACTTACTGACAGAGTTAGGGAAATAACAGAGGAATTAGTTGATGAAGAACAGGAAGGCTCTAGGAAGAGAAGAGGTTGCATAGATCAGATATTCATTCTTAGTCTTTAGTGGAAAAGTTTCTAGAGAAGGGAAAGAAGTTGTATGTGGCCTTCATGGATTTGGAGATAGTACATGACAGGGTGGATGGGCAAGGAATGTAGAAAATATTAAGAATATGTGGAGTAAATGGGAAGTTGTTGAATGCCGTGAAGTTGAATGAGGGAGCTATGACTGCAGTGCATGTGGATAGTGAATTGAGTGACTTTTTCTTTTTGAATGTTGGATTCAAACAGGTATGTGTTATGTCTCCATGGCTGTTCAATCTGTATATGGATGGGGTTATAAAAGAGATACAAGGTAGGGCAGTGGATGTTGAAGCATCCTTAATGAGTGAGGGCAGCGTCTGGAAACCCAGTACAGTACTGTTGTTTGCGGATGATATTGTATTGTTATGTGAAGACAAAAGGGAATTGGAAGGTTTGGTGAATGAGTTTGGAAGTGTGTATAAGAAACCGAATCTAAAGATGAGTGTAGGGAACAGTAAAATTATGGTCTTCAAGAGAATTAAGTCACTGGATATACTGTGAAGTTGGATAATGGGGAAATGGAAAATGTGGGTGCATTTTAGAACAGTACTTGGGTAGTGTGATGAGTAAGGATGGACATTTGGAGGGTGAAGTGACTGAAAGGGTACAACATGGAATAAAGGTTGCTGGTTCTTTAAAAACAGCGATAAGAAACAGGGAAGTGAGCATGGAAGTAAAAAAGTTACTGCATGACAGTATTGTGATACCAACTCTAACGTATGGAAGTGAAGCTTGGACCTCGTTGGAAGGACGCAGGTCAAGAGTGAGAGCAGTGGAAATGAGTTACCATATTTGTGACGAGCATGTGGAGTTACATGGAGAAACAGACTGACAAATGAGGAAGTGAAGGAGCACTGTGGTGTGGAAGTGGATGTCCTAGAAAGCGTTAGGAGAAATACACTGAGGTGGTCCGGCCATGTGGAGAGAATGAAGAGCGAGAGACTAACGAGGAGAATGCACGTGAGTGAGGTGGAGGGGGGGGAGAGGGAGAGGAGGCCAATGATGAGACGGAGGGATGGAATGGAAAGGTATATGAGAGAGAGGGGTGCTGCCTGGCAGCAGGGCAGTGAAATGGCAGGGGACCAGGTGACAGGGAGGCGATTTGTTTGTGGCCACCCCTTACGGGATTAAGGCGTCTGGCAATAGACAGATAGATAGATTTCAAACACAAAGATGCACATAAATATACATGGGTCTGAGGGTATGGAGATCATGTTGAAAGAAGCCTGGTTGATTACATGCTCGTAGTGATTTTGATGCTGGGAAGTGTTGCTGATACAAGGGCAGTGAAAGGACGATGTGGAGGTTTGTCATATCACATGATCATGCTATGCAAAGTCTAGCTGAGAGGAAAGAGGTGGTCCAGGAGAGAGAGGAGCAGTTAGGGACAGAGACTGAAAGTTGAAATGCTGAGGATCAAAGAAATGGCAGATGAATACAGGGCCAAAGTAGGGGAGGAGTTGGAATCAGTGAATTGGAATGAAATGGATCTGGACAACCTGTGGATAAATATAGGGATTGCTTAGTTAGAAATGCTAAAGCGGTGTGTGGTGGGGCATGAGTAACAACAAAAACGAAAGGTACGGCACAGTGGGATCAAGAGGTTAGGAGAGCAGTCGAGGAAACGATGCAGATAGAGTGGTTACAGGACAGGGGTTCAATTGAAATAAGAACTGAATATAATGAGAGCAAGAAGCACATAAAGAGACTTGTCAAGAGAAAAAAGGAGGTAAATGATGATCTAGAAAGAAGAATGAATGCAAATTACTCTGAAAATAGGAAGTTATTTGGGAAAGAGGTGCAGAAATGTAGAAGTGACAGTGGAAAGAAATGTGACAGTGTGAAGGATGTAAGTGGTAGACTATTAACCCACAGAGATGAAGTAAGAACCAGATGGAAAAAACATTTTGAAAGTCTGATGAATGGGAACGGAGAGTGCAGAGTGACTGTAAACATGACTGGCTTTGGGGGTGTGCTGAGAAGGAATGTAGTGCCAGGAAACAAGAGACTCGCACAGGTGAAGAACGATGTGAAGCAGCTGAAAAATGGGAAAGCAACTGGGGTTGATGAGGTGTATGCAGAGATGATTAAGTGTAGTGGAGAGAGTGGAACGAAATGCTTGTTGGAGATATGTAAGAAGGCATGGATGAGTGAAACTGTGCCAGCAGTGTGGAAAAAGGCTGTGAATGTACCCCTGTACAAAAATAAAGGTGAGCAAACTGAGTGCAAGAATTATCGTCGCATCTATTAAGTGTTGTGCGGAAGGTATATGGAAGAATTATTATATAGAAAGTAAGAGAGATATCAGAAAACCTAGTAAGTGATGAACAGGGTGGCTTTAGAAGCGGCAAAGGATGTGCAGATTAAATATTTGCAGTAGGACAGATAGGGGAGAAGGCTTGAGAAAAGACTATATGGCATTAATTGCACATGTGGATCTACAAAAAGCATACAACAAAGTAAAAAGAGAAGGACTGTGGAAGTGTTCTGCGCATGTAAGGTGTAGATGCTAAGCTACTAGGTGCTGTCAGGAGTTTTTATGATGGTAGTGAGGCATGTGTAAGGGTAAATGGGCATATATGTGAATGGTTCACAATCAGCATGGGTGTGCAACAAGGTTGTATGATGTCCCCATGGTTGTCCAATATAAAAATGGATGGGGTGATGAGAGAAGTAAAGACACAAGTAATGGAGAGAGGAATGCCATTGGTAATGAATGGTGATGGATGGAGTATCTCAATTCTGAGGTATGCAGATGATGCAGTACTACTTGCAAATACGAGACAAGAGCTTGGTAGACTAGTGCAGAGTTTTGTGGATGTCTGTGAGCATCATGCCTTGAGAGTAAATGTAGAAAAGAGTAAATTGATGGTTATTACGACAGAAGGTAGCTCCCAGTGTGGTGTTACAGTGAATGGAGAGAAACTAGAATTGGTGAGAGAGTTCAAATACCTGAGTACAATGACAGAAAAGAAAGGAAAATATACAAAAGAAGTGGAAAGTAGAGTGACACAAAGAAAGAAAGTAGCTGGTGCTATGAAGGCCTTGATGAGAGACAGAGACTTGAGTTTTATCCGCCCCTGTGTGGAGTACAACTCTCATGTGTGGGGAGGCTCCCCACATACAGCTCTTCTCAATAGGGTGGAGTCAAAGGCTTTTCGTCTCATTAACTCTCCTCCTCTTACTGACTCCCTTCAACCTCTGTCTCTTCGTCGCACTGTTGCATCTTTATCTCTTTTCTATCGCTACTTTAATGATCACTGCTCCTCTGAACTGTCTGCTTGCATTCCCCCACCTCTACGACGGGCGCGTAGCACCCGTCTGGCAGCAAACTCTCATCCTTTTTCTGTCCAACTCTTTAATGCAAGAGTTAACCGTTACTCCCAGTCTTTCATTTATGCAACAGGTCAGCTCTGGAACTGTCTCCCTCTGTCTGTATTTCCTGCTGCCTATGATCTCCAGTCTTTCAAACGCAGTGTGTCCAGGCATCTCAAAATGATTGGATCTTGAATTTGGCTCTATATTGTATTTTGTTTTTCTCTTGGAGGGAACTGTTACTGCGGGCTCATGGCCTTTGGTTCCTTCTTCCTCGCAAAAAAAAAAAAAAAAAAAGGAGTGTTAGTGCCAACTTTAACATATGGGTGTGAGATGATGGTGTGGCATAAAAATGAAGAGTCAAGAGTAAGAGCAGTGGAGATGGGACAGCTGAGGAATGTATATGAAGTACAGAGAGTGGATAGGATATGGAATAATGTGACTAATGACAGATGCAGAGTAAGGAAGTCTGTGGACACCAGAATTGAAGAGTGTACTGAGATACTATGGTTATGTGGAGAGAATGGATGACAACTGAGTGGTGAAAGGGGTATATCTGAGTGAATCTGAAGGAAGAAGGAGGCAATGTAGGCCAAGAAAGTGGAAGGATTTGGCAGATGAATGTGTGAGGAAGAGAGGTACAGAAGCTGGTGAGGCTAAAGGACTGGCAAGAGATTGAGCTGGCTGGATGAATTTTGTGCGAAGGGACGAATTATCAAGGTTTTGGCATCCCTTTTAACATGACAGCGTTCGGACAGGCTCTATCAGATAAGTATATGTGAAGCTACAGGACGTAATAAAATATTGTTTGGCCTATCAGATGGATCCAGGACTCTGTGGGCTTGGATGATGAGTGAATGGAAGCATGGCCCATTGAATTGGGCAAACTTCAGTTGTCTGGGCGCTGTTACTCCTCATCCCGCCTTAGGGAGGGAAAGGAGGTCAGGATGATGATGATGATGATGATGATGATGATGATAAAGACACCCATCCTAAAATTTCAACAAAGTTATGGCTTCATCCTATTCAACATCCCCAGGGACTGCTTTCACCTGGTAGCAAAACAGCAGTCCCATTCAACAGACAGACAGGCATTCCTCCAACCTATTTAGACATAGAAAAATTAACCTCTTCATTCCAATGACATGGTTTTTATGCTTATTTCATTCTTGCTATTGTCTAAAAAGCTTTACTTAGCTGGAAACATTTTTCAAAGTACAAGGGTTACACTCAATCCTCGTAAACCGCGTGTTTATAAACCACAGATTCGTAAACCGCGGCAAAGTGGCTGCCAGACTGCCAGCACCCTTAAACCGCTCTTAAGTCACGAAAACTGCAGATCTAGGCACCAAAGTGGGTCTTTTCCAAGGAGAATCGTAAACCGAGGCATTCAATTTGATAACCGCGACCCAACAACTAATCACCACCTGTTCCTGGTGGCAAGTGTGCATACTAATGCCGCCATGTTGTTGTTCTGCCTGCCAACCCACACAGTACAGAGCATCACCATGCAGTACAAGAGCTACCTGCCCTTTTTTGTGCACTTTCCCCCCACCTCCTACCTTCCATGGCCCCTCCCAAACCCCCGAAGAAGCGCTCTAAGCCCTGTGGCATCAAGAAGCAGCCGCCGTTGTCATACAGTCAACGTTTGGAGCTCACTTGTCGTGTTGAGAAGGGAGCAAGCCAGGCGAAAGAATTTGGGAGGAACGAGTCGACCATAAGGACGATCTACAAAACCAGGGAGAAACTGAGGAAGTGCGTCAAAGCTTACGGGACTGGGCTCATTGACGGTCGGGTACGGTGCAGAGACGAGGCAGTAATTTGGACAGAAAGATGTCTGGAGATGTTCGTCCTGAGGCAGGCAAGGAAGAATATTCCAGTCCCACTTCATTCACTTAAGCAATATCGTCATAGGATTAAGGTGAGATCCCTTAACATTGCTTATTTGTATTAAATACATGCACTGAATATTCCTAAATTTGTATGTTTGTGTTTGATGGTGCCTAGATAGGTGTAGGTAGGATGCTTTGGGGGGTAGTTGGCCAAAGTCCAGACCCTAATTAATTTTTCACATAAGAGTTATTATTTATAAACCACGGATTTTGTAAACCGCGGCAGTGGTCCAGACCCAAACTGCCGCGGTTTACGAGGATTGAGTGTACATTCAAACTTGTTATTAGTGCTGTTGTGGTCCCAAGCCCATAGGAATGTGAACCCGTTGGACTACACGCTGAGACTGGTTTTCTGCAGTCCACCATCCTCTTTTCTGGGAAGAGGGAGGGGAAATGAAGGATGTCAGTATAATCAATGCCCAGTTTACCAGTGCCACCACAGGAAGGCATCCCTCTTCTGCATATGATGCATATTAATTATCCTGCTCAATACAAAAAAAAAAGTTTGACCTTTTCAATACAAGAAACCTTTCCTCAGATGAGGATATTCATTTGATGAAGAAGAAAAAAAGAGGCCACATGATTTAACGTTCCTTACCAAACACTCCCTGTATTCACACCACAAGTTTTCCAAAATTCATTTACTCCCAGAATTACTTGACCCTAATGATGCTAGGTGGTGGCGACAATCATCCACTCACTTGGAGGGAGTAGTGTGACTCTCAGGCAACAGGAGTACTAATTCAGTTAAAGGGGTTTTGGTACCGTAATAAAAAAAATACCATACAGGCAAACTCTCCAGTGGGCCAGCTGAGCATATTTTTATGTCTAATGGTTCACATAGCTGAAAAAATCTTGCATACAGATATTTCTTGTACTATGAATTTGGGTAAACAGGAATGCTGATTCAGTGAAAGTGTTCTGGTGCAAAAAATGGCAATTCAAATAACCAAAAAATTGGATATTAGCTGTTCAAACACTGAGGGTTGCCTGCCCTTGTTTCTACAGCAACTGGCTCGCAACTGACTCACAACCAGCCACATCACCAACAGTTATACACACATTTTTCCACTAACATCTTCCATCACGAATATAATTTTTTTTTTACTTCACTAATCACAGAAACTTGATTATGCATAAAAAGATAGTGTAATATACTGAAGTTAATACTCGAATATGGTGTAGTAATGAACTTATTGTTATTCGGAGATATCATATTCATCTATGCTATCTTACTGCATGTACGTTAAGGAAGTTCCATTAAATTATACACATCATCAAGTTCATTATAAATATCCATCCCAGGCAAAGCACTCCCATAATCATCATATATTTAATGCTTACTGAGTGGCCAGGATCTAAATAGTCAGTGGTCTCTAACTGACTGGCCAATAAACAATAAAGAAGAGTCTTTAACTCATCAATATATACAACTGAAAGCACTTGAAGTTTCTTTTTTTTTTATTTTTTAATTAAACACGCTGATTTACCTGTGATGGGATTTTTGTTAATGTTTGGTGCCGGTAGGTATTTCTTTTGTCTCTCCCTGGGTGTGGCAAGGCCCTGTCTGCTACCGTAGTAACTCTGCAACATCACTTCTCCATTCTTCCTATAACTACTTGTGCTATGTTTAATGCTTCTTTCCTTGTCTTTAAATCACGTTACACAAAAACTACACTTGTTCAGTAATTTCAGAATCTTTTCATCATCCATCATCATCATCCAATCCTATGTTGCCCCATGAGAGGCACAGAAGCCCAGGGCTAGGCAAGTTGGTCCTGACATTTAGGATGAGAGTGACCAGCCTCACTCATCCCTGAGTGGCATTACATGAGCAATAAACCCCAACCATCCTTTGGATATAAACCTACACAGGCTCAATCCGACTGGAGCACCTTAATTACCCACTAAACCACCAGGCACCATAATTTGGTTATATGGTTACCACCCAGCATAGTAAATGGTTTCCTGGTGTACAGAAAACCAGTTGGCTTGTCACTCAGTGCAGAGTTATCCATAGGCAGATGGAAGAAAAAAGAATGAAGGAAAGAAAGACATAAGATAGAGTGTAAAGTCACCTGTAGGCAGAAGAAAGAGGAAAGAATGAAGGAAAGAAAGACAGAGGAGGAAGGATGGAAGAAAAGAGAGGGCAGACACTCAAAGCAGCACTACATTGAGTGAGTGGATGGTGAGTGCCCCCCACCTACTACGTTTTTAATAACCTAATATACAGTACCCTGACTGCGAATGGCATGAATACGACTAGTAAACTGCAGTGTAAATTTAAAATCCACAACCAGTATTTGAGTTTTAAGTATTCGTGGGGTTAGGGGAAGCTAATCTCTGCAATTTTTGAAATATTAACCCCTGCCACGCTCATCGTCTCATATGAGGCGATATGGAGGCCACCCCTGGCCATGCTGATCGCCTCATATGAGGTGATGGGTCTTGACACCATAATTTCAAGCACTAGGAAGCGTCAGTGGTTTCCATGGGAATGTTGAGTCTCCCTCTACACCATCAGAGCTGTTGCCAATCCCTGCCACACCGCAGTTGCAAATACTGCATATTTAGTAATTAAGATATGCAAGCCACCCCTGGCCACCTGATCACCGCATACAAGGCGATGGATCTCCAGGCCATAATTTCAAGTACGAGGAAGCGTCAGCAGTTTCCATGGGAACGCTGAGTCTCTCTCTACACCATCAGAACTGCTGCCAAACCCTGCCATACAGCACTTCCCAAATACCACATATATAGTCATTCAGTTCTCGTTTGTAGCCCAGCAATGGCGGATTCATGCCCGTCTACTTCCTGCTGTGCTGGTGACTAATCATCGCCATCACACCCACCAAAGAGGCATAAATTACAAAAAGATGAGGGTGATGAAGAGCCTAAGCTCAAAAACAATTGATCTGATGACAGAAAGTAAATTTAATATTAAAATAAAAAGACCGAACAAAATAACTCGGGGAAGGTATCCAGGCTGACAAGAAATAGCACAGCTGAGGTTAATGTATATAGTATATTCCTTTATTAAGATTAAAGGAGCCAGGGGTTAGGTTACTCAGTCCAGATATTCACTACAAGAGTGACCAACTGCTATTCCCTGAGCAGCATTATGAGAGCAAATAAAGGCCAACCTTAACTTGTATTTTAATCCTAATTCACTCTACAAACATCAACACTCCAGGAACCCAAAATTCCCAAATATATTATATAACTAATGCCCTATGATAACTGCAGCCAAACTGAAGAAACTTACCATTGAAATTTGAACTTCATTTCTGAAAAGGAACCTTAATAGTTGGCTGTCATATCTTCTATTGCTAGCCATTGTTAGGCTCATCACTCCTCAACACAATCTGGAAGAAAGAAACAAAGATGATTAGAGACGAGAGTATACCATACTAGTATTCAGATGTGTAGCATATGGTCCCGGAAATAGAACACAGAGATCCTATTATTACTCTAATAATACCTACAGGGTGTCCCAGGATGATGTACAAACTTCAGGAGAGGATACTCAGGTTGATTTTAAGTAAGAAAAATGCTGTACACATACCAACATGGGTCCAATTCTCCCTGGTTAAGGAGCTACGATTACTGGGTGAATTATGAGGGAGACCATTTCAACAATAAGGTCGTCAGTGACTGCAGCCATGTCATGGCTGAAAACTGAACTCATGTTGACATAGCATTTTTTTACTAAAAATCAGCCAAAGACTCAACTCTGAAAGTTAGCATGTGAAGTCCCAGGCCACCTTGTAAATCCAACATTAACTATGCTCAAGTACTGAAGAAGGCCACCCTCAAAGACTCAGCCAGGTGGCTCAGCTACCCATTTATACAACTGCCCTTCAGCATTCTCCTAATCTCCTAAAAGGAGGATGGTGAACTGTCACAGAAGGGCAACTTCAGCCAGTAATCCACTGTGTTCACATTTCAGATTAACCTAGTGCTACTACTACTGTACTGTACTACTACTACTGTGCTCTAAAAAACACATGCCAAATGGTGAATGAGAGGTAGGTGGAAAATAGTAGAGTTAAAATCCTACATGTTTAATGGTAATCCACTACTTATGCAAATCACAGATCAATACAGCCAAGGTCTTTATTTATACTGGTTCTACATATATACTGTACTAAAGACACATTGCATTTTCTGGCACCATTTCATCCATCCAGCCAGCCAGCCAGCATCTGATCTTTTATACCCCAATCAGGAGCACTGAAACCAAGAGCTATGCTAGTATTCTACTCAGACCAGGCATAAAAGGCGAGATTGATCAGTCACTCATCTCCGGGTGGCAGTATGTGACCAATAAACTACAACCATCCCTCAGATGTAAACCCTTCTGAACCACACTCAGTTAGAAGCCCTTGACCCACTAGACAATCAAGTTTCCACTGGCTGATTACCTTCATGGATATCATTCAATGTTGTTAATGGATTACAGGAAACCATTTGGCTTGTCACTACTGGAACTGATTTATTCTATGTAGGCTGTAGCACCAGCCAATCAGGGTGGTATTCCTAAGAGGAATGGGAATGCTGGTGATAGGAAGAGATGGAGATCCTGTTTTACATGCCATTGGAATATCTTGGAGGAGGCCGTAGCACGGGCCGAACAGGGTAGTACTCCCGAGGGGAATGGGAATGCTGGTGATAGGGAGAGCTGGAGCTCCTGTTTCACTAGCTATCTAACCATCCCCCTTTGCTGACCTTTTCAGTGTGACAGTAACATGGAGAGTAGACCAGCATACTCTCCCAAACATTTCCTCTAACTATCTATGCACTACACCACATGCACTTTACATTTCACACAACGTATCCCACTACGTTACAGGGGTTGGCGCCAGCAAGGGCATGCGGCCAGAAAACTTTGCCCCCGCTACCTAGTGGCGGACTTCTGGGGGGAGGCGTGGCGGGGGTTCTGCCAGCATAGATCATGGGTCCAAGGCGAGATGGGGCTTGGGCCTGTGCTAGAGGGTACAGGGCATTGCGGTTCCCAGGCTGCCGCTTCTGCCCAATAGAGAGGGGCCCGAACTGGGAGTAGCGTCCCAGGAGGCTGCCCTATCAGTGGGTGTATAATGGCGGGATAGTTGCAGTGCCAAGACGCGCTTGGAGGGTGTCCCTGCAGCTGTCCTGGCAGGGTGCCCCGAGGCCACTACCACAGCCACTGGTAAGCTGGTGGGCTAGGGGTCCCAGATCCATTGCCTGGACCTGGGATTGTGCGGTGAGTGGGACCTGTGCTGTGTCTGTCCCCATTTATTAATACTGAAGATGACAAAACAAAAAAGGTTTCAAAGCAAGCCTGAGGACAGTAAATCACCCATGGGGATGAAGGTGGGTTCATGGAATGTGGGAAGTTTGAGGGGAAGAGCAGGGGAAGTCGTTGAGGCATTCAGTAGGAGGTGGGTGGACGTGGCGTGTTTGCAGGAAGTCCGGTACAGGGGTGGATCAGCCAGAAAGATTGTTGGGAAGGACTGTTGCTATAAGTTGTTTTGGCAGGGGAGGACAGACGGATATGGAGGTGTTGGTGTGATGGTTGCGGAGAAATGGGTGGAATATGTTATGAATGTTTTGAGAGTAAGCGATAGGATATTGGTTGTGAAAATTCTGTTGGGAAGAAAGATAGCTGTGATTATATCGGCATATGCTCCACAGGCAGGATTGGATGAATCAGAGAAAGATAGACTTTGGGATGATTTAATACGTGTAGTGGGTGGTATGCGGGATGATGAGATAGTGATTTTGGGAGGGGACTTAAATTGTCATGTAGGTGAAGCAGCCCAAGGTTATGAAGGAGTGCATGGGGGATGTGCATATGGTCTAAGGAATGCAGAAGGGGAAAGGATACTCGAGTTTGGGGAGGCAACGGACATGATTGTGTGCAACACATATTTTAGGAAAAGAGACAGTAGGTTAATTGCGTATGAGTCTGGGGGAAATAGCAGTCAGATAGATTATTTTCTGGTTAGGAGGGCCGATAGGAGGTTAGTGAGGGATGTTAAAGTTATAGGAAGTGAGGAGTGTGTGCAGCAGCACAAACTATTGATTTGTGATATGGTGCTTAAAGAACAAATGATGAAAAAGAGGACTTATGTACCTAGGAGGAAAATATGGAAGCTGAAAAACCAAGTAGTAAGAGATGCCTTCTATAGCGAGTTGAGGAGAGTGGTGGCTGAACAGGGAGCTGTAGACAGAGGTGTTAATGAACAGTACAGAGCCCTCAAGAACAATTTCTTGAGAGTTACTGATGTAACATGCGGCTGGACAAGAGGACCACCAAGACATAAAGTAACTTGGTGGTGGGATGAGGGTGTAGAAGCTGCAATTAAGGAGAAAAGAAGGCTTTTCCGGGAATGGAAGAAGGGTGGTAGCAAAGAGGAATATTTGGCTGCCAAGCGTAGGGCTAGGAGAGAGGTATACAGGGCAAAGTCTGAGTCACAGAGACAATTACTTGATAACCTAAATCATGGGGAAAGGAAAAATATATTTAGGGTGGCAGGTCAGGTGAAGAGGGATAATCGGGATATCATAGGTGAGCAGTGTGTGAAGAATGATGAAGGAAGGGTAGTGGTGAACAGTGAGGATATTAAAGATGCATGGAGAGAGCATTATAACCGGTTGTTGAATGAGGAGTTTGACTGGGACAGGGAAGGTTTGGAGCCAGCAGATCCAGTGTCTGGCCCTTGGCCTTTGATTGATACTGCTACTGTGAGTGAGGCAATAGGCAGGATGAGGGTGGGGAAGGCAGCAGGTGTGTCTGGGTTGACTGCCGAAATGTTGAAGGCCTCAGGCGATATAGGGGTGAGTTTAGTCACTGACCTGATAAATAGGATTATTTATGAGTGTGTTGTCCCAGATGATTGGCTGAAGAGTGTAATTGTAAATGTGTATAAAGGGAAGGGTGATGCCCTGGAAAGAGGGAATTATAGAGGTATAAAGCTTTTAGATCAGATAATGAAGGTAATGGAGAGAGTTTTAGAAGGTATGATTAGAGAAAGAGTGAATATTGATGAGATGCAGTTTGGGTTTATGCCAGGTAGGGGGACCACTGATGCCATATTCATTGTTCGACAGCTTCAGGAAAAATATATTGGTAGGAGAAGGGATCTTTATTTTGTTTTTGTTGATTTGGAAAAGGCCTTTGACAGAGTCCCTAGAGAGGTGGTGAAGTGGGCAATGAGAAAGCTTGGCTTGGAGGAGTGGCTGGTTAGGGTGGTTATGGCCATGTATGTGGGTGCTCACACCCAGGTGAGAGTGAATGGAGATTTGAGTGATGAGTTTTCCGTGAATGTTGGTGTGCATCAGGGGTCAGTCTTGAGTCCCATGTTGTTTATCATGGTACTTGAAGCCCTTTCACGTGACTTTAGAAACGGACTCCCGTGGGAGTTGTTGTATGCTGATGATTTGGTGTTGATTGCAGAGAATGAAAGGGAGGCGGAGGAAAGGTTTAGGAAGTGGAGAGATGGTATGGGGCAAAAGGGTTTAAGGGTAAATGCAGATAAAACAAAAGTGATGATATCTAGGGTTGGTGGCGGTACTGTCAAAGACGAGGGAGAGTGGCCATGTGCAGTTTGCCACAAGGGCGTGGGAAGTAATTCCATCTTGTGCGGTGTGTGTGATAAATGGGTGCACAAGAGATGTAGTGGTATCAGAGGTAGACTGCGAGATAATGCTGATTTTATGTGTACAGCATGCCGGGGTGAGCAGGTGGAGATCGTCAGACGTGAAAGAATTGAACTTGCTGGTGAATCTCTTGAGTGTGTGGAAGAGTTTTGTTATTTACGAGACATGTTGTGTGCTGGAGGTGGGGCTGGAGCTAGCTCTGTGGCTAGGGTGAGAAGTGGTTGGAAGAAGTTCAGGAAGCTCTTGCCTCTCCTGACATTGAGGGGGCTCTCCCTACGTGCTAAGGGGTCTTTGTATGCAGCGTGTGTTAGGAGTGTAATGCTGTATGGCAGTGAGACCTGGGCAGTGAAGGAGGAAGACATTCGCCGGCTCAGACGTACAGAAATGACAATGATTAGGTGGATGTGCAGTGCGTCCCTGCGTCCAAGGCCTGGAGGGGCTGGGTTTACAATGGAAGAGTTGAGAGGTAGGATGGGACTGGACTGTATTGGTGTTGTGATGAGGAGAGGTAGATTGAGGTGGTTTGGACATGTGGAGAGGATGGGGGATGATAGTTGGGTGGGGAAGGTGAGAAGTGTTAATATTGGGGGTGGGGTTGTGAGGGGTAGACCGAGAAAGACATGGGACGAGGTCATTAAGTGTGACCTTAGGGTTAAGGGACTGAACAGGGAGGCTGCAATGGATCGTGCAGCATGGAGAGCCGCCATTAGGTGACCAAGGCCGACACATGCAAGCATGTTGGAGCCTTTAAAAACGAAAAACGAAAACGATCTCCCTTTGCTGACCTTTTCAGTGTGACACTAACATGAAGAGTACAACAGCATACTCTTCCAAACACTTTTCTCCAACTATCTCATGCACTACTCTTTATGTGCTTTACATATCACAAAACATACCCCACTTCGTTACAGGGGTTGATGCCAGCAAGAGCATGTGACCAGAAAACTTTGCCCTCATTACCCTGTGGCAGACCTATTGAAGGAGGCGTGGTGCAGGCTCCGCCAATGTAGTTTTGGGGAACGGGATGGAATGAAGCTCAGATCTGTGCTAGAGAGTACAGGGCACTGCGGTTCTCAGGCTGCCGCTTCTGCCCAATAGAGAGGGGGCCCGAACCCTGGGAGTAGCGCCCTAGGAGGCTCCCCTATCAGTGGGAACATGATGGCAGGGCAGTTACAAGATGTCCCTGTAGCTGTCCTGGCAGGGTGCCCTGAGGCCATTGCCACAGCCACTTGTTACGGCTGGTGGGCTTGGGGTCCCAGGTCCCATGCCTGGACTTGGAAATGTGCAGGTGTGTGGGGCCTCTGGTCTATCTCTCTCCTTTACCTAATTACATCAAATAACAAAAAACAATGAGAAAAAGCACAAGCCTGAGGAAACTAAATCACCAAAAGGGATCAGAGTGGGATCTCGGATTGTGGGTTGTCTGAAGGGTAGGGCAGGGGAGGTACTGCAGCTGAGGCCATGAGTAGGAGGTGGGTGGATGTTGGCTGTGTACAGGATGTTAGGAATAGAGGTGGATCAGCCAGAATGATTGCTGGGAGGAATTGTACATATAAGCTATTTTGGCAGGGAAGTGCAGATGGATATGGTGGTAACAGTGTGCTGGTTAAGATTAAATGGGTGGAATATGTCATGTACGTATGGAGGGTGGATGATGAGGTTATAGTAGGGAAACTTTTGTTCAGTAGGCTGACAATTTCTTTTACATCAGTGTATGCTCAAAAGGCTGGCTTGGATTATGTAGAGAAGATAAATTCTGGAACAACTTGATATGTGTAGTAAGTGGTATGGGGGATGATGAGATTGTAGTTCTGGGAGGGGACTTAAATGGTCGTGTGGGTGAAGCAGCTCAAGGATACAAGATCTGTTCAGAATGTATTGGACCTTAGGTTCTAAAAAACAAATAGCTAACCTGTTGAGCTAGGGCACTAATCACCCCTCAAAGGGCTCCTAACTTGACACACATTGCCCAGAGTTCTTTCCATTGCCTGAAACATTTTTCAAAGTTAGTTTTCGGTATCTCCTGCAGGTGCTTCATCGCATTCATCATGATCTCTCATCTCGTCTCAAATCGGGAACCCTTCGACGGAGTTTTGTGCCTGGGAAATAATTAAAATTTCCACAGAGCCATGTACCTACTCGACCCGTGGGATGTTGCGCTTGGCCAAAAATTCCTGAATCAGTTGAGAAGAATGGGCAGGGACATTGTCATAGTGCAGCTTCCAAATTGCCGCTTTCCAAAGGTCTGGTATCTTCTGCCAAACTGCATCACAAAGATGATGGATAACATCGAAGTAGTAAAGTTCATTGACAGTGAACTTCTGATGCATATTCGGATGCACAACACTACAGTAGTTAAAAAAAACATGTCAACATGCAAGTGCATTTCACTTTGCTGCAGACCTGTCATGCTTTTTGGGGGCAAGGTGACCCTGCATGCTTCCACTGCGATGACTCTGCTTTGGTTTCTGGGTCATATCCCTTCACCTAAGTCTCATCTCCAGTGATAACAGTCTTCAGAATGTCTGGATTGCGATTTGCACACTCCAGCATGTCTTGTGCAACGTTCATCCAAGAGAAGAGATCATGACAAAGGTGATGAAGCACCAGAACGAGATACCAAAAACCAACTTTGAAAAATGTTTCAGGCGGTGGAAAGAATGCTGGGTTACATGTGTCAAGTCAGAAGTGGCCTACTTTGGGGGAGATTAGTGTCCTAGCTCAACAGGTTAGCTATTTAGTTTTTAAGAGCCTAAGGTTGGATACTTTCTCAACAGACCTCGTATGAAGGGGTACAAGTGGTGCACATATGGTACCAGGAATGTGGAATGGGAAAGGATACTCAAGTTTGGGGAGGCAATGAACATGATTGTGCGCAACACACATTTTAAGAAGAGAGGGAGATTACATATGAGGCTGGGCAAAATAGTAGCCAGACGGACTATTTTCTGGTCAGGAGGGCTGACAAGTTAGTGAGGGATGTAAAAGTTATAGGGAGTAAAGAGTGTGTGCAGCAACACAAATTACTGATATGTGGCATGGTGCTTAAGAAGCAAGCAATGGGTGGTGAAGATGAGGACCTATGCACCTGGATGGAAAATATGGAAGCTGAAAAACGAGTTAGTAAGGGATGCCTTCTACATCGAGATGACCAGAGTGGTGGCTGAACAGGGAGCTGTTGACAGAAATGTTAATGACCAGTGCAGAGCTCTTAAGAACAATCTCCTGAGAGTTACTGATTCAGTGTGTGGATGGAAAATGAGACCCCCAGGACATATAGTAACAAGGTGGTGGGATGAGGGTGTACAAGCTGCAGTTAAGGAAAAATGAAGGCTTTTCTGGAAATGGAAAAGGGGTTGTAACAAAGAGAAATACTTGTCTGCCAAGTGCAGAGCTAGAAAAGAGGTATACAGGGCAAAGTCTGAGTCTTAGAGACTTTTACTTGATAACCTAAATACTGCAGTGTTGAAAGAAAGAATATGTAATTTGATGTAGCAAATCAGATGAAGGGGGAAAACAAGGATATCATAGGTGAGAAGTGTATGAAGAATGATGAAGGAGAGGTAGTGGTGAACAGTGAGGATATTAAAGATGCCTGGAGAAAGCATTATAACCAGCTGCTGAATGAGGAGTTTGACTGGAACCAGGTAGGTTTGGAGTCAATGGATCTAGTGTTAGGTGCCTGGCCTTTGATTGATACTGCCATGTGAGCAAAGCAACAGGCAGGATGCAACTGGGGAAGGCAGCAGGTGTGTCTAGGTTGACTGCTGAAATGCTGAAGGTCTCAGGAGATATAGGAGTGGGGTTAGTGACTGGCTGAAGAGTGTGATTGTAAATTAATACAATGGGAAGGGTGATGCCCTGGAAAGAGGAAATTATATAGGCATAAATGTCTGGATCAAATAATGAAGGTAATGGAGAAAGCTCTGGAAGGTATGATTACAGAAAGAATGAATACTGATGAGATGCAGTTTGGGTTTATACCAGGCAAAGAGACCACGGATGTCACATTCACTGTCTGACAGCTTCAGGAAAAATATACAGGAAAGAAAATGGATCTGTACTTTGTTTTTAATGTTTTGAAGAAGGACTTTGGCAGAGTCCCTAGGGAGGTAGCGAAGTGGGGAATGAGAAAGTTTAGGATCAAGGAGTGGCTGGTTAGATTGGTTATGGCTGTGTATCTGTGTGCTAGCACTCAGGTAAGAGTGAATGGAGATTTAAGTGATGAGTTTTCTGTGAATGTTAGAGTGCATCAGGGGTCAGTCTTGAGCCCCTTGTTGTTTATCATGGTGCCTGAAGCCCTTTAACATGACTTCAGAAATTGACTCCTGTGGGAGATCTCTTATGTCGCTGATCTGGTGTTGATTGCAGAGAATGAAGGGGAGGCGGAGGAAAGATTTAGGAAGGGGAGAGATTGTATGGGACACAAGGGCTTGAGAGTAAATGCAGAGAAAACAAATGTGATGGTATCAAGGGTTGGTGGAGGTACTGTCAAAGAACAGGGACAGTGGCCATGTGTGGTTTGCCACATGAGCATGGGAAGTAATTCCATCTTGTGCAGTGTTTGTGATAAGTGGGTGCACAAGAGGTGTAGAGGTAATAGAGGTAGACTGCGAGATAATGTTGATTTTATGTATGTGGTGTGTCAGGGAGAGCATGTGGAGTCTGTCAGGTGTGAAAGGACTGATCTTGCTGGTGAGTCTCTTCAGTGTGTGGAAGAGTTTTGTTACTTGAGAAACATGTTATGTGCTGGAGGTGGGGCTGGAGACTGAGAGGGCTCTCTCTCCGTGCTAAGGGATCTTTGTATGCAGAATCATTTAGGAATATAATGCTGGATGGTAGTGAGACCTAGGCAGCAAAAGAAAAGGATATTCCTATGCTCAAACATACAGAAATGACAATGATTAGGTGGATGTGCAGTGCATCCTTGAATGAGAGGCCTGGGGGGACTAGCTTTACGGTGGAAGAGTTGAGAGGAAGGATGGAACTGGAGTGTATTGGTGCTGTGATGAGGAGGGGTAGATTGAGAGGGTTTGGGCATGTGGAGAGGATGGGATATGACAAATGGGTGCAGAAAGTGTGAAGTGTGAGTGCTGAGGTGCAGTTGCAAAAGGCAGACCAAAAAAGACCTGGGACAAGGTCACAGAGTGTGACCTCAAGGATAAAGGACTGAAGAGGGTGGCTGCCTGAGATCGGGCACCGTGGACAGCTGCCATCAGGTGAATAAGGGTGACACATGTAAGCATGTTGAGGCCTTTATAAATGAAATGAAATGAACTTGGGGGGACAACTTCTGAGACTGACTAGTGCTAGATGTAGAGAGAAGAGAGGGTCACCACCGAGGGAAATGAGCTGATGCAGGAGCTTATACAGTATACAACTTTTATTAAATTGGTAAAATATCAAATTTTGGCTGCACAAGGATGACGACATGAAAAGTAGTTTCATCAAAATTTGACACACTACATAATCACACTGGCGCCCATTTTAACCCTTTAACCGCGGGTGTCATTCCAGAATGACGTTGCAAAAACTGGACCAAACCGCGGGTGTCATTCTCGAATGTTTGTGAATATTTTGAATACCCCGCGTTTTTTCCGTGCACCAATTGTTTCAAGGGAGAGTAGCTATTAAGTTCTTTCACTCCAGCCGACCCCCACCTCCCTCTTCCCCCCCTGGGGCCCCACCTCCCACCCTCTGGGCCCCCCACCCCACCCCTGACCAAGCGCGCATCAGTATCTGTCCAGCTGTGTGAGTGACAACACATGTTGATGTGGCAGTGAAGTGCAGGCAATTACAGTGCCTTTTACCTGTCTCAGTGAACACAGAGTGGGTGTTTATCGTATGTGCAGTGTTCATATATGTTTATAGTATTATTATCAGAATGTGATTGGCATTTGGTAATGGTGTGTGAGCGAAAAATAGTGATTACAACACCGCTGATGTGGCAGTGAAGTGCAGGCAATTACAGTGCCTTTTACCTGCCTCAGTGAACACAGAGTGGGTGTTTATCGTATGTGCAGTGTTCATATATGTTTATAGTATTATTATCAGAATGAGGTTGGCATTTGGTAATGGTGTGTGAGCGAAAAATAGTGATTACAACACCGCTGATGTGGCAGTGAAGTGCAGGTAATTACAGTGCCTTTTACCTGCATCAGTGAACACAGAGTGGGTGTTTATCGTATGTGCAGTGTTCATATATGTTTATAGTATTATTATCAGAATGAGGTTGGCATTTGGTAATGGTGTATGAGCGAAGGTAATGATGTGTGAGCGAAAAATAGTGATTTTACACCCCTCACTTCTAACGGCACTGCCCGTCCTGTGAAAGTCAACAAAGTCATGAAACCTACATCAATGGAAAGCTGAAGGTTAGTACTTTCTAATGGTACCTTATTTTTTTCTCTAGCTTTATTCTGTGCAGAGTTATTAAGGTTAAAAGGTTTGTTTACATTTGGCTGAAACCCCCGCGGGAGAGGACAGTCAGACCAAAACAATACCCGCGGTTAAAGGGTTAAAAGCTTAGCCTGCTATATCGGACAAACTTACACTTTCACGCAGTAATCTCTCAATTATCCAGCATCGCAATATCCGGCCCAACGCAATATCTAACACTTTTGCTCGGCTGTGTTAAAATAACATTCGGCAAAATTTGGCAATATCCAGCTCAGAAACAGGAAGCAATCGGGATTACTATACAATTTTCAGCGGTGAGGTGTATCATCCGGCTCAGACATGGGACTTCATCGGCGTGCAGGCAGATTATGCAACACACCAGCCAAACACAATGCATTGCGGGAACAGCCCACCTGACGCACCCAGACTCTCTCATTCTCTCCCATGGTGGCCGCATAATGAGGACATATCTGTGCATTACGCATTTGTGACCCACGCAATGACTGCCCCCTTGTGCTGTGCCTTAGCCTGTGGCCCCCCGTGCTGGAGTAATCTTTGTGGGAGCCATTCGCCACTAGCCCACGGGGGATTAAGTGCACTTGTATTGCTCAGTGTACTACTCTTCCCTCCATCCATACCAACACTAGGTGAGTACAGTATGATTAGGATTATATTATGTACCATATTACTGTACTATATGTACTGTATCAATACTGTACCATATTTTATCCTGGATTTTAATCTTTTGCTCATGGGTAATACTGTTGGAAAGTTTTTAAGACAGGGTCGAGACTGGTAGCTTAGGGAAGTGACATGTTATCCGACTCAACACCAAATGGATAGCCGATTGAGGGTACGGAGGCAATATTCGGTATTTCATATTATTTGGTGTGGGGGTTGACTGAATTACACCGGATAATTGAAAGACTGCTGTATTTTATAATATTTTCTGTTGCGTCAGATTTCCTGTTTTTTCAATAACTGCATTACCATATTCAATACATGAGCTGAAATATACTGTAGGTTAAACTTTCTTTTTCTTTTTTCACGATTATTGAGGGTGAAAGGATGATCACATACGATATCCACCCTGAGGCAGTTGTAGGGGCAATTCATTCTTCCCATTCTCCCCAGGCTCTAGGTTCATATTTGTCATTCTGTGGGGTCACCTAAAGGAAGTACAGTACTATATTGAGTTTGTGGATGGTGGGTGACCCCTCCCTCTTTCTACATAAACAAGTTTATGCTCCCGAGTTACAATAATTCCCATATTAAATGCTTCATATGAGATAGTCACCTTTCACAGGTAATTCCAATCAAATGCTAGAGGGAAACAGCTGCAGGCAGAAAACAAGCCATCCATCTAATGTTCATCTGATTTTTCAAGGAAATTAAATTACAATGGCTATGGATCCCAGTCCAAGCTAAAAACCAAAATCTTTCATATCATTTCAATGACAATTTCAGAATGCTACTGTTGCCAGTAGTGAGATAAAGTACTGGTATGAATTCAAATGTTACAAGCAATGCAATGGGAAGCAACAAAGTCAGTGGCAGTGAACAGGACAGTGCAAAGGACACTGAGGTATGAATATACAGTAGAAGTCCTCTGATCCAGCAACTGATTATCTGAATAATGGCTTGAAAGAAAGAAAGAGGAAGTTAAAGAAAACGAATCATATATAGTACAATAATACAGTATTACATGATATTGGTAGAGAACTAGAAAGTTGTTGCTGTTGGTGATACCCCCAGCTCATCTGGACATGGCCCAGTGAATGCTCAGATCCAGTGCTCTGGAGAAGGGGTCAGAGTGATTCCTACCAGAATTATTATTACTTAGTGCATTTAAGTACAGTAATTAGAAACTCAAAATTCACATTTATTTAACCTGTTTTAATAATAGGAGTGCAGTATAATAATAAAGACAATTGCAAGTGTAATGAGGTACTGTACTTCTATCTATCTATCTATCTATCTATTGCCAGATGCCTCAATCCTGTTAGGGGTGGCCACAAACAAATCACCTCCAAGTCATCCTGCCCAACACCATTTCTCTCCCCTACTCCCAGTTCACACATCCCTCTCTCACACACTTCTCCACTCTATCCCTCCATTTCATCCTCAGCCTCCCCCCACCCTCTCCCCCCCCTCCACCTCACTCACATAGACCCTCCTTGCCAGCCTCCTGCCCTCCATCCTCTCCACATGGCCAAACCACATCAATGTTTTTCTCCTAATGCTTTCTATCACATCCACATCCACACCACAATGCTCCTTCACTTCCTCATTTGTCAGCCTGCCTCTCCGTGTAACTCCACATGCTCCTCTCAAATAACTCATTTCCATTGCTCTCACTCTTGACCTGTGTCCTTCCAACAAGGTCCAAGCTTCACTTCCATATGTTAGGGTTGGTATCACAATACTGTCATGCAGCAACTTTTTTACTTCCAGGATCACTTCCCTGTTCCTTATCACTGATTTCAAAGAACCATCAACCTTTCTTCCCTGTTGTACCCTTTCAAGCACTTCACCCTCTAAACTTCTATCCTTACTCATCACACTACACAAGTACTTAAATGCACTCACATTTTCCATTTCCTCCTCATCCACCCTCACTGTACATTCATTGGCTTCTTTTCTCTCGAAAACAATAACTTAACTCTTCCCTACATTCACCTTTAGATTCCGTTTCTTACACACTCTCCCAAACTCATTCACCAAGCCCTATAGTTCCCCTTCATCTTCATGCCTGCAGTGGATTACAATATCACCTGCAAACAATAGTATGTGGAGTTTCCACACACTGCCCTCTCTAATCAGGGTCGCTCCAACATCCACTGCCCTACCTTGTACCTCTTATAATACCACCCATATACAGACTGAACAACCATGGGAACATGACAGATCCCTGTTTTAATCCAACATTCAAACAGGAAAATTCTCAGTTCACTGTCCACATGCACTGCAGCCTTAGCTCCCTCATACATACTCTTCACAGCATTCAACAACTTCCCATTTACTCCATATATGCTTAACGGTGTATTTTCTGTAAGAATCTTAGTTGTTGCATATATTTTGATTAAGAATCTTAGTTGTTGCATATATTTTGTTTAAGAATCTTAGTTGTTGCATATATTTTGATTAATAATATGGCTATTTTATAAGTAACCCCAAGTCTGCCAAGAATTGGGGGAAGGAGGTATATGCTCTTCACACCCCTCCCAAATCTGTGACTGCAGTGGATTACTGAAAACTGGCGACTTCAACTGGGTGCTCCCAGAGATCTTTTGTTGAGGTTATGTTGTTTGCAGAGAGACTGATTTGCATGAAGTGAGTGTTCTGTTTTGTGAGGGGTTACACTACAGTAAGGGCATAGTGGATTGTTTGTATGTGGCATTTTGTACAGTACTGGTAATGGTGCAAGCAAGAGCAATAGCTGCATCACAGTCTTGCTTGGTACACTGTTTACCTCAGGGAATGGTAAGGTAATTTCTGAAGGATGAATGTCTGGTGATGGTTCATGAAGGCTGTTGTTTGGCTGCAAGTTATGGATGACCATGATGGCTATGCGCTTATGTAGCTGTGTTTCTTAAGTGTAGTGAAGTGATACTGTTGAACCAGAAGCATTCAATGTAGTGTTGGCAGGTTGTTCATTTTGGTTCTCTATGGCTGGAAGTGGTGAAACATACAGTTACAAGTAAGCACTGCAACCTATACAGAAGCAAGGAAATGTGTATCTGTCAAATTTACATGGTGCTTGATTAGGAATATTGGTGCTTTCATTTCCTGGTGCAAATGGTCTATACAGTATTTGTGGTCCCCGTACATCCTGGTATTATGCTTCAGGCTTTTTTGCATTTCTTCAGGATTTTCCATGTTTGTGGCTATTAAAGTAGGAATCCAACTTGAGCTTATGCAGTTAACTGTTGATACAAACGGACCATTTGTAGACTGTTTTCAAATATTCCTTTTGCTGTTCGAAGGTAGTGTCTGAGTGTTCAAGGTACTGAGTTTATGAGATGCCTTTGCACTAATGCTTTTAAGGGTCATGTATCCACACTCAGTTTAAAAATTTACGGATGTTTCTCCAATGCAATGGGAATGATCTGTTAATGACTGATACTTGTGAGTGTGTTTGAGATTTGTGACAGTCTGGAATGAAGAGATAGATGGCTCATTTGATTAGTGCTATCATTCTGTTGTCTAACCCAGTGTTCTAGTGAACTGCTAGAATGGTTCTTAATGAGGGTGGTTTCCTGTTAAATCCATCTGAGATGAGCTGGGTCAGTTTAGACAGGTGCATGAGTGCTTAGGTCAGAATCCCTGCCTGCTATTTGACAGAGGGATGTGGGGGTCCTTTAAGATTAGTCTCACCATGGTTTTCGATCTTGTGCAGAGCAATGATACTGGTCTAAACAATGATGGACTATCGGGTGGATTGCCTGGCTTGAGTACAGGGATGATGACTACCACTTTTCAGGTGTATGGGATATGTTTGTAAGTTCAGGAAAAAAAGGAAAACTTCAGTACGGGTATTTATGGCTACGGAACTGGGTTGTTTTACGTGAATGTTTGTGATCTGGTCTGGTCCCAGTGCTTGATAATTTGCTAGATTTGTTGTGAGGTGAATGGAGGTGACATTTGTGTTTCCTTTGATTTTACTGAGTTCCTTTTATCATAACTGCTCTAATCTGAGTTGGCATTTTTATGACTTACTGATGTTCAGTAGTTTATTAAATTGTCTGCTTGTTCCTTCATGCTGGAGATGGAATTTCAGTAAAACTTTATGGATTAGATGGGACAAGTTTTTGGATGTGTGGATATCAGCCACTGTCTTTCAAGATTTGCTGCTGCTTGTTTAGTCAAGGGTGTCCACGGAGATTTCACAGTTACCTTGCTTATGTGTTTAAATCACTTTAGCAATGATGTAGGTTAGCTGTTCATCGATTCTTCGATTATCAGATTACTAGTGCGGGAGAGGGAC
Organism: Coenobita brevimanus; assembly: GCF_032717465.1. Taxonomy (NCBI): domain Eukaryota; kingdom Metazoa; phylum Arthropoda; class Malacostraca; order Decapoda; family Coenobitidae; genus Coenobita; species Coenobita brevimanus. Next base: position 39,886,757 of record NC_137051.1, on the reverse strand, counting down.
ACTTTCACATATTATCAACAATATGACTGAGTAATGCCACTAGGTTCTACAGACATCCCTCACTTCCTTCCCTATCTCTGAATGGAGGATGGTGACTGTAAGAGAAAAGGATCTTCAGCCTACAGTCCTCTAGGTTCACATAGATGAGCCTTGGGCCACAAGAACAACAACATGGATACTATGGTCTGACAAATCTAAACTGGCGGCTAGGGTGGGGCGCGAAGCTCTGTACAGTGTTGCCACGTTTTCCATACGCGCAATCCCCCCCCCCTCTCTCTCTCTCTCTCTCTTGGGGGGAGATGTGTGTCACCCCGGGGAATTTTCTTTCTTTTATGAGTGACTTATAAACTTATGCTTTCATTTCTTTATTTTGTTTTTATTATATCTAATTATACTTTAAAATATTTATTATTGGGGGCTGGTTGAGCTGCCATCCTGTCTGAGTCAAGGACACAAAGGAAAGTGAACCAAGACATTCTGGCCGGATTAGACTGGGAAGGTGTGAGTGTTGCCACTCACGAGGGTTTATTATTATTTTTTTACTTATATTCCTGCGCATTATCTTATATTCCTGCGCATTATCTTATGATCATAATTGTGACATTATTACACACCCCAGAAATACAGTAAATGTCAATAAAAGTTCCTACATTTTTTTTTTAGCAACACCGTAAAATATTTACGCCACATTTCTGTATTGCCGTATAAATATTTTATACGTAATAAGTTTACTGTTCTTTCATATACAGTACCCTTGTGTCCAACACGGTAATATCGTCATGCATTGGTCACGTGTTGGACCAAAAACGTGTTGGACAAACAACAGAGCTTATGGGGAAAAATGAATTATGTCAGCAACCCTAGGAAAAGAAATACCTACCATATACCTAAACATATATTGGTACTATTGTAATTATAATAAATGGTACTGTGCTATGAATGATACCTAACCTTTTAGGATTGTGTTGGTGGGGTTGCTGGGAATGGAAGGTGGTATCCAAGGCTGTAGGTAGTCCTACTGGGTCCCCGGAGGATGGCTGCTGGCGTCACTGGTGGGTAATGGCTGCTGCTCCTCCTCAACCTCCTTCATAAATCCTTCGAAATCACACTCAGAATAACTATCTTCGTCCACAGCCATGGAAGGTCCTGCTTCTGCCTGTCCTAGCACTGTAAGCCTTCACTGCTGCCAGGATCTTGTCTTGGTTTTTTATTATGGTCCTCACGTTGGCTTCATTCATGTCGTAGGCCTTGGCAATGTCAACTTTCCTCTCCCCTTTCTTTTTCCTCTCGATGCTTTCTAGTTTGGTGGCCTGAAGGAGGTGCCGACGCTTCTTGGGGTTCTCAGAAGGCTTCCTAGGCATTGTGAGCAGGGTAAAATGCAGTAACAAGGGCAGAAAATGTAGCAAGAAAAAAGCACCTGCCAATGCGAATTATGCGACTGAGTGGCGCTGTGGCGGAAGAAATTTAAACAAAACATCACGTGACAGCAGAAGCGTTTTTAATTGGGCGGCATCACAATCACGTCACGATAGCAGGCGGGGAAAGCTACTTGATCAGAAGTTTTCATTGGCTATCATCATCATGGGAATGTCCAGTATGACCGTGTTGGACCGGGGGTGATCGTGCTAGAGGTGAACTCTGCGGATTTCGCCCACTTCTCGGAGCTCTGTGCGTGTTATGCTAACACACTTGTGTTGCAGTAATTAAATCGTATTAAATAATACTAATTATTTGCTCTCCGTGCTGGACGTGAATCATGCTAGACTAACGCGTGTTGGACGCAAGGGTACTGTATTATAATACACATGTTAACAATGTATTCATATGTGTTTATCTTATTTGTTCTACCTTTTACATATATAACAGCCATTTCACATCGTGGGTTTGAGAAACATAGCAACACTGTACAGAGGTTCGCGCCACACCCTAGCCGCCAGTTTAGATTTGTCAGACCATAGTTGTTGTTGTTGTTTTTTAATCTGATCCTCTCCTTGATGAATTGTTTTACTTGAGGAGAGAAATTTGGATTAAAGTTTTTGATGTTACCATCAAGGTTGTTGGATTACTGGCTGTAGTATTCAGTCTACTGAAGGTGGTGACTGCTCTGTCAATAAACTGCAAGATACAAATGGAAGGTGAGATGCCTGAGGAGACTGACAATTATAAATATATACAGTACCAGTACTACATCTGGGAGCTATACTGTGTAAGCATGGTGATGTGAAATGTGAAAAGAATGAGTGATTACTTCAGAAGGAAAGGTTAGTGGGAGAACTTGGCTACACTTGATCAGGTGGGTTGGTTAGCAAGGAGGCACGGAAAACCTGACATCTGTCCAGGAGTGAAATCTTGGCAATGTTTGAGTGAAAATTCTCTAGGTTATAAACACTGACTATTTTCAAAACAGCTGCAGCCATCAGCTAGTTGGATGGTGAAAGTAACAGATATTTATGTGAACCTGTACCGGTACTGTATTATGGAATGAAATAACAGGTGGTAAAAGTGAAATGTGGAATTGCTGAATGTTTGAGATACATTGAGATGGTATGGACATATTCATAAAAAGCACATACATATGGGTAATGCTGGAAGAGACAGGCCGTACATGGCACGGGAGAGAGTGGAGCTGTATTTCAGGAGAGTGAAGGAAAAGGAAGAGAGCCTGTGGAAGTGAGAGGTATGTGAGACTAAAATACCACAGCCCAAAGACGGTTCCACCATGGTCATCCCTTGTTAAGGAGTGCCTGATAGGGAGCAAAGTGCTCATGATGCTGCTGCAAGACGATGATGATGAACAGCTTTAAGTGAAAACTCAAATCCTCAGTGAAACAACTTTAAGTAAAACTTCAAATGATGACTTCTTGCTGTTTACAGTGTACTTGGGATGCCAAACACCCCAAGTCCAAATCTTAATAAGTTTATCAACTTAATAATTAGTTACCTCCACATTTGAGGTCTTGTTTATTTTTAAATGCCCTTCAATTCCATTTTTTGGTGTTTTACCTCATATTTCTGCAGACGTTCATGGCACTCCCCACCGTTGGCAGGATTTAAAACTGGCAGAATACTGGGATATATGGTGTCCTCTCTCCATCTTATAACAAATATCGACTAAACACTGAATTTCAAAAGTATTAATACAGTGGCACAATGGCACTTAGGGACTGCAGCCTTTCTAACTGGCATGACAAGAGGTCTGGCAACCACAAAGGTGTAATGGGTTAGGTACATTACCCCAGACATGCAGAAGTGTCGGCGTGCTCCGCTGATGGCAGCCCCGGATATTTGTGGTATTTGCTATCAACCCCCCTTGATTTAGATGGGAGATATACTTTTAAATTATCAACTGCTGAATGCATATAAAAAGTAAAATAGCAATCAACTTAAAACTAACATTACAATGTACCTCAACAACTCAAAACCACATGATCAGCACCACCAAACTACCAATTAAATAGCATTTTATGTATACAGCTGGTATTTGGGATTTACACGTCCTCTTCCACATGCGTCTGGAAGTATCTACAAGTTTGCTGAGACAATGGCACAAGTTCACTCAGGTACAGGGGCGTATGAATGTGGTTGACATCACTAAAATCAGCCTTAACCATAACCGCATACTGTAAGCTATTATCATTACATATATTACACACACCATAAAGCCACTATGGTCTGGATATACTGCATCGTATAGGTACCTAACATTGGAGTTGGGATGATCCACAATGCTTGGGCGTGATCATCGTCATGTGTGTTTTGGTGTGTCAGCTGATTATCTCATGATGAGGCGTAGGAGATATAAAATTAAAGGCAGCTATTATAGAGGTTACACACATTAATCTACGCAATACAATGATAAACAAAAATAAGAAACTTCTATTTTTGGCCCAAGAACATACTTTACTTGTTTTAATCATACAGTACGAATTACAGCCTTTCATGAGGGATTCTTACACTGAAAATTTCTGCTCATTCTCTGGTCCTGACGGACTTCCGCAGCGTGTAGACGTTAGTCGTGGTGATCTGCCTTGCTGATGATTTTTTCTGTCCCCTACCCACCAACTGCTCCTTGATCACTTATTATAATATTTGTGCGCAAATTTGTGGTTCTTTTGGTATTGCTACCGGTCCGCTACTATCCGGCCGTGTTTAGGCGCGGTCGAGGCTGCCCTGCCGGTTCAAGTTCTGGAAAATGACGACGAGGCAATGATAGAGGTCGGACTCCCCCAAGGCAAGCGTGGACGACAGCCACCCCAGGAAGAAGAGGAGGATGGTGGACTGGATGGCACATTCCACACACGGAAGTATTTCAAGCCCACAGCACTTACAGACAACACCACAGGTGAGCGCTTGACTACTTTTCTAGAGCGCACTCTGGACGGTAGTGCGGTTTTTCTAATCCCAAGGCATTGTCCAAGGCCATTAATGCTTGCTCCTGGAGTAAGTACAGTGTGGAGCGCGAGCTTCGGGTACTGGGACGAGGGGCTGCCTTTCGCTTCTGCATAGCAGAGATGAATATAGCCAAGTTGCCTGCCCCTCCCGAATCTCTAACTTCCCTGGGAGAATGGAAGGTTAAGTGCTGGAGGGCTACCTCCCCTACTGATAGTGCTTACTCTTTTGGTAAAATCAGCCCAGTGTCACTAGACCTTTCCACTGAGGACATACTTTCTCAGCTTCGTTGCCTGGGGTCAGGAGGCCACCTTGTAGAGGTTTCACGTCTCACCTCCTGATCTGGACAGGACGGCACACAGGTACAGTCTCGGGTTGTCCGACTCAAGTTCGAGGGCCCCTTGCCAGAGAAAGTCTTACTTGGACATTCCTGTTATGCGGTAGGTACTTACACCTTTCCTCTGCTACGCTGCTTTACATGCCATCAGTTTGGGCATGGATCCCTCTCCTGTCGCAACAAGGTCCGATGTGCACGCTGTAGCCGCTTTCACCCCTACCTCTCCACCACTGGGGAGCCGTGCACAGTGGACCCTTACTGCTTTTTCTGTGGCGACGCCCACACTGTCACATCACGAACATGCCCAATATATCAGCAAGCCCTTGCCATTTATGAGAGCCCGAAACAACCCATCTTCCCTCCAATCTGTGAACACCAAGCTACACTCCCTCAACCTGGCACTACGCACTGCCACACCCCCTCACCCTGCTCAGTCAGCACCGTCTGTGTCCTCTCATCCACCCAGCCGCACTGTGCAGAAGGGCTTCAGTTTTGCTGCAGTCATCTCCAACCATTTCTCTGCCCTACAGGACCTGCAGCCACCAGAGGCGGACATCACCGACAAGGAATCAGACACAGACATCCATCCCTCCTCACCCCCCAAGATCGTGTCCCATCCTCTTCCAGATCTGAAGCCCCAGCGTTATTATCCTCGTCCCACCCATAGTGAGAAGCCAGTTTCTGATCCCGCCACCCCCCTGGTGGTCCCCCCGACCAGTCCCTCCCAGCCACGCCCCTTTTCCTCAGCACCCCGTCCTGCCACTGCACATCGCTCATGCTCTCGCCCATCTGTACTACCTCCTCATCAGGATGACTCTCTGCCACCCTCAGGCCTCCATGAAACACCAATAACTGATTCCTTCATCCACATAATTACGGATGCTTTATCCTTGTACCAAAGTGGTCTGTCATTACTGGATATCATTACCAGACTCTTACCGCGTGTGCTTTCCCTCCTCAACCGACAATAATGGCGCCCCCACATATCAACCGTTTCATCCTCTGGAATGTCCGTTCCCTCCTGCGTAAGATGCATGACCTGAAGATGACAGTGTCAGCCCTTTCCCCTGGGGTCGTTGGCATTTGTGAGACCTGGCTTTGCCCTAACCTCCATCTGTCTGTACGGGGCTATCACGTCCGCGCGAATCACCAAAGAGTGGGAGAGGGCGTGGCGATTATGGTTCATGACTCCATCCTCTGCTCAGAACTCAATCTCTAGGCCAACCCAGGGTGTCATGGAATTCCTTGCTGTCCGTCTTTGCCTCTCTATGGGCTGGATCACAGTAGCTATCGCATACAACCCCTGCCAGGACTCGACCCTGGAAGAGCTCTGATACTATCAAGACCACCTCCAGCCACCATGCCTCCTTATGGGAGACTTTAATGCCCGCCATCCACACTGGGACCTGTGTGTAACCAGTGGCTCTACAAATTGATCAGGCAGATCCATCTTTAGTTTCCTTCTTGAGAGTTCCCGCTTCGCCCTCCTCACACCTATGGGCCTCCAGACTCATTTCAACCCACAGACTGGTCGTTCCTCCACCTTAGATCTCTGTGTTGGCGATCCGCTTTTTCAGCACGCGGCCGTGATAACTGGCCATTACCTCGGGAGTGACCACTCCCTGTTCTCCTTGATATTGCCGGCCTGTCGCCCCCACCTGAGTATGCCCACGCCCCCAATGGCAGTTGGCCCCAGATCGGTGGCCACAATTCTGCGCAGCCCTTAGCATCCCTCCCCCCCCAGTCAGACTTGTCTCTAGACAAACGGGCGGCAAAGTTCTCCTCATCCCTCGTGGAGGCAGGACGTTTTGTTTTCAAATTTTCATCACGTCGGGGTGCGAACCACCCATCGGTGCCATGGTGGACGGATGACTGCGCCCGTGCTGTCCGAGCTCGTCGCTCAGCCTGGAATGCTTGGAGACGTAACCCCTGTCTCCACCTCAAGATTCAACATTGTCGCCGAGAGGCAGAGTGCAAACGCATCATTTCACTGGCACGAAGTACAGCCTGGTCAGCCTTCTGCTCCTTTTTGTCCTTCTCCAGCTCTACAGCCAGAATGTGGAAATTTGTCTGATCCATGAAGGGACTCCCCAACGTACACTCATACCTTCTGGTCAAGGACGGTGCAACCCTCCTTACCCCTCATGACAAAGCAGAGTTCCCGGCACAGTTCTTCCAGTCACAGCTTGGTGTTCCCGTCCCCCTGGCGATATTAGACCGCCTCCAGCAGGTCATCCAGGCTGGAATCTCATACCCCTTGCTGGAGGGACTTGCCTCCCCATTCTACCCCCTTGAACTCCAACACACATTACATTCTACCAGGAGTGGAAAAGCTTGTGGCCCCGACTTGGTCCCTTATGAATTCCTAAAACACCTCCCACCCCTCCTCCTTACCTCCCTACTAGACCTGTTCAATGACAGTTGGCTGTCAGGCACATTCCCTTCCTCATGGAAGGAATCCCTCCTTCTCCCCTTTCCCAAACCAGGACTGGACCCCTCCCTGCCTTCCTCCCATCGACCTATTGCCCTATTATCAAATGTCGAGAAGGTGCTTGAACACATGGTTACCAGGTGCCTTACATGGTGGATAGAACACCATGGTCTCCTCCGGGAGGACCAGTGTGGCTTCCGACCAGGAAGGAGCACTGTGGACATTCTCCTTCAGATCAAACACCACATCCGCTCCGCATATTGCCACCGTCAATATCTCCTGGCAGCTTTTGTAGACATTCAGAGCGCATTTGACTCAGCCCCTCATGCTGGTATACTATTTAAGCTTAGCACAAAGGGGGTGAGAGGTCCAGCCCTGGCCTGGGTATGAAGCTTTCTCACAGACCGCACATTTGCCGTATCCCTAGGGAATATAAAATCATCTTGTTCTGTGATCCACAGGGGCATCCCACAGGGCTCTGTTCTCAGCCCTCTCCTTTTTAACGTCTTACTGTCAGACATCCCCTGAGTCCCGGGAGTCTCCTTCCTTATCTATGCAGACGACGTTTCTCTCCTCTGTAGTGCAGATCAACTACACCGATGCCCAGTCAGGCCTCCAACAGGCAGTAGACATCTTTGTCGCCTGGGCCGCGGCATGGAGTCTGACAGTGAGAGCTGGCAAGAGCTCTCTCATGTGCTTCACCCTGCGCAAACTCCCCACCCTTCCGCATATTCGTATAAACAGCTCTCTTGTACTCCTACAGTCTAGGCACACCTTTCTTGGACTGCGATTAGACGGCCCCAGACTGACTTGGAAACACCACATAGACTACCTCCGACAACTAGACATCATGCGTAGCATAGCAGGAGTGCGTTGGGGTGCAACTAGGGAGACATTGCTCCATCTGTACTCCGCATTCATCTTAAGCCACTTCACTTGTGGCTCATCAGTTTATGGATCTGCCTCCTCTTCTCACCTGCAGAGGTTGGATGTAATCCAAAACACTGCCCTCCGTATATCCCTAGGGGCCTTTAAGTCATCCCCAGTTGTATCCCTCCATGCTGAATCAGGAATGCTCCCCCTTTCCACATTGCGTTTTGGCCTTGACCGTCATCTCCTCCACTGTCTTCTTGGACATCCCCCCCAGCACCCGCTTTCTATCCTATATTCTTGAATCCCTCTAGTCAGTCCTCCCCCTCGATGGCCTTGTGCAAACCCATCCTTCATCTTTCGTGGCCTACAGGCCTGTTATACCTTATCTATCCCACCCTCGTCTTCCTCCCCCACTCCCTCCATCTCACCTGTCCCTCCGTGGTTTGACCTCTCCCCCATGGTGTCCCCAGACCTCCCTGTCCCATTTCAGAAGTCCTCTGATGCTTTGTTGGCCAACCAAATTTTCCACCTTACGGATACCTCTCTCTTTGGAGGCATCTTCAGAATCTTCACTGACGGTTCATACTCCCCTCCTGCCTCCTACACCTCAGCAGTGTACTTCGAAAACCTCTCTCTCTGCCAGACCTGGACCCCATCTGGACTACACTCTGTCCTCACTACAGAATTATATGCCATCCTCCAAGCCCTGACTTTTGTCAAACGCCACTTACCATCTCAACCAATAGTGCTTTACACTGATTCCCAGTCATCTTTACACCTCCTCCTCTCCAGTCGGCCACCCTCTCGTGCGACTAGTCCATGCGATTCACTCCCTCCTTCTATATTTTGCCTCCCCCCCCTGGACTGTACACCTTCAGTGGGTTCCTTCGTAAAATGCCCGCCGTGCCCGCCGCAGGACCTCCCACCACACCACCCCCCACACCACCACCAAGCCACCACCCCATCACCACCCCGGGAGGACACACCGGTGAGGTTAGTGACCCCGGGCAAGAGGGTCATCAGGGCATCACGGCCCTGAGCCCCTATTCCCCGCAAGTGCCCCAACCCCAGGTGATCAGGGGAACCGAACTACTGTGCGGGCGGGGTAGTGATCGTCAGACCAGGGGTGGGACTGAAAAGAGGTCAGTCCCAGGTAACACCGTATTGACGGTCTTGTTACACCCTCTAGGGCAGGAGGCCCAAGGGCAAGAGGCCCAAGGCTACGGCCTAAAGAGAGAAAGAGAGATAGACACAGGCTACGGCCTGACAGAGTGTGTAAAGGGGAAGGTGACCCCAGGCTCCGGCCTTAACACACTGAGGAGAGAGAGTTGCCTGTGTGCATCCCTCTCCAGTTGCTCTTTGGCTACGGCCAGAATACGGTCCAGGGTAGAGAGACCCTGCTACCGTACGTGTAGCGCTACCCAATTACGGAAGCGGCGTCCCGGGGTCGGTATCTTGCCGCAACGGACGGGTGAACCAGTTCATCCGTTAGTTGCTTTCCGTACGGGCAGACACTCGGTTTCGGCCGGGGCACGTACCAGGGTGGAGAATTCCCTGACGGTAGGATCTGTCCGTATTGGAGAGAGTGCGGCTCCTGAGCCCCTCACTCCAGCTTGTCTCCTACTGCGGGAGGAACACCACGCTGGCGGTACCTTGCCACGGCGAAAGGGCGACCTCAATCACCCTATAGGTGTCCCCCGCATGCCGGGCAAGTTCACGGCTACAGCCAAGGTGCACAATAGGGGAAGTAGAGCCCCGACTCAGACCTATAGACACACTCAGGGAACCACGAAGAGCGTGAGTCTCCCTTTAGCCTCTTTCCCTTCGGGGAGCCCTTCGTCGCCATCCAGGCTTATAGGCCCGGAAGAGACACTAGAGTGGTGGCAAGGCCCGATAACAGACTTACCGCCCACACCCGGGAGTTCTTTGCCCTTGCCGGAGCCCTGCAGGAGACGCTGCCGCAGCCCAGCCCTGACGGCGCCTCTCCCCCTGAGCACCCGCTGTCCCAGGACGCCCAGGCCCACCACCGCAGTCTACAACAACGGAGATCCAGGCTCCCTCACTCCCCGGAGGCAGAGGAAGCAGGCCCGACTACTCCGGCTGTTCGGCCCTAGCCCCGAGGGCCCCCGATCAGGTCGAGGCCCCCAGACCACAGGGCCTCCCTGCACCCCACCAGCGCGGCCCTAAGAAAGGAGCCGCCCCTCAGGTCGAGGCCCCAGACAGGGGAGCCTCCCTGACAGTAAGTACCAGTGATTTGATAACCCAGGAAACAAGGGTAAGACAGTGACAGTGACAGTGATCCAGAGTACAGTGACAGTGTTTATGTAGAAGATACATTAAACAGTGGCATAACAGAAACTCGTGTAATTAGGGTAAGAAGTGTAAAGTGGTAAATAACTCAGTCCCCCCCTGCATCAAGGAACCAGGGAGTTTTCTGTGGAACTAGAGGTAGGTGCGCGAGTGAGCCGAAAGGCAAGTGTGTGTGTCCCCACGACTTGGTGACAGTGTCGAGTGTCGTTATCCGCACCCTACCTCTATTATAGTAATAACCCCGGAACAGACTCCCAACCGCAGTGATCTAAAGTGATACGCCCCAGTTTATTATTATCTTGAAGTGATATAATAAGTAATTCAAACTAACAACCACAGTGATGTAATATTCCATTCAAGTAACAGTAAAGAATATCCACAACTTCCCTGTGCCACAGTGTTAATATATATGTGATCATTCTGTGCAGTTGAGTGTAATCTTGTATCTCTGTTCTCCTATGTACTAAATATCGTTGTATGCACACTGTAATGAGTAGGACTTAAGCAATAGATGTGATACGGTGTACTGTCTCTTTTTATGCCCTGTTCCTTTGTTAGTGCATTACATCCGGTCTAGTAAAAGGACCCCGTTCCAGTGCTCGTGTTTTTACGACGAGAAGTCGCCTTAAAAACACAGCATTACACTTCGCATGTGGGCATTCGTGGCAACGAAATTGTGGATCATGCAGCTCAGCAAGCCCATCACTCCCAACATCTCATGTACCTTGATCTGGATCCCGTTGCTCTCCGCTCTCATATCCGACAAGCCTGTACATCTCTTTGGGAGCAGTCCCTTTCTCTTGAGCTAGACACAACCTCTCTAGGACTCATCCGTGCTGATGCTGCAATCCACCCCTGGGCTCGCCATCCCTGCCGCCAACTGGACATGTCACTCACCTGCCTGCGTATTGGCCATACGGGCCTGAATGGCCACCTACACTGTCTAGGTTTGGTAGATTCCCCGTGGTGTCCTTGGTGTCCCCATGCTGAGGAGACTGTTGAACACTTCCTCTTGTGGTGTCCCAGATTTCACTCCTACCGGGAGGCCCTCCAAGAACACTTGGCTACCCTTGGATACCCCCGCCTCTCCCTCCCTCTACTGCTTGGTGGCTCTGGTGACCCTGATACACGTCTGTAAGTCATGCGCCTGCTGTGTAGATTCCTGGGATCATCGTGGCAGCTCACCCGTCTGTGACATAAGACTCTGCACCATCGGCTGAGGAAGGGCAGTGGGTCGTGTCCTCGACCGTTGCCCTCTACACCCAGAAGAAGATTCTCTGGTCCCACATATCCAGTTGGAGACACTTTGATCATTCAGTTAAGGCCAGCTTAAGTTACGTCAATTCTAGCCATGCTAAGTATTATGCTGGGTGTTTTTAGGTCGACTTCTCGTCCTACAGACACCAGCTACTGAGCGGGGTCTTCTTTCAGGACCGGGTGTCATATGCACGGAGTGACTCATGCTGAAAGTTATCGTTCCGCTCAGTGCGCATGCGCCGAGTGGCCGTTTAACTTCTATCTCAAATTTTGTGCCATTTATCAACAACATTGTATAAAATACATGTGCCAGGAAGATAGTTGGATGTCTTATCGACCTGTAGGTAACTATAGGTCGATATATATAAATAAAGATATATATGTATGTTACAGGCAGATTGTGAAATTTGTCATTTCGTGAATTAAAATGAGTTTAATTTAGATTTATTTAGCTTAGGTTGATCTAGGATAAGGTTAGGTTTGGTTTGGTTAGGTTAGGTTAATTTAGGCTTAATAGAGAAGGGAACTGTAACTTCCAGCATGAAGTCGCTCCGTGAACTAGAACACCTTAACAGAGGAACAGGGCATAAAAACTCGGCAGGCTACCTTAACACATGTATTGCCCTAATTCAAATCCCTTACAATATACATACAATAGTATATAAAATACCCGCCGAGACCGCCACAGGACCTCCCACCTCACCACCCCCCACACCACCGCCGAGCCGCCACCCCACCACCACCCCAGGAGGACACACAGGTGAGGCTAGTGACCTCGGGCAAGAGGGTCATCGGGACATCCCGGCCCTGAGCCCCTATTCCTCGCAAGTGCCCCAACCCCAGGCGTTCAGACAACCTGAACTACTGTGCGGGCGGGGTAGTGACCGTCAGACCAGGGGTGGGACTGAAAAGAGGTCAGTCCCAAATAACACCGTCTTGACGGTCTTGCTACACCCTCTAGGGCAGGAAGAGGCCCAAGGGCAGGAAAAGGCCCAAGGCTACGGCCTTAAAAGAGAAGTAGACACAGGCTACGGCCTGACAAAGTGTGTAAAGGGGAAGGTGACCCCAGGCTCCGGCCTTAACACGCTGAGGAGAGAGAGTTGCCTGTGTGCATCCCTCTCCAGTTGTACTTTGGCTACGGCCAGAATACGGTCCAGGGTAGAGAGACCCTGCTACCGTACGTGTAGCGCTACCCAATTACGGAAGCGGCGACTCGGGGCCGGCCTCTCGCCGGAGCAGACGGGTGATCCCGTTTCTCCGTTAGTCGATTCCCGTACGGGCAGACACTCAGTTACGACTGGGGCACGTACCAGGGTGGAGAATTCCCTGACGGTAGGATCTGTCCGTATTGGAGAGAGTGCGGCCCTCGTGCCCCTCACTCCAGCTTGTTCTCTACTGCAGGAGGAACACCACGCGACGGCCGCTTGCCTCGGCGAAAGGGCGACCCCGATCACCCTACTGGTGTCCCTCGCACGCCGGACAAGTTCACGGGACCAGCCAAAGCCCATACTAGGGGAAGTGGAGCCCCACCTCAGCCCAATGAACACACTCAGGGAACCACGAAGAGTGTGAGTCTCCCTCAAGCCTCTTTCCCTCCAGGGAGCCCTTCGTTGCCATCCAGGCTTCTTGGCCAAGCGGAGGCGTTAGAGTGGTGGCAAGGCCCGATTGCGGAGTTACCGCCCACACTCGGACGCTCCTTAGCACTGTTGGAGCCCTACAGGAGTCGCTGCCGCAGCCCAGCCCTGACGGCGCCTCTCCCCCTGAGCACCTACAGACCCCGGACGCCCAGGCCTTCCACCACGGTCCTCGATGACGGCGACCTAGGCTCTCTCACGCCCCGGCAGAAGAAGAAGCAGGCCCGAATCCTCCTCCTGTTCGGTCCTAGTCCCGAGGGCCCCCGATCAGGTCGAGGCCCCCAGACTACGAGGCCTCCCTGCACCCCACCAGCGCGGCCCTAGGAAGGAGCCGCCCCTCAGGTCGAGGCCCTAAACAAGGGAGCCTCCCTGACAGTAAGTACTAGTGACCCAACTACCCAAGAAACATGGGTAGAACAGTGATAGTGACAGCGACCCCTAATACAGTGACAGTGATCCAATGCACAGTGGCTGTGACAAATAAAAGTTATGTTAAACAGTGATATCGGAGTAAGTCGTGCTTGAACATTAAACAGTTCAGTTCCCCCTCTCAGAAAGGAAGCGGGGAGTTTTCTGTGGAGTCGAAGGTAGGTGTGTGAGCGAGCCGAAAGGCTAGTGAAGTGCTTCCCTGCGACTAGGTGACGGTGTCGGATGTCGCCACACGCACCCTACCTTTATTATAGTATCATACCCCCCACAGACTCCCGATCACAGTGAATATAAGTGAGACTCCCCCGTTTATTATTATCCACTAGTGACACGACCAGTGTTCTCGTTTGACCATCGCAGTGAAGTGATATCTCTCCTCAATAACAGTAACCCATATCCCTGACTGCCCTGTGCCCTGTGCAAAAGTAGATTGGATCCAATTATAAGTGTATTATTGTATCTCTGTGTTATTGTGTATCAAAAATTGTGTATGTAGCACTGTAAGGGATAGAATTCAAGCAATAGATGTGATTCGGTGTACTGTCTCTTTTTATGCCCTGTTCCTTTGTTAGTGCATTACATCCGGTCTAGCCAAAGGACCCCGTCCCAGTGCTCGTGTTTTTACGACGAGAAGTCGCCTTAAAAACACAGCATTACAGTATACAATACAGGGCATGTGTACAGGGACAGGCTTACTATTGACAGCATTTACGTTACATTAAACATACAATGGGATCACCATCAGTCCGTAACATATATCAATAATACACAGGTTCTGGGGACACAGTCCATAGGGTCCTTTTCCTCTCAGTCCTGATATATTATTCTTAGTTTCTGAACTTAGGTAATTCACACAGTATGACAGAATATTCAGTTTGTAGCCACAGCCATTATCAACTCTCACTGTATCACTGTTCTGGGTTTTAATACATTATATGGGTATGGTCAGTCTCTGTTTCGCGGGGTAACATTAAATTACATTAGAGTTTCTTGGGCTGCTGAAACCTGGGTCTAGTTGAGGTGGCTCTCTGGCATAGAGGGGTGGCCCACGGGCATGCCTTCACATAAGAGGCATGGAACCACTACTGGGGGCGTCGTGGCCAGGGTGCGGTCCTGGCTGGGGGTGCAGGGAGGCTCCCTCCTTGCAGAGCCTCGACCTGGTGAGTGGCCCTCGGGGCTGGGGCCAAATAAGGTCAGGAGTCGCTCCTGACGCCTCCTGCTCCGGGCAGAGGGCCGGTGTCGGGTGAAGCTCAGGAGGTCCCACCCTGGAGTTCGGGGGATGTCCCTGGGAGGCTGGGGGCTGCGGTCGCCACAAGACTGGGGCGCCGTCAGGGGTTGGCTGCGGCATCCCCGTGGCTGTGGATGAAGGGCAGGCAGTGGCCGACCCTTCCCCAACATGAATGGTGGCTGATGTCGTGGTGCTGCTTCCGAAGGAGGAGGAGGCGGATGAAGGGCGTACGGTGGCCGATCCTTCCCTGACACAGATGGTGGCCGATGTCGCGGTTCTGCCTCCCTCTGATTTTTTTTTTTTTTATGTGAGGAAGAAGGAACCAAAGGCCATGAGCCCGCAGTAACAGTTCCCTCCAAGAGAAACACAAAACACAATAGAGAGCCAAATTCAAGATCCGATCATTTTGAGATGCCTGGACACACTGCGTTTGAAAGACTGGAGATCATAGGCAGCAGGAAATACAGACAGAGGAAGACAGTTCCAGAGCTGACCTGTTGCATAAATGAAAGACTGTGAGTAACGGTTAACTCTTGCATTAGAGAGTTGGACAGAAAAGGGATGAGAGTTTGCTGCCAGACGGGTGCTACGCGCCCATCGTAGAGGTGGAGGAATGCAAGCAGACAGTTCAGAGGAGCAGTGACCATTAAAGTAGCGATAGAAAAGAGATAAAGATGCAACAGTGCGGCGAAGAGACAGAGGTTGAAGGGAGTCAGTAAGAGGAGGAGATTTAATGAGACGAAAAGCCTTTGACTCCACCCTATTGAGAAGAGCTGTATGTGGGGAGCCTCCCCACACATGAGAGTTGTACTCCACACAGGGGCGGATAAAACCCCTGTATAGAGTCAACAATTGTGCAGGGGTAAAGAAAGAGCGTAGTCGGCTTAGCACACCCAATCTCTTGGAAGCAGATTTTACAAGAGATGTAATATGATCTTTCCAAGATAAGTCCCGAGTAAATGAAACCCCAAGCATGTTCAAGGATGATGCAGGATTTAGCTGAATATTATTAAACATTAGTGGGTATACCTGTGGAAGATTTTGTCGGGTTGATAGGTGTAAGAACTGAGTCTTAGATGCATTAAAAACAACCATATTATTTTTACCCCAGTCAGAGATACGAGCCAAGTCAGACATTAGGTGTACCATAGCCTCATCCCTTGTTTGTTGAAGTAACTGTTGAGATGGGCGTTGCGGGAACTGAATGGAAAGGTGAAGGGTGGAGTCATCAGCGTATGAGTGGATAGGGTTAGATGTACAGCTTAGAAGATCATTGATGAATAAAAGGAAGAGAGTTGGAGATAGGACAGAGCCCTGAGGAACACCATGTTGATAGATCTAGGAGAAGAACGATGGCCGTCTACAACAGCGGCTATAGAACGACCAGAAAGGAAGCTAGCGATGAAGGCACAGACAGAAGGATAGAAACTGTAGGAGGGCAGTTTGGAAATTAAAGATTTATGCCAGACTCGATCGAAAGCCTTTGAGATGTCAAGTGCAATAGCAAAGCTTTCGCCAAAGTCCCGAAAGGAGGATGACCAGGAGTCTGAAAAGTAGGTGAGAAGATCGCCAGTGGAGCGTCCCTGACGGAACCCGTACTGACGATCGGAAAGAAGGTTGTGATAGGAAAGATGCCTTAAAATTTTTCTATTGAGAATTGACTCGAAAACTTTTGAAATACAGGACGTTAAAGCAATTGGACGATAGTTGGAGGGTTGGGAGTGGTCACCCTTCTTTGGGACTGGCTGAATGAGAGCAAACTTCCAGCAAGAAGGAAAGGTACAAGTTGACAGGCAAAGGCGAAAGAGTTTGCCTAGGCAGGGTGTAAGCACAGAAGCACAGTTCTTGAGAACAACAGGAGGGACCCCATCAGGCCCATATGCCTTGTTAGTACTGAGGCCAGTGATGGCAGAAAATACATCAACTGAAGAAATTTTAATGTCAGCTATGAGGAAGTCAGAGGGGGGAAGTGATGGAGGAACAGCACCAGAATCGTCTAAGGTGGAATTGGAGGAGAAAGTCTGTGCAAAGAGATCTGCTTTATCAGTAGAAGAAATAGCTACAGAACCATCAGAGTAGAAAAGAGGAGGGAAGGATGATGAGGTAAAGTTGTTAGAAAGATTTTTGGCAAGGTGCCAGAAGGAGCGGGAAGAATTCGAGTTGGAGAGTTGAGAGCATTTAGTATGGATGAAATTATTTTTAGTAGAGCGAAGTACAGACTTAGCACAATTCCAGGCAGAAACGTAAAGATGATGTGTTTCAGGGGTGGGTTGGCTCCGGTACCTTTTGTAGGCCCTCTCCTTGTTGTGGACAGCATTAGAACAAGCGTGATTAAACCAAGGCTTTCTTGCGTTAGTCAAAGGATATGAGAAAGGAATGTATGCTTCCATGCCCGAGAGAATAACCTCCGTAATGTGCAAGGCACACTCAGATGGCTCCCGGCCATGGAAGCAATAATCATTCCAGGGAAAATCAAAGAAGTACTGCCTGAGGGCCTCCCAGTCCGCGGCTCCAAAATGCCATGGACGACGTTTCCCTGGAGGGTCCATGGGCTGTACCGGAGTGATAGGACAGGTTAAGGTAATAAGGTTGTGATCGGAGGAGCCCAACGGAGAGAAAAGATTAACAGAGTAAGCAGAAGGATTAGTTGTGAGGAAGAGGTCAAGTATGTTGGAGCTCTCTCCAAGGCGGTCAGGGATACGGGTAGGGTGCTGTACAAGCTGCTCTAGGTCATTAAGGATAGAAAAGATGTAGGCTTGTTCACCAGGTGGATCCGTGAAAGGAGAGGAGAGCCAAAGGTGGTGGTGAACATTGAAATCTCCTAGAATGGAGATTTCAGAAAAAGAAGAAATGGACAGAATGTGTTCCATCGTAGAAGTAAGATAGTCGAAGAATTTTTGATAGTCAGTAGAATTAGGGGATAAGTAAACAGCACAGATATATTAAAGTCAGAGAATGACAGGAAAGCCAAAGCCAGAGTGTAGAGAATTCAGAAGAATCGAGTTATGGAACACGAGAGCAAGATAAGTCGTTGGGTATATATACACAACAGCCACCTTTGGCTTTGAAATGACTATAGAGAAAGTAGGAGGATACAGAAAAGGGTTTGCTGTTAGTTGCCTCAGACAGCTGAGTCTCCTTTAGAAAAAGGTGAGGTTTAGAGGAGGAGAGGTGGTGCTCAACAGAGCGAAAGTTAGAGGAAAGGCTGCGAATGTTGCAGAAATGAAGAAGAATAGAGTCAGACAGTGGTTCCAGGCACCTCGAGTCGTCACTGGGAGAGGGGCGGATGGTGGGGGCATTTATGGTCCCCCCCCCCTGGGGACTCCGAGGCTTGGTGAAGAGACGCCATTTTTTTTAAATTTTGAATAGGAAGTGTATTGTGTACTGTGCATGTAGTTTGGTGTAGATAGTTAGAGAAATTTGTACTGGAGAGCATGCTGGCCTACTCTCTGTGTAACTGAGACACTGAAAAAGTTCAGCAAAGGGGAATGGTCAGGAACTAGTCCTGAGGGCTGATGAAACGGGAGCTCCAGCACTCCCTGTCATCAGCTTTCCATCCACCTCGGGAGTACTGCCCTGCTTGACTGGTGCTACAGTCTACTCCACCAGCCGACGTGCATACAGTGGCCAACACGTCCAACCCGGGGCGTATGGTGGCTGCCACCGCGGGGCTGGTTCCAGGTGTGGTTGCAGCGGTGCTTCGGGGGGCAACAGCAGAAGGACGTATCGTGGCTGATCCTTCCCCGACATGGACGGTGGCCGATGTTGCGGTGCTGTCTGGGACTGGTCTTAGACAAGTCCCACCCTGATCCTGGCTAGCGTTCCCTTTGCTACAGTGTAGTGTACTTTTCCTGTACGACTGCTGCTGGTCACATTGAGGGGAAGAGGGGTGTAAGGGTGTGACGTACTGGGGCCTGTCTTGCTCGGACCTGGCATTTGCCCCACCGTGGTGTCTTCCTGGGGTGGGGGTGGGGTTGCAGCTCCGTCCTAGGGTGGAGGATTCCTCGGGGGTGCGTATCTCACTAAGTTCATTTCAGCTAAGCGTGAAGGTCATTTTTTGGCTCACCTTTTACATAATTTCAATCAGTCAATCGGAGTTTGGACCTAATTGACTGAAATATTTATTGTTGTAAAAGGTATACAAATTTAAAAGTTCATTTTTTCCTTGTGGAATGGATGTGGAGAGGTTGCATTAAAACAATTAGACAAAATTCAGAACAAGGCTGTTAGAATTATTAACAACCCTGCCATTACAAATAAACTACCTCCCCTACAAGTAAGAAGGAATGTTGCCTCCCTTGCATTATTTTACAGATATTTTCATCGCAAATGCTCAAACAAAGTTGCGTCCATGGTGCCACCTCTCCATGCCTTTCCTGGTGCTACACGGGCATCTGGCAACGCTCACGACTGGACTGTCACTCAGCCATATTGCAGAACTTTTGCCTATCAGAATATTTTCATTTCCTGTACTGTACTGCATCTCTTTGGAACTCACTTCCCCAGAGTTGTTTCCCTCCAAACTTCAACCTACAGCTGTTCAAGCCTAACTGTTACAGATATTTTATGAACAGAGGACACCAGTAATCTGGTGTATGGATTATTTTTTTTTAATTTCATTTGTTTTTCCTTCCTCTGTTCTGTTATTGAAAAAAAAAAAACTTAAACAACAAATGAAGGTGGTGGGTGAGATACGCAACCCCGCGGAGTTCCCCCCCCCAGGACGGAGCCGCAACCCCACTCCCACCCCAGGAAGACACCACGGTGGGGCAGGTAAGGGATACGCTAGGTCTGAGC
Source organism: Coenobita brevimanus (assembly GCF_032717465.1). NCBI lineage: Eukaryota > Metazoa > Arthropoda > Malacostraca > Decapoda > Coenobitidae > Coenobita > Coenobita brevimanus. The sequence goes on along the minus strand of NC_137051.1, from coordinate 39,867,072 downwards.
GATATGGGCCCAGGTACGTCATGGCCCTACGCCTCTCTTCCCCTCAACATGACCAGCAGTATCCTCATGGTAATAACCAACTACATCTCAGTCGGGCCAGCCTTCGCCAGGATCTGGGTGGGACTTGTCTTAGTACAGCCCCAAACAGCACTGCGGCATTGGCCACTATCCGTGCCAGGGAAGGATCAGCCACCGTACGTCCTTCTGCTGTTTTCCCCAGCAGCACCATGGCATCAGCCACTGTCCATGCTGGGGAAGGGTCGGCCACTGTACTCCCTTCTGGTGCAGCCACACCTGGAACCAGCCCTGCGGTGGCAGCCACTGTACCCCCCAGGTTGGACGTGTCGGCCGCCACCATACACACGTCAGCTGGTGTACCAGAGGGAGGCGGAACCGCGGCATCGGCCACCGTCCATGCTGGGGAAGGGTCGGCCACCGTACGCCCTTCATCTGCCTCCTCCTCCTTCAGGAGCAGCACTGTGGTACCAGCCACTGTCCGTGCTGAGGAAGGGTTGGCCATCGTACGCTCTTCTGCTGCTGCCCTCAGGGTCTGTGGAACCACGACATCGGCCACCATCCATGTCGGAGAAGGGTCGGCCACCATACGCCCTTCGTCCACAGTCTTTAGGGCTTCCCCGTTGGAGGTAGTCCCTGGTGGGCCCACCCTCCACTCAGAGGCCGCGCAGGATGATCTTCCCACTCTTTCCACAGGTGTTGTTCCCAGGAGGAGCTGCCATTTGAGGAGTGGTGGCAGGGCTCGATTGCTGAGGAAGGGATCCACACCCTTTGGATCACCCCTGGTCGATGCCTGGACCTGACAGACGCCACCCAGAAGGGATGCCGCAGCCAACCCCTGACGGCGTCCCAGTCTCATGGTGACCGCAGTCCCCAGCCTCCCAGGGACATTCCCCGGACCCCAGGGTGTGACCTCCTGGGCTCCTCCCGACGCTGGCCCTCTGCCCGGAGCAGGAGGTGTCAGAAACGACTCCTGACCCCATTCGGCTCCAGTCCTGAGGGCCACCCACCAGGTCGAGGCTCTGCCATGAGGGAGCCTCCCTGCACCCCAGACCAGGACTGCCCCCGGGCCATGATGCCCCCTGTAGTAATTCCGTGCCCCCTGCGAGAAGGCACGCCCATGGGCCCACCTCTATACCTGGGCACCTCCTCGACTAGACCCAGGTTTCAGCAGCCCAAGGAACTCTAGTGAAATCTCAGTGTCACGCCGGGAAATGGAGACTGACCATACCGGTGTTGTGTGTTTGAACTCAGAATAGTGATACAGTGAAAACTGACAGTGAACGTATCTACAGACAGAGTACTCTGACACAGTGCGAATTACCTAAGCCCAGAAACTAAGAACGATACACAAGGACTGTGAGGAGAAGGACCATATGGACTGTATCTCCATCCCCCATATATTATTGATATATGTTACTGACTGAGGGTAATCACATTGTATGTGTAGTGTATTGTAAATACTGCCACTAATAAGCCTGTCACTGTACTTATGCCCTGTATAGTATACCACTATGTATATTGTAAGGAAGTCGAATTCAGACAATATATGTGTTAAGGTAGCCTGCCAAGTTTTTATGCCCTGTTCCTCTGTTAAGGTGTTCTAGTTCCGGTCTCGAAAGAGGACTCCGCTCAGTAGCTAGAGTCTTTAGGGCGAGAAGTCAACCTAAAAACACCTAGCATAACAGTGGGCCTTGCCACACACCTTCTTCAGCAAATGCAGTTACATACAGCTAGCAATTATTCATTCATGGGTGTAGCCACACCTTGGTTATACATTCGTGGGTTGCCACACGCCCGTTTATAAATATTTGGTATGGTATATGTTAGAAACTACAGAGGTATTCGCAAGGTGTATTATATGTAGGAGTGAGGAGTAGTAGCAGAGTGGTATAGGAAGATGGTATATCATTAGAGCATCAGCTGCGGCCGAAGGTGATGACGTATAACCACCTTATCAGCGGGTCGCCTGCGGTCGGTGAGCGATAACTCTTTCTTTGTTTCACATCTTCAATATTCTATCTTCACTACTGTTAGTTGTCCTTCAGTGGTACACAGTAGCGTTTTTCTCTTACATTGGATTGAGCAGTAAATTTTTTAGTGACTATGGTTAGGTTGGTAACAAGGTAGACCACACTCTCTAATTTCCCTTTCATCAGTTAACTGTCCTGGCAACCAAACCCTTGTCAACCGGTGAAAGATCCACCCAAGTAGCCTAATTTCCTTACCTCTTTGGCGACCAGTTCCTCCAGAATTACCTCCTTGTTTGTGAAATACTGGCCATGGCAACTCAGAGCGCCACCACACCCCCAGGAGGAGACTACAGAGGGGTAGATGGAGCGCGCAACCTGTCCGGTCAGTAAGGATATAAGACCCCTGGGCCACGCGCCTCTATTCCCCAGAGTGCGTCCGACGAGACCACCCCAGTCCAAGTGCACTACCTTTCGGGTGGGCCAGCCCTCGTCAGGACCGAGGTGGAGCTGAACCATCAGCTCAAAGCAACACCCCAACAACGGTCGGTAGCCATGCAACCCAAGAGATGGCCTGTAGCCGCTCTAAAAACAAGGAGACAGCCTGTAGCCGGGCCCTTGTGACTGCCAGTAGCTGCACACTAAAAAGGTCATGGCCTGTAGCCGGGCCCTAAAAGAGGAGATGGCCTGTAGCCGCTTCGACAGGTGCTACTTACACCCCCTGCAGAACCCGTGATGGCCTGAAGCTGCACGAGGGGAGAGAATGGTATGCCCCCTCTCCTTCTGCAGTTGCCTCGGAGGGCACGACACTGCCAATGGCCTGTAGCCCTTCCAGTAGGCGGGAGACAGTCTGTAGCTGCTCCTCATCTACATGTCGCCCTCCATACAGGACTTTGGTGATGGCCTGCAACCGCACCAGCAGGCAAGCGACGGCCTGTAGCCGCACTTCGTCTGCGATCCCGTCAGGGAGTTGGGCCCGGATGACGGCCGGAAGCCACACTGCCAGCGAAGGGACGGCCTATAGCCGCCCTCTGTCTGTTGCCCAAGGGAACTCGGCAATGGCTGGTAGCCACACTGGGGAGTGACACCAAAGTCCCTTGCCCCCTGTGACTCCGCAGCGTGTGGGTGACCTGCGATCAGCCTTGCCTACTGGTGGGAGCGCAGGCCACTCCTCTGTCCACCCAGACTGAGGCAACCTCCAGAAGGAGGACTTCTGCCCTGAGGACTGGTGGAGAGGCCCGGTGTTATCCCCGGGGCTATTCTTCATCCAGTCGGCCCCCGAGGAGGACCCCCACCTGACGGACTCCTGCTGGGAGCGATGCCACAGCCTCACCCTGACAGTGACGCCGCTGGAAGGAGACTGCAGCCAACAGACCTCTGAGGGCGCCCCCAGGACTCCAGGATGAGACCCCTCCCCAACGAAGGATACACCCTTCCTCCACCAGGCACCTGAGGGAGCACCTCCAGAACCTGTTTGGCCCTAGCCCTGAAGGCCAGACCCCAGTTTGCAGCCCCGATAGTGAGGGGTCCTTCACCACGCCCAGCCCAAGCCCTCGATGAGAGACAACGCCCCTACGAGTAGTCCCGTGGCCACGGGCTGAAGGGATTCCTGAAGGGACTCCGTCTACCCCAGGCCGACGACTGTGAGTCCCCAGGCCTTCCCCCTTCCCCTTTGCCCGAACAGTGACATTATATATAACAGTGACTGGGATACATGGTTCCCACAGACTGTGAGTGAGAGACAAAGACTGTGCAGTGCAAGTGTGGAAAGACACTCGAGACAGTGCATGTCCATCCTGTGCAAGACAAGTGGCAAAACTCGGTGTTGTTATCATAACTCTGTGACAGTGCATTTCCTCCCTGTGTAAGCCAAGAAATAGAATCCAATGACAATATATATAACTATCGTGAGTCAGGGAATAGAGTCAGTGTCAGAATAAGCACTCTTGAACTACTTTGTGCACAGTAAAACCCATATTTTGCCTTCTCACTGGGAAATGAGCCTCCCGTGCAAGGACTGTGAAAGTTGTGTATTGTCTCCTTACTCGGACTAAGACCCCTGTCTATCTAGTATCCTGCGTGATACTTGAAACCCATCTCCCAGCCAATGTATTAACTTTGTTTAGCATATTGTGTGAATTGTCTTCCCGTTCTACAGTATAGCAGAGAATTTGTCGTGTAAGGTTGTTGCCCTGTGTTTTTATGCCCTGTTCCTCTCATACTGTGTCTAAGCTTTGGTATAGAAAGGGAGGCCAGCTGCACCCTAGGCATTCGTAGGGGGTGAAGCCGACCTAAAAACGCCTAGCATAACAGTATGCTTTGTCAAACGCCCCTTTCAAGTCAATGAATGCCCTAGCTGCACGTTGATCTAGTATTGCTAAGACACATTATCAGACAATCACTCGTTGCCCTCCCTATCAGAAAACCATGTAAGTTTGGAGACAATTGATCGCCAATCTTGTACAACAACTTATTTAGAACAACTTTTTCCATCGTTTTACAGATACAGCTAACTAGGGAAATGGGGAGATAACCACCACAGCAGCCCTTTGGAATCGGGATTATGACTGCACTCTTCCAGGATGTGGGTAATTCACTGTTCGCGTATGACGTACTGAACAAATCTAGTAGGGGTGTGTGATATGAGGCAAGGAGAGCATTGAGAATGTCTTAAGTTCTATCATCGTGGCCTGGGGCGGTCCGTTTACCTTTTTTTGCAGCATAACGTAATTCGTCATACGTTATGGGAAGACAGGTGTCATCCTTCACATTAATATTGACATCTACCAGGGAATTCCTGAAGGGCCTGTGGTAGTCAAGGCTCTCGCTATGACTGGCAGGTAAGCCTGACTGTGCAGAGGCACTGGCCCACTGGTCAATCAAGGCGTAGGCTTTGTCGCCAGGGTTTGGGACGGAGGTCGTTCTCCTCCAGACACATACCTCGGCTACATGTACAAACTCTTGAACAAATTCAGTGTCATAACTCCTTGCATTGGTTTAATACAAACACCTGGTCGGGCCACCTGGAGTCCTCGCAGAGTGACTGTGGACATAAAGAAACTCCACAAACCCAGGGATCATTGGCTGCCTTGTGAACTTAAATCCCACTTCATGACACAGTTGGAGACAATACAGTAGGTTGTCACCAGACTGTACACATATAATGTGACGTGTCTGTACATGGCACAAAGTCTGGGTGTGGGCTATTCGTTAGGGAGTATGAATCTCCCACACAGTACGTATAGCTTTCTTCCACACGGGCGGAACTGTATTCGATAGAAGAGGGATTAGGCTGTGTTGTGTCATCATCTAAGGATGTTTACTTTTTTGTGGATAGTCAAGGAGCTCTGTACGAATTACTGTCTATCACTCCTACAGACTGTGATATTGTCAGTAGATGTCTATCGTCCATCAGGTGTATTGAAAGCACAGGTCATAAAGTCCACTTCACATGGGTTCCCTCCCATAATATAGGGATACCCTTCAATGAAAAGGCTAGCTCGTAAGGCTCTGCTTTCGGCGTACAACTCTCCTGATTATCTATCTGTCTATTGCCAGACGCCATAATCCCATAAGGGGTGGCCATTGACTTTGAGTTATTTGTTTTACGGGGAGGGGCACTAACCCTCCACCAACACACTTGTTGACACGTAGGGAGCACGTATGGTTTGGTTATATGGTTACCACCCAGCGTTGTAAATGGTTTCTTGGCTTGCAGGAAACCATTTGGCTTGTCACTCAATGTAAGCCACCTGTAAAGGAAAGAAAAGCAATAAGAAGTGACAGGAAAGATGAGAGAAATAGGAAGAGAGGAGGGCAGGCACAGAAAAAGAATGATAAAGGCTAAGGAAGAAGTAGGCAGCACTACATCAAGTGAGTGGATGATGGTCGCCACCACCTACCACTACTATCTGCTGAATATAGTTATACTACTGTCAAAAGCATGATTAGCTCCCTTGTTAGCCAAGATATTAACAGACAGCTTAAGGACAGCATAGCAAGTAGCAGCACTAGCTCTATTCACTATGTAAATGTGGCTCAAAATACTGATGTAACATATGGACTTCATGACGCTGTTGTCATGAGAATGAGACTAGGCTATAAATAGACAAAATCCAGTACTAAGTGCAGTTTGTGGGGTTCCTGCGGCACACACACTTCACCATTACATAATGGAATGTCCACTAACTGCTAAGTACAGAAACCCACAGCTTTTAACGCTGACTGAACGAATCACATGGCTAATCAATGAAAATCGGTTACTTCCCATTCTTCGTGAAAATCAAGAATTTGTACCACAGTACTAAAAAGCACTACATTCAAACGTGCATATTCACACACAAAAACTTGCAATCCTTCAACCCACGATATATAGACATCGTGCTTCAACCTATCTTATACCGACAGCAACATTCATCAAGCCTTACACTACTCAGCATTCGCTAAACACTACTGCGTGCCAATGAGGGACTTATACACAATATATGAACAGCTAACAGTAGTGACGATATGAAACAGAGTGTGGTAGTGTTGAAGGGTGTTTGTGCCTACGTTACCTGGCCATAGTCGCTGACATATGTACTGCTCAACCCAGTGTAAGAGTAAAAGGTTACTGTGTACCAATGAAGCACGTATAATGATTGAAATACACCCCCGCGGAGACACCCACCCTAGGACGGCCCCACACCTACCCCGGAAGGAGACCACGGAGGGGCAAGCAGAGAGAGCGCCAGGCCCGAGCGAGACGGGCCCAGGTGTACCACGGCCCTACGCCCCTCTTCCCCTCAACATGGCCAACGACAAATAAAAAGTACCGGCGCACTACTCGCCAGGATCAGCGTGGGACTTGTCCACAGACAGTCCCAAGTAGCACTGCGGTATTGGCCACTGTACGTGCCGGGGAAGGGTCGGCCACTGTACGCCCTTCAGCTGCAGCCACCCCTGGAACCATCCCCGTGGTGGTGGTCACTGTACGCCCCAGGTTGGATGTGACAGCCACTGTATGCACGTCGGCTGGCAAGCCAGGCAAAGGCAGAACTGCAGTGTCGGCCACTGTATGCGTCAGGGAAGGGTCGGCCACTGTACACCCTTCAGCTGTTGTCCCTAGAGCCTGTGGAACTGCGACGTCGGTCACTGTATGTGTCGGGGAAGGGTTGGCCACTGTATGCCCTTCATCCACAGTCTCTGGGACTACCCCTTCGGAGGAAGTCTCTGGTTCGGGCCACCTGTCATCTGGTGGCCGAGCAGGACGCCCCTCTCACTCTCCTCATAAGGTATAGTCCCCTAGAGGAGCTGCTGTTCGAGGAGTGGTGGCAGGGCCCTATCCCTGGAGAGGGGATCCACACCCTACAGGTTGCCCCTGGACGATGTGCGGTGTTGAAGGACGCCACCCAGAAGGGACGCCACAGACAGCTCCTGACGGCGGTCTTGCCCAGTGATGACTGCAGCCCCCAGCCACCCAGGGACGTCCCCAGAACCCAGGGGCGAGACTTCCCGAGCCCATCCCACCGACGACCCTCCGCCGGGAACAGACGACGACAGGCGCATCTGTTGGCTTTGTTTGGCCCAAGTCCCGAGGGCCACCTCCCAAGTCGAGGCCCCACCAGGAAAGGGCCTCCCTGTACACCAGACTGCAGCTACCCCCGGACGACCTCACCCCCTGCAGTAGTCCCGTGCCCCCTAGGGGAGGATACGCCCGACGACCAGCCTCCCGCGCCAGGGCGACCCTTATGATTAGCCCAGGTTTCAGCAGCCCAAGAAGCCTAGTAGCGTAATCGCAGTGTCACCATATGAACCAGGGACTGACAGTGTCTGTGTTATATGTCTTATACCTGTGGTACAATGAAGGCTGACAATGCCCATACTCAACATAGTGGCACCTCTGATTAGAACTAACGAGCGATACACAAGGACTGTGCGGTAAAGACTGTTCAGACTGTGCCTACAACCACTGTGTATTGTTGATGAATAGTCCTGACCGACGGCGACTACACGTATATACAGGTGCAGTAATTGTATACCAAAGCCTGGCGTTATCCTATAACCTGGATTGTATATGATTGTTGTATCCATCCATTCATCCATCATCCAATCCTACATTGCCCCATGAGGAGCGTAGGAGCCCGGGGCTAGGCAGTTGGTCCTGACATTTAAGATGAGAGTGACCAGTCTCACTCATCCCTGAGTGGCATTACATGAGCAATAAACCCCAACCATTTCTTGGATATAAACCTTCAACGGCTCAATCCGATTGGAGTGCAATAATTACCCACTAAACCACCAGGCGCCAATATTTGGTTATATGGTTACCACCCAACGTAGTAAATGGTTTCCTGGTGTACAGGAAACCATTTGGCTTGTCACTGAGTGTAGAGTCACCCACAGGCAGAAGGAAGAGGAAAGAATGAACAAAAGAAAGACAGAAGAGGGGGTATAAAGTCACCCGTAGGCAGGACAAGGAAAGAATGAACAAAAGAAAGACAGAAGAGGATGGAAAGATGGAGGAGAGGAATACTGTAAGGAATTCAAATTAAGGCAGTAGGCTATATGTGTAAAGGTGGTCTGCCAAGCTTTTATGCCCTGTTCCTCGTGTGTGTGTGTTCTACAATTATCCGGTCTAGAAAGAGGACCCCGCTCAGTAGCTACTGTTCTTAGGACGAGAAGTCGACCTAAAAACACACAGCATAACACTAATATTGTTAAATATGTGAACAACTAAAAGTAGTCAATATAGAGTAGTGAAGATGTGAAGCGGGGAGAGAGTGAAGTTGCCTATCACTCACCGACCCTAGGCCAGAGAGGTGTCTTCACCCTCATTGAGGTCTGTAGTAACACAACTTGAAAATGACTGTTTTCCTAGGGACTTTGTAAGGATTATTAGTCGACTAAACACTTCGTTAATTAAGCGTACATTTACCCAAATTGTGCGTATGGATGGAACTGCAGAAATTTTGGCCAGTGACGATATGAACATAGGAAACACTGTACAGTACAACGTATCGCAAATTACACTATAGGCTACAATTTGTCGAACAATACTGTGTTTAGGGTGCCCATATTCCGAATGAAATAAAAATATATATTTCAGTCAACCACTAAAAGAATAACAAGAACTAAATACCATGACTTCGCTTTACTATGATTTACTTTCCTGATTATTTTAAGAATTTGGATTATGTTTTCTGTTGGTAATAATTATATGCTACCTTTTCATATAACTGTTATTTAGATTTTTCAGTTCTTTAAAGCAAAATATTACTGAAGTTGTGGAGGGGTCGGGGGAGAGGGGGGGGGGTGCTAAGCATTTTATCCACATGGTCCCTCTCATGTGTATATCACAGCAGCCGAGCCGCCGATGCGTCAGTCTGGGATCAGCTTTTCTTGTGGTAGGTCGTGCTTAATTAATATTCGTCGACCGGCCTCGTAAGCTATTTCAGTTCTTTTCTCATTACCTTTAAATTTACATCATCATTATGAGTGGTGAGTGTGAGATCGATGTAAGTAACTTTGGTGAGGAAATGCCCCAAAGTGAGCGATGGAGAAAAATGTTAAAATTGTTCATCCGTGCAGTATGGCATATAACCCAATTTGTGTTTCTCATTTTAGGATTTATTTTTGATGGTTTTCTGCTGAACACCGTCCTGCCCAGGTATAATAGTCTTACAGTGTACAGCTCGGTTTATTGCCAAATTTTATTTCTCCTATTATCAGACGTATTCTTCTTTATAATATGGTTTGCATTGTATTTTATTACAACTCCAAGTTTCATAACATTTTATTTCGTGATAAAAATTGGCGTAGGGGTCCTGATGATGTGCAGTATGACTTGGCTTGTGAAGACGTTGTTTTATTATGAAGTGTTGGTCACACTGGGGTCCATGGGCATGATCAGAGAGGTGCAGCTCCATGAAGTCCAGTCGGATTTAGGATGGGCCCTGGCGATATTCTGGCATTTTTTGAAACACTGGTGCGTGTGTTGGTATATTTATGTGTGTTATAGAAAGCAGTTTGAGGAGATAGAGGAAAAAATGTAGGGGTGGTTGGAAAGGTTAAGGAATTGGTATCACAGGAGGAAGGGCCAGGAAGAGCAGCAAGAGAACCCAGTTTGAATTGGTAGTGAAATGGGTCAGAGGATGTAAGGATTGGAAGGCTAAGGAATTGGTATCACAGGAGGAAGGGCCAGGAAGAGCAGCAAGAGAACCCAGTTTGAATTGGTAGTGAAATGGGTCAGAGGATGTTGTAAGGATTGGAAGGCTAAGGAATTGGTATCACAGGAGGAAGGGCCAGGAAGAGGAACAAGAAGATGGTTTGAGTTGGTAACAAGACTGGAGCAAAGGGTTGATGGTTTCAGGTTCTTGGTCATAATTTTTTGGTCTTCAATTGTTTGGTTGTTTTCTTAAGCCATCTTAATCCATGTTTGGCGGTGTTTTTATGCTTCTGGCTTGGCTTTTTTACAAAACTGGATTTAATATTTGGCTCTTGTCAAAATTGGGGGGTGGGGGGCAAAATCCGACTGTCACTTCCTCGTAGTGCCTCCTGGGTAATGCCAACGACAGCGGTGATTCCCACGATAGCAAGTCTTGGGATGGGTTAGTATTTTTCATTCATTCATTGCCAGACGCCATGTATCCCAAACGGGGTGGCCAAGGGCTTAAAGTTAATTGTTTTACAGGGAGGAGCACTTAATTACGGTAGCAGTCTTGGGGTGAATTAATATTTGCGTGTATTTAAATAAGTCTTGGGATGAATTAATATTTGCTAGTGTTTAATTAGCAGTCTTTGGATGAATTAGTATTTTCTTGTGTTTAATTAGCTACGTAACTAAAGAATACTATTTCAGTGCCATTAAAAAATTGGCTTTGAGTATTTATGAGAAAATGAAAAAAAAATGAAATGAGGTTCCCCCGAGCTAAGCCCTGTATTGGGCTATAGCCCCGCTAGGGTTACAGGAGGGAGCTACCTCTCCCGGCACGGTAGCCCGGGCGAGGCTCGAACTTGCAATCCCCCGATCACAAGTCCAGCGCGCTACCACTGTGCTACCGCGCTCCCCATGAAAAAAATGAAAAAACTATGAGTTGTAAGGAATTGGAGAGTGAGGAAGTGGTCCATCGCTGGTAAAAATAAAACCTCATTTCGAAGAAGATTCCTTACGCTAACCCCCAGCGGTGATGGATTGTAGCTGCTGTGCAATCCAGGCAAAGACCTAACACGTTCTGTTGTTGCTCAACCCAATCAAGCCTAACCTTACAGACCTGTTGACCCCACAGGGACCAACTGTCCCTGTGGGGTCGTCCTGTACATTTACGCTGTGTCTGTCTCATAGGGAACACGAGTTAGTGGTATGGTTACCACCCAGCGTTGTTATTAATGTTTTGATGGCCCATAGGGAACACGTCTGGGTTAGTTATATGGTTACCACCCAGGATTTTTATTAATGATTTCCTGTGGTTTACAGGAAATTATTTGGCTTGTCACTCAATGTAGAGCCACCTGTAAAAGAAAGAAGTATATAATAAAAAGTGACAGGAAAGATGGGAGAAACAGGGAAGGAGGAGGGCAGAGAGAAAAAGAATGATAAAGGTTAAGGAAAATGTAGGCAGCACCATAACAATGGAGTGATTGATGGTCACCACCACCTCTAAGGCTGGGTGACGTCCTTATCAAGCCCTGCTTAGGTAAACCTGATGGCTGTACTGTATATCAGCATACCTTTGATAGGTGAATGTCAAGAACGGGGCATGTAGTAGAATGTTCTAGGCTAATTGAGGTGTTACGTTAACCTACAGTTGCTGGAAACTGATAGGAAAATGGAAATACCTATATTGGTATTGGATTTCTTGTAATAATATATTTCTCAATCTGAATTTTGTTTACTTGAGGCTGAGTTATTAGAGATGAGGCTCAATGGTACGATAGTGAAATCTTTAAAAGTGGTGCTTTTAATTTTTTATATAACTCCTAACTCCTAGCAGCACGTAGAGACTAGTGAAGAGGAAAAAGGAGGAGGTAAATGAGGATCTAGGAAGAAAAATGAATGCGAACTACTCTGAAAATAGAAAGTTATTCTGGAAAGAGGTGAGGAAATGTAGAAGTGAAAGCGGTAAGAAATGGGATGGTATGAAGGATGCAGGTGGTAGATTATTAACCCATGGAGATGAAGTAAGGACCAGATGGAAAGAATATTTTGAAAGCCTGATGAATGGGGATAGAGAGAGCAGAGCAGCTGTCAACATGATTGGTTTTGGGGGTGTGCAGAGAAGGAATGCAGTGCCAGGAGACGTGACACTCGCACAGGTGAAGAGTGCTGTGAAGCGGCTGAAAAATGGGAAAGCAGCTGGGGTTGATGAGGTGTATGCAGAGATGCTTAAATGTAGTGGAAAGAATGGAATGAAGTGCTTGTTGGAGATATGTAAGAAGGCATGGATGAGTGAAACTGTGCCTGCATAGTGGAAAAAGGCTGTGATTGTACCCCTGTACAAAAATAAAGGTGAACGAAGTGAGTGTAAGAATTATCATGGCATAAGCTTACTGAGTGTGGTAGGGAAGGTATATGGAAGAATTATTATAAAGTAAGACAGATACCAGAAGTCCTATAGTGAGTGATGAACAGGGTGGCTTTAGGAGTGGCAGAGGATGTATGGACCAAATATTTTCAGTGAGACAGATAGTAGAGAAGGCTTGTGGGAAGGACCATAAGGTGTTTATGGCAGTCATGAATCTGGAAAAAGCATATGACAAGTGGACAGAGAAGGATTGTGGAAAGTTTTGCGCATGTACGGTGGAGAGGGTAAGCTGTTAGGTGCCGTCAAGAGTTTTTATGATGGTAGTGAAGCATGTGTCAGGGTTAATGGGCATCTAAGTGAATGGTTCACTATCAGTGTGGGCGTGCGACAAGGTTGTGTGATGCCCCCATGGTTGTTCAATATATATATGGATGGGGTGATGAGAGAAGTGAAAACATGAGTAATGGAGAGAGGGATGGCATTGATAATGAATGGTGATGGATGGAATATCTCAAAGTTGTTGTATGCTGATGATGCAGTACTGCTTGCAAGTACCGGACAAGAACTTGGTAGGCTAGTGCAGAGTTTTGCTGATGTTTGTAAGCGTCGTTCCTTGAGAGTAAATGTAGAAAAGAGTAAAGTGATGGTTATTGAGAGAGAAGGTGACTCACAGTGCAATGTAACAGTGAATGGAGAGAGACTGGAATTGGTGAGAGAGTTCAAATACCTGGGTACAGTGATAGAAAAGAGAGGAAAATGTGCAAAAGAAGTTGAAAGTAGAGTGACACAAGGAAGAAAAGTAGCTGGTGCAATGAAGGCCTTGATAAGAAACAGAGGCTTGAGTATTGCAGCTGCACGAGGCTTACATGAAGGAGTGTTAGTGCCAACTTTAACATATGGATGTGAGACTATGATGTGGCATGAAAATGAAAAGTCAAGAATATGAGTAGTGGAGATGGGACTGCTGAGGAATGCATGTGGAGTACAGAGAGTGGATAGTATACGAAATAATGTGATTCGTGAAAGATGCGGAGTGAGGAAGTTGGTGGACACCAGAAATGAAGAGAGTGTACTGAGATAGTATGGTCATGTGGAGAGAATGGATAACAATTGAGTGGTGAAGAAGGTATATCTGACCGAATTCAAAGGAGGGAGGAGGCGAGGTAGACCAAGGAGAAGGTGGAGAGATATGGTGGATGAGAGTGTGAGGAAGAGAGGTTTGGAAGTCGGTGAGGCTACGGAACTGACAAGAGATCGAGCTGGCTGGATGACTGTTGTGTGAAGAAGTACATGATCAGGGATTTGGCACCCCTTTTTAATGTGGCAGCATCCGAATCGACTCTCTCGGATACATACATTTATGTGAAGCTACAGAACGTGGTGAATGATTTTGGTGCATCAGATAAAGCCAGGATTCCAGGGGCTTCAATGATGAATAAATGGAAGCGTGGCCCATTAGACTGGGCAAATTTGGGCTGTCTGGACATTGCTACTCCTCACCCTACCCTAGAGTGGGGAAGGAGGTCCGGATGACGATGATGATGAACGAGAGAATAAAAACAATTTTTGATTTCTGTACTTTGTTAGTGATGATAAATTATAATCCACTTGGTGTTCTCTCATATCAAAGTATAAAAAGGATGGATAGATCTAGGTTATACAATGCTAATTTGTTCAGTAAAACACAATAACAGGCATGAAAACAAAATGCACTGGAGACAATAAAATACTGAGTAGGAAAAAAAAAAAATTATTTGTTGGGTACAAAAGAAAAGACTGATACCTTAAAATATAGAAGTAGTAAAAATGAGGATACCAAACCATGGCTTATTAAAGAACAATTTATGTAGTGTATCCATAATATTATACATCCTCTTGGACTTTATCATACTCAGTGTATGTTCAACTTGAACAGCCTGGGTGAACCTTGAAAACTGAATAAAATCATCTGTTAGTTGCCAGGATAAAACAGAAAAGACATACCCATGCTGAATGAATTACTGGAACAGTTTCTATCTTCTTCATTCCAGGGGGTCTTTCCAAAGCTTAGAGAACTGTCTGGAATTAGAAATAATCCCAAGGCTAAGGAGGTTGCTGACATTAGTGATCATTTTCAACATCTTTAAAAAAGTACACCTACAAAATTGGACAGATGATTACAGACAGACAATGAAAAGGCTAAAAGCTGTAGATGTTTCTTTAAAGTAGAACAGCCACTGTAGTGGTGAGACTGATTAAAAGTTTTTCTCTAAATACAAATTTACTTTGGTTTAATACAGGTCCGACATTTTTTTATAAATAAAAACATGTTATCCAACTTATCTCATGATTACACGGTCAGAGAGCTTCCAGTAAGTTAACACTCGCCACAGTATAATGCTATAACTGATATACAGTATTAAATATACACTCAAACCTCGATTTAAGGGACCTCCATTTAAGGGATTTCAGATTTAAGGGACTCCATATTCTACCTGACAAATGGACAGGACCATTCAAAAATGATACATAATGTCTAGGTTATAAACATTACTGTGTTTCTTTATACAGTACGGTACCCGTAAAATAATATTCATAATCATATAAATAAGAAAGATAAGTGAAACAATCATTGCATTTCATAATAAGACTGTCTTTATGTGTGATAAAACAATGGACATTTTTGAGTAAGGGACAAGTTGATTCCCCATTTAGTCCATTAAATCGAGGTTTGAGTGTACTGCATTAACCATCGAGATGAGGTGTTACACTTAAGTACACAAGTCTGTCTACCTATTACAGTAATTTCCCATTTATCCATTGTAATTTAGCCAAGGCCCTGTTGAATAATGCATTTCTTCATGTAATTCTATACTACCCATTTTCCCAGTCCCTCTACAGGAGGTATAACCCCTATACAGTTAAGGGGGGGTTACACTCCTAAGATGGCCATCGATACCAATTTTCTGATTGTCACCTTTATATTCATTTTATGTCATCATCATCATCATCTGGACCTCCTTTCCCACCTTAGGGCACAGTGAAGAGTAGCAATGTCCAGACAGCCTAAGTTTGCTCAATTTAATGGGCCATGCTTTCATTCACCCATCATTCAAGTCCACGGAATCCTGGCTCCATCAGATAGGCTAAAAAAATTTCTCCACGTTCTGCGGCTTCACATATACCTATCTGATAGAGTCAACTTATACTGTATAAAATTCTTACACAGCCACTCATATGTTAAGATGATTTAAATTAATAAAAATGTGTGTCCATACATATTCTGCCTAAAGCCTGTCTCATCCACAGTGAATGCTTGTTCTGTTACAGGCACCAAGAATATTATTACTGTACCAGTATTTATACAGATAGTGAGATGTGTAGATGGATAAGCAGAACTGGAAGCAGGTGGCTAACTACCGGTACATGCATTACCAGTACATAACACAGAGGAGACAGGCCGGCACCACCTGTATGCACATTTAAGTAACATTATCAGCTAGCTGTGTAAGTTAGTTAACACAAAGTAAACAGGCCAACATCACCTGTGTCCATATTTACATAAACAATACAGTGGTCCTTCAGTTACCGCACATAACTGGTATGGAACGTGGTGCATGATAATGGAATTGTATGATAACAAAAGCACAGAACCTATGGGATTTATCCTGATTGGTACCAGGCATCCCATGTGGACACCAAAATTTTCCATTTATGACAATTTTGACCCTCTAAATATGGTACATACCGTATGTGCATATTCTTATGGTAAGTATTAAAAACACACACAAGCATGGTTATGTTAATAAAGAGTGATGAAAAAGGGAACAGTAAGGAAGAAATACATACAACAGAAAGACCTGAGAGGGGTTGATGTAAGCAGTGCCAAGGCTGGGGGAAGGGCGGGGGGGGGGAGTTAGTCTCCACCACCTAGGCTTAACTTCTTTAGTAGGTCCTCATCCTGGAATCCCTCAAAGCCATCAGAAACCACAGACACTGCACACATTGTCGGCAGAAACCAGGTTATTTGCATGATAACGATGTTTTGTAGCCAAAAAATGCACTATAATGACAGAAGAGCAAATTTTCATCTTGCAGTGAGCACAAGATCACTGTACATTATTTTCCACAGGAGGAGCTACAGGCACTAATAATATTTTATGAAAAGTAAGAATGAGATGGATATGAGTAGAGCTACATTAAGTTATGTACTGTAACACAAAGGAGACATACTGACAACAACCTGCATCCATATTTACGTAACCATTACATTGTTTTCCACAAAAGGAGCTACACACATGCACGCATATGCCAGCAGAAGGGCACGCAACATAAGCCCCTGCAAAAACTTTGCAACAGCAACAAGGGCCACAAACTCCATGACAAACTAAATGCTCAATTACACTGGATGACGTACTTTCTGTGACTGAGGTGGAATGGGCATTATCAGTGGCATGTGGGTAGCGAGGGTGTTGTGGGGAGTGATGGATGGTTTGAAAAATCTGGTTTCCATATGTGCTGTTGGTTAATGTTAAAAAATGGATGTTACATTAAATTCAGTCAGATCTTTACTGAATAATGACGTATATATGTTGGGAATTCCAGTGTTGGATAACCAGGAGACTACTGTACATGCATTTCCAATGCATGACTCCTCTTGTACAGCATACTCATGGTCAGAACCACAGAGATAGTATAATACAAGCAGAAAGTATATAATGTAAAATGCAGGACAATACAGCCCAAATATTGCACTTCCAACCACTGCACAACCTTCCTGGCACAGAACAAGGCACAAGACTGCATAAAGGACCAACTGCACACCTTGTCTTCGTTCCACACACACACACCTAGCCCATCTACCATCACTGTTTATCATGTGTATAACAATTGTGTTTATAAGTGTGGTGTTAGGCTTTCTTATGGATGTCTGTTACCTTTAGCAAATCTGAGAAGGGTTAGGGCAGGCTTATGGGGATTATTAGGGATGACAATGGGAGAAGCAAACAAAATTTTTGTGTCCTTAAAGGTTCCATTGTTTTTATAATGCAAAATTTCCATAATGCAACACATGGTTGGGACCAAAATGCTGCATTATAGCTATGTGACTTAACTGTATATAAATCTGGCTTATGTCACAAGATTTTATTCAACTGAGGGAAGCCTCTACTTTCCAGCATGTTAACCTTTTCCAACTACTAATTCCATTTTTACTAAATTTTCAACACTGCTACACGATTTTATTCAGCATGGGAGAGAACTGGTGGGATAGCCAGCTTTCTTTATACTTCTGTTATGATAAGGTCTCTTAAGATTAATAATACAGCAAGATCTCACATCACCAGGAATAAAATATAAATTACTTTTATTGTACTGAAAAGGTTAATAATCATATACCAGATACTGATGATTCCATTCAAAGTTTTATACTATACACTATATTATCAATTACCCCCTGACTCCAGGCTCCCTGCAACCTATCCCCTTCCCACAACCAGGCTTATTTTCATAATTTGGATTTTCCAAAAAATTCATACAGTTTATTTTTTCTTACAAATCATTCAAAAATGATACAAACATACAAAATAAGCATACACATGTACTTTGCCCCTCCAGGTACCTCCCCCACCCTACTCTGTCCCTGCCTGTCTCTCCTTCATGCTCCTCAGTCACCCTGGGTATGCCTTTCAAGCTCCCCTCACCCCTCCACTCCACCTCTGTCCCAGGTAGCTTCTCCCTGCAGCCTCAGGCACACAAGAGAACCCACCACACCACTCTCAGTGAGTCTGGCACATTTTTAAGCTGAAACATGCCTGCAAAATATGAAAACGTCCTCAGATGTGAACTGGCGCCTGTCAACCACACGTCCTTAGACATGAACAGGCATCGGGATTAAGGCAGTTTCCTTTCATCCCCATGACAGCTAATGAGTTATCACCAGAAGACAGTTATCATGTCTTTGATCCTTTTCACAGTTTAGCCCTTTATGTCTGATAATGTATGCAAGTTTCACTTTATTCCTGCTACTGCCAAATAATTTTATTCAGTTACTAGAATAAGCAAAGTGGTTAATGTAGGCTATATTAAACTTCCTCCAGTTTTAAATCTTTCTCCTGAACTAAATAAAACCATCTGTGGATGGCATGAATAAACTATTAAATACAAAATTGGATTCAAAGCATAGTTACAAAACAAGAGAACAAAGTGTCATACACTTAATTCTGGTCATAATCACTACCACTCTCTTACCTAAAGCAATTTTTAGGCTTCAAACCCATAAAGTACTATACATGTTATGGTTCATTAAGTATTGCTGAATCTGCTTAATTCTGATGATAATTCATCCTACAGCCAAGCCATGACCGCTGCTATCCTAGTCATATGCTCAATGCTTAAACAATATTATGAGAGAGGAAAGCATGCCTTAAGTTTTGCTGATAATTTCTGAAGTACTGGTACTAGTAGCAGTAATAATCTGGCATTTGTTTCCCCCCAAAACTACTACTTTGTTTCCCCAAAGCACTACTTCTTCCAGAGGATTTCACTAGCACTTGAAAAATGTTTGCATCTTTACACTTACAAGAACTATGACAATCATTCATACACAATACACACTTCATTAATTTTGCAGGTGGCAGGTACTGGCAACCATCATTTACTTACTTCACGTAGTACTGCCTACTTCCTCCTCTACCTGTATCATTCTATCTCTGTATTTGCCCTCTTCTCTTCCTATTTCTCCCTTTCCTGTTTGTCACTTTTGATTACTCCTCTTTCCACTTACGTGGTTCTACAGTAAGTGACAAACCTAATGGTTTCTGTAACCCAAGAAACCATTTACAACTCTAGGTTGTAACCATGCAACCAAACAAAAGGGTGAAGTGGAGCATGACTAAGGTCTCCCTATTATCTGGGTGTAGAGACACAAGTGCAATATCCATCCAGGAACCAACGTTCCATACAATTCGCTGTCATGAGCTGCTGCTAAATCAAAGGGAATATCAGTTCATTGCACCGGACAGCCCGACAGAGGCAAATGCCTGCCAGAGGGTGATGGGTCTGCATGGTCAGACAGACTGGAATTACTTAACATCATCATCTTCATCTGTAGCAGTGGGAACCTCTACAGGTATCTATCTATTGCCAGATGCCTCAATCCCATAAGGGGTGGTCACAAACAAATCGTCTCCATGTCGCTCTGTCCTCCCCCATTTCACTGTCCTCCCCACCAACTCACACCCCCCTCTCTCATATAGCTCTCCACTCCATCCCTCCACCTCAGCCTCAGCCTCTCCCTCCACTTCACTCACACACACTCTCCTTGTTAGTCTCTCACTCCATTCTCTCCACAAGACCAAACCACTAAACAACTAAACCCCATAATTACCCATCATCTCGCTGAAGATGGTAACTACTGAAAAAGCGAAAGATTTTGGTTGCCCATTTAACCCTTTAACCGCGGGTGTCATTCCAGAATGACGTTGCAAAAGCTGGACCAAACCGCGGGTGTCATTCTCGAATGTTTGTGAATATTTTGAATACCCCGCGTTTTTTCCGTGCACCAATTGTTTCAAGGGAGAGTAGCTATTAAGTTCTTTCACTCCAGCCGACCCCCCACCTCCCTCTTCCCCCCCCTGGGGCCCTACCTCCCACCCCCTGGGCCCCCCACCCCACCCCGGACCAAACACGCATCAGTATCTGTCCAGCTGTGTGAGTGACAACACTGCTGATGTGATAGTGAAGTGCAGGCAATTACAGTGCCTTTTACCTGCCTTAGTGAACACAGAGTGGGTGTTTATCGTATGTGCAGTGTTCATATATGTTTATAGTATTATTATCAGAATGAGGTTGGCATTTGGTAATGGTGTGTGAGCGAAAAATAGTGATTACAACACAGCTGATATGGCAGTGAAGTGCGGGCAATTACAGTGCCTTTTACCTGCCTCAGTGAACACAGAGTGGGTGTTTATCGTATGTGCAGTGTTCATATATGTTTATAGTATTATTATCAGAATGAGGTTGGCATTTGGTAATGGTGTGTGAGCGAAAAATAATGATTACAACACCGCTGATGTGGCAGTGAAGTGCAGGTAATTACAGTGCCTTTTACCTGCCTCAGTGAACACAGAGTGGGTGTTTATCATATGTGCAGTGTTCATATATGTTTATAGTATTATTATCAGAATGAGGTTGGCATTTGGTAATGGTGTATGAGCGAAGGTAATGGTGTGTGAGCGAAAAATAGTGATTTTACACCCCTCACTTCTAACGGCACTGCCCGTCCTGTGAAAGTCAACAAAGTCATGAAACCTACATCAATGGAAAGCTGAAGGTTAGTACTTTCTAATGGTACCTTATTTTTTTCTCTAGCTTTATTCTGTGCAGAGTTATTAAGGTTTAAAAGTTTGTTTACATTTGGCTGAAACCCCCGCGGGAGAGGACAGTCAGGCCAAAACAATACCCGCGGCTAAAGGGTTAAAAGATTCAACAGAAGTCAACCATATCATGGACAATGGCAATCAAAGAAAATGACTGATCAGAGAATGGTGACTAATGAACAGCACCTGGTTCCTCATGACACAAAGGATCATCTTCACATCTGGGCATGCCAACATTGGTTTCAACTATTTGCCACAATATTTCAGTCCATCATACAGCTTTTACTGGCAGCCAATGCAACTTAGAAATGAAAGCAGGTATTCTCAGTGGGAGACTAAAGATAAGCCTTGCTGTCCTATATAACACAAACTAAACCAACTTTGAACACATTACCTGGAAAACCAATCCCTAACACATTACAATAATCAAGAGACACAACCATCATGTGAACCAATGTTTAGAGGCAACCTTTATTCAAAAACTCTCCAAAGTGCATGTTTCTTATGTGCTGATTACAGCTTTTTACAGCCTCATTAAGGTGCTCCTTGTAATTTTGAGTTAAAATATACACCCAAGTTCCAAACAGAACTCACTGGATGAAGTTGTGACTTGCTAATATCAAGAGTACGGGTATTCTCAGAGTCATCACCCTCTCTGTTTCCTCGAATAATGATCATTTCAATTTTGCCATTATTAATTTTTTTTTTTTTTTTTTTTTTTTTTTTTTTTTTTTTTTCAGACCTTAATAGCAGATACTAGGTATACATTTCATTCTCTGTATTTGACACTTGTCATTTTCAAGTACTGTAAAATTGAGTATTATCAGCATAAATGTGATTGGCCACATCAAGTACATCAAGAAGGAACAAGGTATTAGTGTAAACAGTGAATAGAAGAACCAATCCCTGAGGGACTCCTTATAGAAAGGGAATACAGTCTGAGCTGGTGTGGTCCACTATAGCACTACTTTCTGATATCTGTTTGACACGTATGACTAAGTTGCAAAAGGGCAGTTCATCAAGCAATAGTTCATGATCTATTGTGTCAAATCTAACACAACCACCAGAGCACAACCCACTGCAAGTGTTCACTGCCAAGTCATAATGAATCTTTGTTAATGCAATTTCAGCTGACTGATAAGCTGATTGGACAAGGGGAACTATTCCACTTCATTCTAGTATTGGTAGGGGTTGATCAAGTGTAGCTCTCTCAGTGATCTTAGATAAGAATAACAAGTTAGAGACAGGCCACTAATTTAACATGTTTTCAGTGCAGGACACAATCTCAGACTGCAGAAAATTACCCTCTCTATTAATTATTTTACATATAAATTTCACTATATACTCATACACAGATAACATCTGTGACAAGTTAAGGATATCCAATAGTCAGAATTACTCACTTTTAAGTTATAACCAAAATAAAAATAACATGTGTTGTGCTTCTACATAGATCTCATACACTAATCTGAGTCTGAATCAGAATCACTATCACCCCTTCTTCCCCCTCTAATGGTTTTCTTCTTGTTGCGGATCTCCATCTTGCTGCGTGAAGCTGTTGGTGGACACAAGAGGTCGCCCTGATATTCCAAAACATCTGAACGCCCAATGCGCCATTCAAGTGTCTCAGTCGCGAACTCATCAGTGTTGCCAAGATCTGTGAAGCCTACAATGAAGTCCTTGGTCTTGCCATCCTTAACTAAGCACAAAGTTGGCAACACTCGAATCTTCAAGCGCTCTGAAAGTTGCACAAAACATTGAAAATATAGTACCTATACAGACAAGGTCAAAATTGACAAAAGTTTTACAAAATACAACATGCCATGCTTTTTTTTTTTTTTTTTTTTTTTTTTTTTTTAATGTAAAACATCTCTAAAAAGTATCATTACTCTTTTCCATCTACACAATTTGAAAAGTAGGATTTTGGAAAAGTCTTAAGTAACGTCTTTATTTTTTTTTTTTTTTTCTTTTTTTTTTTCTTTTTTTTTACTGTATAGGCTATACCACCTGTTTCTATTAACACACCATAAAGAGGAACTGTATGCAATATAGGAAATAAAACATACTGTATATTCGGTAGCATTTGCCTTACAAATACAACATACTGTATATTCAGTAGCATCTGCCTTGCACAAATAATGCTAACAGTAACAGTACTAACTGCAAAACCACTGACCCCTCGGGTAAGAATCATTTTTTGAGGTGTTATACTTTATGCAAACCAAATAAGATGGAATACAGTACTAAGAGAAGAAGAAAAAACTGAATGAAAGGAGGGTCTGACTCTCACTACAGCCTCTGCCTTCTAAATACAGACAGGCTACATTATCCACAATTAACTGGTTCTGGTACCCCTCATGATAATCACATGCTTATGAACAAAAAACAATTATACCTATGGGAAAAAACTAACTTGTTCTGGGGTCTGTGACTTGTTATTCTTATACAACTTGGCCACCCATCTAGTTAACCATCGACCAAGTTCTAAGTTCTGACACTTTTGGGCAAGTAGTAGACAGTTTTATACAATATTTTATAATGTAACATGGTCTGTAGTATGGCCATGTGGAGAGAATGGAGTGTGAGAGACTAATGACGAAAGTATATGGGGGGGGGGAGTGCTGGGAGGAGGGCAACAAAACAGCAGGAGACAGGGCAACACAGATGCGATTTGTTTGTGGCCATCTCTTACGGAATTGAGGCGTCTGGCTATAGACAGATAGACATAAGTGAGAATGGTAAGCTGGATGTGTAATGCCAAACTATGGAACAGAATACTGAGTACTAAAGACCAAACACAGACATACTGAGATTGGAACACAGCTGTTGTTGTGCTACCCCAGTGTGTCTGATCGAGCAGACTTATCAATCGCCCCTGCAGGGTCATCTCGTGCAGTGAACCAATGTTTCCATGTGGCTGACAATCCCTTGCCACAGCAAGGCACAGGGATTATTGTGTTTGGTTCCTGGGTGGATGTTGCACTTGTGTCTCCACCTAGTTAACAGATTTGGCACTGTCCAGATAAATAATAAGCAAATACACCAGAAAAATAAAAACTAGTGTAACAGCCAGTGTTACCAAGACAACTTGAAACAGGAATGTACAGGAAAAATTATCTTAAATTCCAAGAAATGATGTCAATACTGGAAGCAATGCAGCCATGCAGGAAGCTAAACTAAGGAGGACAGTACTAACGAAGTTTCTGTTATAAACAGGCGATTAAAGGGCTGCATGGTCCTTAAAGGGGGGGAGGGGGATTAATCTAGCAGCACAAGAAGTGGGGACTGTGCACTTAATCATCCTTATATAAAATATGTATGAATTATCAGTACTTACAGTACACATAGTCTCTTTCCTGGCATATAGAGTACTGTAACTTTCAGTCATAGCTATCATCATTTCCCCTAGTCAAACACTATGACCCACTGCAATGCTTGCAAGACACCTACTAATTGTTCTGATCAAATGCAGCATCACAAACAGCTCCCATAATTCTTAACCAGGCATACTAATATTCTACTAATCTTATTCTGAAGTGTGTCATTTTATTCTTTACACTTCTTACACAAGAAGAACATGCAATTAATACACTTTCATCACCTGCAACTTATCATAAATGTATCATGAGATAATAAACGTTAAGTATCCTAAATCATTCCTCTCTCTCTATTCATCAACTGCTATACTCCATTCACAACTGCTCGCACATGACAAGCACACTGTACGTTACACCATCCTATTCATATAATTCACTCCCTTTATTCTTTATTTTGTACAATGCTTTTTCATTTCTTTCCTTCTGGGAATGCTGTACTGTATTAAAGTGTACAGTCATTGCTTTTACCCTTTTTCATACTTCATTCACACTTTTCACTTTCCACACAGCCATGGAAGTCTGCCTATGGTACATGTACCATAATTTGGCAGAGACTTTTCTAATTTTGCTCCTTATTTTTCAAAGCTCAAAGGTAGAATAACACAATATTATAAATTCTACATCCTTTCCATAGCACTTTTTCATGATGAACAGCATATTCTGCTCTTACTCTCAATAAAGATCAATATTCAAGATGGAGAGATGACAATTTTATGCTATGTTAAAGTGGACACAGTACAAATGTACAGAGCACCAAGCCAACACAGAACCCAATTCCAAGGTTTCTGCATCCTTTTTGGGGGAAACTCAGATTCTGAATCCCAGTCCCATCTTCTTATATCACACAAGTTATCATTATCATCATCAAAACATCCTTTCCCAAACCAAGGTGGGTTGTCGTAGCGTCCAGTGAGCCAGAAAAAAATTGAGAATGAGATACTAACCAAAGTTTGCCCAACTGAATGGGTCACATTCCCATTCACCCATCATTCAAGCCCCCTGACTCCTGGCTACACCTGATAAGTCAAAATGCATTCCACATGTAGCTCCATTCACACCGCTCGCTGGTGCAGTGGTAACGTTCTCGCCTGCCACCTGGTAGACGGGAGTTCGCGCCTCGCTCAGGTTGCGAAAAGTTTCACTGACGAAGTGGGTGGTTACTGTCCCCCTGGAGCAAGGGGACGGGTGTGTGCGTGTGTGAAGGTCACAGCCTTGCCCTTAGATCGGACTATATGAGCTCTCAGCTCCCTTCCGGGAGGGTAAAATGCTGACAATCACGACCATCAAGTGATCCTGACCGACCCGGTGAATTACACCTATCAGACAGAATCAATCCAACAACAATCAAGTTAAAAAGGGGTGCCAAACTCTGGTCATACACTCCTCCACACAAAATTCATCCAGCCTTCAATCGCATGTCAGTTCCCTAACCTCATTAGCTCCTGTATCTTTCTTACACACTCATTTACCATAGCTATCCTCCTCCTTCTAGGCTTATACCCCTCATAAAATTACCTTGTGTGACAAGCAAGGAATAAATGGGTGGCATTCTTTCTCTCCTATCTGCAGGGACAAATGGTACCGTATGAACAGTCTCTCAAACTTATGACAGTTATGTAAAGTTAATAAATAAGCTTCTTACCCGTCAGGAATGGTGCCTTCTCAGCATTAATCTTGCAGAACTTTGTTTCAATATGCTTCTTGGCCAAAATGTTAAGATGCTTGTCTACAATTTTGCATCGCACAAACTGGTCCCGATAGAAATGACAAACCACATGCTCAGACTTCTTGGTGACTTCAAAGAATTCCTTCTCATCATAGAGTTCAGTGTATTCACCATGGCCCTGGTGGGATGCATAAGAATATGTTATATGAAATTTTTAAATATAATGCTGCACTATATAGAAATGAGACCTGGCCAGTAAGAGAATAGGATATAATCAAAATGGACTGCATAAAAATAACAATGCTGAGATCAATGAGTTGGGCAACACAATAGTGTTGCTCTCATGAAAGAGCTTTGGCATACAATATATTAAAGTGGTGCAGACTGGTAAGTTATGATACTCTGAACCTGTACAGAGGACAGGGAAGGGCAACATGTAAAGCCAAGTCACAGGTATGAATGTAGTGTGAAAAATGCCCAGAGGGAATGAGGATGATGAGGGATGCAGTCTTACATGGAGACCTACAGGATCAGGGATTGAGTAGGGAAATGGCTCAGAAATGCCTAAGTCTAGTCCAGCCACAATTATTTCCACAGATACAGACCAGTCTCTGTATGTTCTCCCACAAGATTATCATTAATTAACCCCCTCAAAAAAAAATAATAACAATAAAAAATAAATCATCATCATCCGGACCTCCTTTCCCACCCTTGGGCAGGGAGAGGAGTAGCAACGTCCAGACAGCCCAAGTCTGCCAAGTCCAATGGTCCACGCTTCCATTCACTCATCATTCAAGCCCCCGGAATCCTAGCTCTATCTGATAAGCCAAAAACATTCAACACATTCTGCAGCTCACATACACATTTCTGATAAAAAAAATAAAATAAAAATAAATAAATAATAAACAAAAAAATACAGGTATACAAAACATTTCAGTGCAATCAAGGAGGCAGTTACTGTTACCCTATTCTATATTCACTTGTCTCTCATAACTGTTTATAAATGCTACATATAGTAATCCCTCAAATATCCAACAAAACAGAGCCAAAGGCATGTTCAGGTAGTGGCAATGTCCGGTTAACAAACAATATCCCCCTACTATACCCAACCTCCAACCCATACCTAACCTACTTGTACATTACCTCTGCTTACTTTGGCAATGTTTTCTGGTCATTCAGGCATATTTAGACACTAAGACACATAGGAATACTGAAAATAATTTTTAACACCATGAAAACGATGCAAAAAAAAAATCTATCTACCTATCTATCTATTGCCAGACGCCTCAATCCCGTTTGGGGTGGCCACAAACAAATCGCCTCCAAGTCGCCCTGTCCCCCGCCATTT
Source organism: Coenobita brevimanus (assembly GCF_032717465.1). Lineage (NCBI taxonomy): Eukaryota > Metazoa > Arthropoda > Malacostraca > Decapoda > Coenobitidae > Coenobita > Coenobita brevimanus. The sequence goes on along the minus strand of NC_137051.1, from coordinate 39,839,837 downwards.
CACTGCCCTGCTCCGAACTCACACACCCCTATACACTACTGTACATACAGTACCCCTCCTAATTTTGGCACTGTTTTCAGGTAAATCTGCCAAATTTAGACATCAAAACACACATTGGAATATCCAAAGCAGTGCTAAACACCATGAAAACATTAAAAAAAAAAAAAAAAAAAAAAAAAAAAAAATGAAAACCCAAACAACACCCTACCTATACACTACTGTATGTACAGCACCCCTCCTAATCTTGGCACTGTTTTCAGGTCAATCTGCCACATTTTGGCATCAAAATACACCTAGGAATATCTAGAGTAATGCTAAATACCTAGAAAACCATGGAAAAAAAAAAAAAAAAAAAAAAAAAAACGCCCTACCTATACACTACAGTATATACAGTACCCTTCCTAATTTTGGCACTATTTTCAGGTAAATCTGCCATATTTAGACATCCAAACACACATAGGATTATATATATTTATGCTAATCACCAAGGAAACAATGCATAAACAACAAACATCCACAACAAACCTCATGATGGTAGTTAAATCAGTTATCTGACACCAGTGATGACTGCTCCCAGGCCATACAAATTATTCCACAGCCAAATATGCCACCAGAAATGGGTTCAATTGGTATAAATGATATACAGGTCACTGGTGTTTATACTATAAGCTAATAAAAACACAGAAAACGATGAGTAAAAGTACAAAAATGCAGTGAGAGTAAATAGTGTTCAAGAGTAAAACTTACCTTCATATAATTTCCCACCATCCTTGTGCAAAATTTTGCCACACCTCCCAGAAGTTAAGCACATGTCTAGATGCAGAATTTCATGAGCTTTCTCATGATCATGCGGGGGCGCGGTAGCACAGTGGTAGCGCGCTGGACTTGTAATCGGGGGATTGCAAGTTCGAGCCTCGCCCAGGCTGCCGTGCCGGGAGGGGTAGCTCCCTCCTGTAACCCTAGCGGGGCTATATAGTCCAATACAGGGCTTAGCTCGGGGGAACTCCATTTCTCCCATTTTTTTTTTTCTCATGGTCACTTCAGAATTTTGATATGACCAATAGTATTCAAACAAATCACAAAAAACTTTAAAACCTCACGAGTCAGTGCTATCAGAGTAATGGAGGGGAGGGACTGGGGGAGAGAGGGAGGAGATGGGAAGGTATGGAGGAGGGATGGGGGGGAGGGGGAAGTGAGGCTGTGGGCAGGATTTTCACCTTTCTGCCTCAAGGCAGACAGGTGTTTACCATACATTTACACATGGCTTGTGGTCTGTTGAACATGTGGTGGCCATTCGGAAACAAAACTCCTGGTGACCGAGTGACTTTGGATGTTCAGTAGAGAGGCGGATGGCCACTGTCGCCAAACATGTACTCATGGCTTGTGGTCTGTGTTCGATGCGTGGTGGCAGTTGGGAAAGACTTAGCCTGGAGGCCGCGCAACTTTGGACATTTGGTATGGATGTGTATGGACATTTTGACACCATTTGTGGGTTACATTTGTATTACTCGGGTGCTGGAGGTTCATTGGGTGTGATCGGACCAGCATGCGACTTTGAATATTCAGTACACGGGCGGATGGACATTTTAGCTCTGGTTGTTTGTTACGGCATATTATCCACTCACATCTCGAGCCCAACGGCTACAATACCAAATGTTTGAATATGTCGGCCAGCTGGCAGAAGTGCTCAGGGACTTTACGTCTGGATATCAGCAAAGTAAATTCAGATAACAGTTTCATAGAGCCAAGGTCCAGTATCTGGATAATGAACAGGTCCAGATACTGCACGTCCAGATAAATGAGGGATTACTCTATTTCTATTCGGCCTACAGTTGCTTAAAAAAAAAAAAAATTTGGTGTCAACAGAGCACTATGGGGGTCCAAAAGTGGCACACTTCCAAACCATGGGAGAAGTTAACTTACAGATATTAATTTAATATGTACCAGCACTTATCTTATCATGGGGTTGTCTTCTGAATCAATGAGTGATGGATAAGGCCAGTGCACTTGCAAATACATGTTGAAAAAGAAGCTTGTGCAGGTGCTAACTGTCATCAAAGAAGTTTATAGGACGTTGTTTATCAGTTATCATCCTTGAATGAACCTTACTGACAAGGCTGTTGGTCATCTGGGTCTCTGTCAAGCTCCAAAGCAAACAAGTGTCTCCTGTCAACTGTAGCTACTCGAATGAAATTTTGGCTAGGGACCTAAGGGAAGCCTATTAAAGACACCACCCACATATTATCATTTTGATTTTTGCCAGCCTGTTGCCATTAACACTTAGGATTTACTCAAACCTCAAGCTGGTTTCAAATCTTGTAATGTACTACCACTGGTGTCTATGACAACGCAGGGATCAGATTGTACACTACAACATCTGACATTTATGGCGGAGTTATTACATTTACTCCTCATCTGATGGCTGTGTTAAAATAATCCCTCACCATCACCATGTCTGTGTATGGTAGTCAGTGGCCATGAATGACAATGTCTTCCTTAACCCCTAAGCACTGGTTGACATGTATAGCTGTCACAATTTTTGGCACAGAGCAATGCTGGTTGATGTGTATAGCCGCAAGCATCTTCCCGCCACCCTTTGAACTTTAACTTATCATTACTCATTGACGAGGCCACCTGGAGACGTGGGGATACTTTCATTTTGAAAGAGGAAGAGAAGCTGAGTCTTATGTATCTTTAATTTTTTCTCTAGCTGTTATAGTTTGGCAGATATTAAGATCTGAAGTAAGGGTATTTTCTCCCATCACAGATATCCCCCGTAGCGAGGAGGGTGCGATGTCGGAAAACCCCCAGCGTGTAGGGGTTAAGTGCAAAAACATTGAGTAAGAGCAAAAAATTAACTAAATATACAGTATAAAGAAAGTGCCTTTGTACAAACATGTTAACAGACAATTCTAACTTCCTTGTCTTGGAGGTCTCTCTTAAACTGAATGAAACTGTCTGGTATTGACCAGAGTAAAACAGCTAATTTTGTATACAGAAGAAGTTAAAGGCAATTTTCCTCCTCCAGCATACATTAAAAATGAACGTGTATTATAAGCCAACATCATCACCCAAGTTCTACATCATTTTTCATACAGTACAGTAAGGTCCCAGTTTACGTCGGAGTTCCATTCCTGAGACATGATATATGTCGATTTCATATGTAACTCGAGTTTCTGACTGTGCATCATACATTTATACCTTACATCAACGCACAGGTTACGTCAATGCATATGTGGACTTTTCAACCAAACGTCGTATGCTGTACTATACTCTCATGATAACAGGTATGTGTATGAAACACAAACTTTTGAACTTATGATTTTTACTGAAAAAAAAATGTGTTGTACTCCTGGTCTGCCATGTCACCCCTGAAGAGCCTCTCATGTCACAGTCGTGGTGGTACTGGAATGTGTTGTCATTGTTGTGGCAACTGTGGTGACAGCTGAGTTATGCTGCCGCTTCCGCTCTCTTCCATTGTCTTGACACTCGTGCACATTCCCAAAATACACTTTATTCCTTAACACTAATGTACCAAAGCAATGTTGTTACTCTATCATTCAAAAAACTTTACTGTAGATGGCCTATTAAAAAAAAAAATCAACAGTAACATCAATACCAGTATGATAATGTAGGCATTGGTAACATCAGGTCTAACAGTTATTTTTATTTTTGTGGACGTTTGGTTGAAAAGTCCACATATGCATTGACGTAACCTGTGCGTTGATGTAAGGTATAAATGTATGATGCACAGTCAGAAACTCGAGTTACATATGAAATCGACATATATCATGTCTCAGGAATGGAACTCCGACGTAAACTGGGACCTTACTGTACTGTATGAAAAATGATGTAGAACTTGGGTGATGATGTTGGCTTATAATACACGTTCATTTTTAATGTATGCTGGAGGAGGAAAATTGCCTTTAACTTCTTCTGGACTGTTTTAAGATTGTATGGACTTGATGGTAGGTTACTAAAAGGGGTGAAAAGTTTTTATGTAAATAGTAGAGCGTGTGTAAGAGTGGGAAATGCTGTGAGTGATTGGTTTCCCGTGAGAGTGGGGCTGCGACAGGGATGTGTGATGTCGCCTTGGTTGTTTAATATTTACATGGATGGTGTTGTAAGGGAGGTGAATGCAAGAGTTTTAGGTGGTCTGAGTCTGGTAAATGTTGATGGAGGAGAGTGGAATCTGAAGCAGCTGCTGTTTGCAGATGATACTGCACTGGTGACTGATTCAGAGGAGAGATTGAGAGAGTTGGTAGAGGAGTTTGGAAGGGTGTGTGAAAGGAGGAAATTGAAAGTAAATGAGAATAAGAGTAAAGTGATGAAGTGTACGAGGTTGATAGATGGTAGGGGGATGAATATAGTTTTGAATGGTGAGTTGCTTGAGGAGGTAGATTGTTTTAAATATCTAGGGTCACATGTTGCTGTGGATGGAAGAATAGATGCAGAAGTGAAGTTTAGAATAAATGAAGTAGGAAAGGTGCTGGGAGGAATGAAAAAAAGTGTTTAAATGTCGTTCGCTTAGAATGGATGTAAAGAGAAGGCTGTATGAGGGTGTTGTGGTACCGACTGCATTATATGGGGCTGAAACATGGAATATGGGTGTAGCAGAGAGGAAAAGTTTGAATGTAATGGAGATGAGATGTCTGAGGAGTATGTGTGGAGTGACGCGTATGGATCGGGTGCGAAATGATGAAGTGCGAAGGAGAACTGGAGTTGTTCGGGAGATGGCTGGTAGAGTTGAGCAGAGGGTGTTGCAATGGTTTGGGCATATGGAGAGAATGGATAATGAGCGATTGGTGAAAAAGATAACTAGATCTGATGTGAGAGGTGTAAGGCTGAGAGGAAGACCACGAATAGGATGGATGGACAGTGTGAAGAGAGCGCTGGATGCGAGAGGGATGTCTGTTGAGCAAGGAAGAGTGGCTGTGCGTGACAGAAATAAATGGAGAGAAATTGTGAATGAATAAGTGATGACGCAGCCCTGAGGGGATATTCTCCCGCATTTGGTCTGATCAGCTAGTCAGGTCAGGTGCGGGTAAGGGGATGGGTCTGTTATGATGTGGCAGGGGTAAACCAGTTCTGCTGTCGGGCCCTGCTGCGGATGTCACTGATTGCATTGCCCAGTTGACCCTTGTGCGGTGTGGTGCGGTGAGGATCTGTCCGTTCTCCCCTTTGGGGCTAAGATGCGAATGAATGTGTTTGAATGGATGAGTAAATGGAGAGTGAGTCGTCCTGTCTCGGCTACCTCCCTTTCCTTGGGGGAAGCAGCCTAGGTATATAGATAGATAGATAGTTTCTTTCTTAACTCAGAGAACAAAATTATTCTCTGTTTGATTAACTGGTTGATTTATGAAGATGCTGAAGTCAATGTAACACACAACATCAGCTTGACAGAGAGCAACACTTTATAACCCGTGCTTCATGTTTATTTCATTATTTTATTTTTAAAAATTTCCTTGTGGCAAACAATCGTAACCTCAAGATTGACGACAGTCAGGTGACATAATCCGGGACCTCACTGTACTTGGCATGGTGGGTATGATTGTCATGGTATGTTTTAGACAAGTAACAAACAGCATGATCTCTTACGACTCTGCTAGCTACATCTTTAGTCCTACCAGTATGATCATCTCACAGCATCTCATCCTCTACTCTCCTAGGATGACTTCTGTTGTTTGTTCCATTCACATTCATAGTATATACTGTACCTCTCTGCACCATTCCCTTCCCGTAATCTCTCCAAATGTATGAACCATCTCAGCCTACTTTACATAACCTCACTGACACTAATTAGCTACTGGAGAGCTTCAGACATATTACACTACATGCACAGTAAATATGCATGCATGCAATATGAATAGCAAACCTCATACCATAGTTTACAATAAAGTGACTGCTTTAACCATACACAATAATTAATTTACATCATGACAATGATTATTTCTAGCTTTACATTACTCCTAATTAAATAGGTAAATGAATAAATAAAATGGTTTCCAAACATTGGATGCCCGAATTCTGCATCAGCTTACATTGTTTATCCACTCCTGTTTCTTCTCTTGTCTCTTCTTCATGGCTGCCAGTCTGTCACGTCTGATTGCATCCAAATCATCAGAGTCAAGATTATCTAGTCTCTCTATCTCGGCATCAAGCTGCTGTTCAATAATATGGGTGGCTGCAACAAGCTGCTGTTCCACAATCCCACCACCAACACCTGCCATGGCTCTGAAACACATACAAAATTAATATCATAACGCTTTTTGTCCAAGGATGTCATTTACTGGCTTACTGTGTTCTTCCAGGCAGATGATTATTTTCAGCTTAAGAGAGCATCCATGAGGTGAGGAGGTAATGAATGCTGCATCTAACCCCTCCTGATGGAAAGTCTCTCCCATGTTAAATAAAAATATTTAGAAAGTTACAAAAATAATTTTAAAAAGTCATTTGAGAGGTGGTTAATAAACTGCCAGACAGAATAAAACAGCACAACTATCCCAGGGAACAGAGAGGAATGAATACAACCAGTTTCACTTTGCTTTCATTATTATCCCTATCTCAATTCCCATCAAATAGACTGGGTGAAGAAGAATCCAGAAACTGAGAAAGTACAACTGTACTGCACCAGTACTGTAGCATGATCATACACCAAGACAAGTGAAAAGGGCCACTTAATCATTCACAAATAATCCAGCCCATCAAAATGCTTGCTCCATATCACTAGCAGAACCATCTCCACTTTTTTTTTTTTCCCCTCTGCATCCCCCCCCCCCCAGGAATCAACCCAGAAACACCCTTCCTCACTAAGGTACTGAGGGACTAACTTCAATGTATGTTAGCCAGCCACTGTGAAGTCACATTATACTTGGGGCAAGAGTAAAATCACTCTTCCTGGGAGCAGTCAACTCGTGTGTGTGTGTGTGTGTCACTCCTATGAGGGCATTCTGCAATCAGCTGGGCAAAGGAGCAGAGGCCCTAGCTCCTTTGAACTTACTTGTGCATGTCCCTGCTCTTCTTTCATCCATCACTGACAAGCACTAAAGACATATGATTCAAACATGCTTATAAACAAGAGCACTGCTACACCTCTAGTCTTCCAAACTTACATGTTTCAACTTTCACGACTTAACAATTCCAAAAACTAACACAACCTAACATAGGCTAATCTTATCTAACATAAACTATAGCCTAACTTGGCTAATCCCTGCCTAACCTAACCTAACCTATCCCATCTTAACCTAACCTATCCAAACCTAAGTTAACCTAACCCAGTCTACCTTAGCCTGATGTAACCAATCCTATCACAAACGAACAGATGCAATTGTAACATATCAATCTGGTAACTTGCAATGGTTTTGTTTACAAACACATGTAGACAACAAATATGGTATTCCTTCATCCATGTCACAAAGGCAGTGGGAAAGTGTGGTAAGAATTCGGGTATGATTATCAACAAAAATATACTTCTCATTAATGAAAAACACTGGTGCAACGACAAAGTGCACAGAAAGATAGATACTAGAAGAAATCTGTAGGGGAATCAGCATGACTAGCTTCTTCTTCTGCCCTTAAACTAAAATTTTATCCTAACTAGCCTAAACAAGAAGTGTGACTGTCTGGCCCTGCAAAAAATGGTACTGGTATATACAGTACTAATTTTCAACTCCAATTTCACACACTGACACACTATTTTTTTTTTTTTTTTTGAGAGGGGGACATTTTCAGGCCAAATTACAGTGAAACTGCAGGAAAGCTCCTGTACTGTTGTTTGCAGATGATACTGTGTTGTTGAGTGAAGACGAAGGGGAGCTGCAAGGCTTGGTGGATGAGTTCGGGAGAGTGTGTAAGAAACGGAATCTAAAGGTGAATGTAGGGAAGAGTAAAGTGATGGTCTTTGAGAGAGGTGAAGTCAGTGAATGTACAGTGAGGTTGGATGGTGAGGAATTGGAAAATGTGAGTACATTTAAGTACTTGAGTAGTGTGATGAGTAAGGATGGAGGTTTGGAGGGTGAAGTGCTTGAAAGGGGTACAGCAGGGAAGAAAGGTTGCTGGTTCTTTGAAAGCAGTGATAAGAAACAGGGAAGTGAGCATGGAAGTGAAAAAGTTACTACATGACAGTATTGTGATACCAACTCTAACGTACGGAAGTGAAGCTTGGACGTTGTTGGAAGGGCAGAAGTCAAGAGTGAGAGCAGTGGAAATGAGTTATTTAAGAGGAGCCTGTGGAGTCACATGGAGAGACAGGCTGACGAATGAGGATATAAAGGAGCGTTGTGGTGTGGATGTGGATGTGATAGGAAGCGTTATGAGGAACACACTGAGGTGGTTTGGCCATGTGGAGAGGATGGAGGGTGAAAGACTGACGAAGAGAGTGTATGTGAGTGAGGTGGAGGGGGGGAAGAGGGAGGGAGAGGCCGAGGATGAGATGGAGGGATGGGGTGGAGAGGTACCGTATATGAGAGAGGGGGGTGTGAGTTGGGAGCAGGGCAGTGAAATGGCGGGAGACAGGGCGACTTGGAGGCGATTTGTTTGTGGCCACCCCAAACGGGATTGAGGCATCTGGCAATAGATAGATAGATTTTTTTTTCTCAGTAAACAATAGCGTAATTATTACTGTGATGACTTTAAAAAGTTGCAGAAACATAATTTTGAAGATATCAGTCATAAAACCCCACCAGCTGTACACACAAACTGTGGCAAGCTGCCACCCAACATGTCAGACCTTCAGGTTGATAATGCTCCAAAGTCATCCAGCACTAATCATTTGTTTCTAGTATCTAACATAATAGCCTATGGCCTGACCTAACCTAACAAAACTTAAACTTAACCTAACCTACTTAAACAGAACGATTTGGGGACAAATAAGTTTTGGGTCCAAATCAATCTTTATCCTCCACTGGACACCACTGCTGATGTCAAGACACCTAGCTTGGTGCTCCTTCGTATCATGTTACTTTCACAGATTCTCAGTGCCATAAATTAATTTTACAATCTTTACAAGCCTAACATAAATGTTATTTCTGGATAATCTGGGTATCACAAATGAATTTACAATTATGAAAGATAATCCCTGTAATAAAATATCACTTGTTAATAGGGTTAAAAGGGGTCTCCTCTGTGACTTCCAGCTCAAATACTTCAAGCAGTACTTAGTAAATAAAAAAGGGTGTCACACAAACCAGCTAGGTTTGTTCCACTGAGCGACTCGGACTGTTAGCTAAGAGTTGTTTCCCTGAGTAGTGTCGTTTTTCCATTGTTAGGTGGAATTTGTGAATAGGGAGTATTTTGACTGGCTAATTTAATAATGCCCATGTTCACTTTCATCCACAGCTTGATGACTCAGCAGTGTGGGTTCAGATGGCATTTGTAATGGTGACTGGAACCTGTCTCGGTTACCCAGGTCACAGGGTGAGCATCACCAGTCTGCCACACGCTCTCTGTGTTGTACCACTGATCAAGATTGCTGGGATATGTGTTAAGAAATATCCTGTCTCTTAATGAACTAGATTTTGAGACTACTGTGATGGTGGATCCTGACCATTTGTGTAAACTTGGGGTTGGCGACTGTCATGGGGCAAAGCAGTGGTCTTTACTCCCTGCAAGGTTGCTTTTTTGTTATGTTAGCTACCACGGGGTGTTTTGGGTTAGCTTTAAGGAAACACAGGACCACCTCTTTAGAAAAAAAAAAAAAAGAAGAAAAAAAGCTACCTCAAAACTGATTCAGTAATTTTGTAAAGGTGTACTGAAGTGCACTCTCAAGTATGAAGAGATTCAATCAATAAATGATGGATGGATGGATGAACAAAGAAAATATGATTACCGGTACCTACAGGACAGATTAGATTAGGATAAGTTTGGTCAGGTTAGCATAAAACTGGTTAGGTTGGCATAAAATAGGTTATGAAAATTTAGATTGGGTTTGGATAAACAGGCACTGATAAGGGTAATTTCGTTCAAAAATGGCCTTCTAAGAGGTCGTACGTCAGTCCTCGCACACCACAAGATGGCATTTGCCTGTAGACATACATCACTTTTTTAAACACTTTTCATCACTTTCAAAAGGAAATGAAAATACTGAAACTTGAAAATGCAATCAGAAAATACTAAAAGAATCCCATGAAGAGCTAAGGTAAGGAAAAAACTGAAGAAAGCTGCAAAATAACATGATCCAATGTCTCCTTAAGGTTTAATGCGATCTATTTTATTTGTTTTAGGATATTGGTGGCAGGCGGTGGTGATGGTGGTTTACAGTGCTGCCTACTTCTTCCCTCATCTTTTTTCGTTCTTTTTCTGTGCCTGCCCTCCACTCTGTTTCTCCCATCTTCTCTGTCACATCTTATTACTCTTCTTTCTTTTTCAGGCAGCTTTACATTGAGTGGCAAGCCTAATGGTTTCCTGTATGCCAGGAAACCATGTACAGTGCTGGGTAGGAACCATATAACCCAACCCTTATGTGTTCCTGACATGTCAACAAGAGTGTTGGTAGAGGATTAGTGCCCCTTCCCATAAAACAACTACCCTGTCACACAAAGACAAATGGTCACCCCTTACAGGATTACGGCATCTGGCTACAAACAGACAGATAGTTTAAGGGTATTTCAGTGGTTAAAGTTTATGGTAATTTTTTGTTCATAGCTGTTAAAAACTATCTATCTATCTATCTACTACCAGACACCTCCGTCCCATTCAGGGTGGCCACAAACAAATTGCCTCCATGTTGCCCAGTCCACCCCCCCCATTTCACTGCCCTGTTCCCAGCTCACACACCCCTCTCTCATATGTGTCAAAAACCTGCTATTAAATTAAGAATTAGATCTGTGACATTATTATTTCTTCCAACAAACTGCTCGAATGATAATAAACACTGTATGTTTATGTATAAGGAAAGAACCTGAAAATTCCCACCAGAAAAGAACTTCAGCGAGGAAATTGTAACAAGGAGAGAAGATTATTCATCTCTTAGCTGTATCTGCTATCATTTGAACAAACTAGCCTAACACAAACTAACTCAGACTATGTAACCTAACATTACTTAATTTAAATGTACAGTACATGCAATAGTCTAACAGACAGAACTTCGAGTTGTAGAATTCTCATTAACTCTTTACCAAACAGGTGCAGCCTTTCCATTTTCTATTGGAACGAGTCTTTCACAGGTTACTTATTATCATTCCTGGATTACCTTAGCTACTGGGCATTTTTATAACCTTACTTCTGGAAGCTACAAATGAGGATTTAGAATGCATAAATATTCCACCAAGGTCTGCCAGCAGATGGCCATATCTGACATTCCTGTGGCACATTTTCAAACTCAAAACCTGGCTGTCAAATGCGAGTGAGGCTAGGTTGGATTAGGTTTGGTTTGGTTAGGTTAGGTTTGGTTTAATCATTGAGTTTCCCACAGCTTTGACATGGGATACACTGTAGCATCCAGTCGGAGCAGCGGTTGGTAAACAATACAGCCATTTGGAAAGACCATCGGTAATCACTGCCGCAGGCAACAAGCCCCCTTCCAAATAGGTTAAATTTTTTTTCCACTCGCTTCTTGCAGTCACAATACCACAGCTAACTATCTGTGTTGCATATGTAACAAAATTACTTAATTCAAGATCGTGAGTTTATTATTGGTGGAATCGCCGCGCCCGTTAGGTAAAGAATTACCACATTCTCCTCTGTATATCTTCTCCTCCCCTTCTTGTTTACGGTACCATGGTAAGTCCTAAACAAACATTTGCCCCAAAAGTCATAGAGAAGATCCCTCTCAATTTGTCCCAAACCATCTCTTTCTATATTTTGGAGGAAGAGGGGGGCCGAAATTTGGAGTTTCAATAACTTTTTCCAATTTTCTGTTACTCTTTTAACTTGCTATTCTTAACTAAAAATGGCCTGTATGCCACTTTGAGAGTCTGCAACCGTACCATACAACAATGTCCTGTGGATTTCTGCCACAGGGTGACTCATTCTGGTTAAATAGGCACAGGCAACTGCTCATTTGTTTACATTTTCTGACTACGGATACGCCTATTACGTCATGAAAACATATAATTATCATCACAAAAACACAAAAATTACCTAATAACTCAAGCCTTGTGCATGTCCGACCCCTATTTCAGCAGTACTTACATATAACATAAGACTCGCCACACAACAAATAACTTGTGCTATGTTTACAGCATTCACAATTGAGATAATAAACAACATCCTCTCACCATCCATGATGTTGTCCTAATTTGTGTTTGACAAATTATTTTTATGTATTGAGTAAGATCTCATGCAATGGCAATTAGTTGAACCATTCTGCTAGTTTCTGGTAAGCTGGAAGTTACATGTGAATGCAATCATTTTGCCCGTAAAATTTAAAGCAGCATATCATACAAGAAACATTGAAGTTTTCTCTCTCTCTCTCTCTCTCTCTCTCTCTCTCTCTCTCTCTCTCTCTCTCTCTCTCTCCAAAGCAGGCAGCTCTTAAATCTGACGGACTTCAACATTCTTTTAAGAAATTCTTTTGAAAAAAAAAAAAAAAGCTAGTCAGGCTGAAAATCTTTTTCCAAAAATGTTTGAGAGGAAGGGTATTGTTCAGTCCAAGTAGGCATTCTAAATGCCAAATGATAAACAATGCATACTTATGTTAAGAACAAAAGACTGAATTATGGGTAACTGAAACTGTAGCCTATACTGTCCACTTCCCATGTTGGGATACTTCTCAATGAAAAGGCTGACTACATAGCTCATAAAGTTCTATTTCCCTGAATTTTCACCTGGTAAGGTCATGACCTTCCAGCAGTCACACAGCCGAGGAAAAGGCGGATGGCCCAACTTCCAAGCAACTGTGAGGATACTCCAATCACATGGTGTAAGGCAAAAGTTTTAATGATAATTATCAAATTGGCTGGTTTGGTGTGTCCTACAATAAGTTGTGCTAAGTTTTTTATTATTTTTTAACTTATAACAAAATTTAGCTGCAGATTATTCGAAATGGGCGGTATGAAAGTATGTACTGAGCATATAGACAATGAAAAGGTGAACAGTTCATTGGCAAGAGTAAATGAAGTCTATCTATCTATCTATCTATCGCCAGACGCCTTAATCCCGTAAGGAGTGGCCACAATCAAATCGCCTCCACGTCTCCCTGTCCCCCGCCATTTCACTGCCCTGCTTCTAGCTCACACACCCCTCTCTCATATACCTCTACACTCCATCCCTCCATCTCATCAATGGCCTCCCCCTCACTCTTTCCCCCTCCACCTCACTCACATACACTCTCCTTGTCAGTTTCTTGCTCTCCATCTCCTCCACATGGCCAAACTACCTCAGTGTGTCCCTCCTAACGCTTCCTATCACATCCACATCCTGACCACAACGCTCCTTCACTTCCCCATTTCTCAGTCTGTCTCTTCATGTGAATCCACATGCTCCTCTCAGATAACTCATTTCCTCAGCTCTCACGCTTGACTTGTGTCCCTCCAACAAGGTCCAAGCGTCACTTCCATACGTTAGAGTTTGTATCACAATACTGTCATGCAGTACCTTTTTCACTTCCATGTTCACTTCCCTGTTTCTTATCAATGCTTTCAAGGAACCAGCAACCTTTCTTCCTTGTTGTACCCTTCAAGCACTTCACCCTCTAAACTTCCATCCTTATTCACCACACTGCCCAAGTACTTGAATGCACTCACATTTTCCATTTCCTCCTCATTCAACCTCACTGTACATTCACTGACTTCAGTTCTCTTGAAGACCATCACTTTACTCTTCCCTACATTCACCTTTAGATTCCGTTTTTTACACACTTTCCCAAACTCATCCACCAAGCCTTGCAGCTCCCCTTCGTCTTCACTTAACAACACAGTATCATCTGCAAACAACAGTACAGGGAGTTTCCAAACACTGCCCTCTCTCATCAGGACCGCTGCAACATCCACTGCCCTACTTTGTATCTATTTTATAACCCCATTCATATACAGACTGAACACCCATGGAGACATGACACATCGCTGCTGCAGTCCAACCTTCTAATAGAAAAAATCACTCAGTTCACTCTCCACACGCGCTGCAGCGTTGGCACCCTCATACATACTCTTCACGGGATTCAACAACTTCCCACTTACTCCATATATTCTTAATACTTTCCACAGTCCTTTTCTATCCACCCTGTCATATGCATTTTCCAAATCCATGAAGGCCGCATACAACTTCTTTCCCTTCTTTAGAAACTTTTGCACTAAAGATCTAAGAATGAATATCTGATCTACAGAACCTCTTCCCTTCCTAAAACCTCTCTGTTCTTCTCCAGCTAATTCCTCTGTTGTCTCAGAAAACTCAGGTGTCCTGTGGCCAAAGAGTTGGACTTTATGACGTTATTGTTATTACTTAGTAATAAATATTACTAGAAATTCACTAGAGATGATTTAGGGACAATTCCCCGTCTGATAATTTCCCGTCAAAACATGGGCGACTCCAGATCACAACAGACTGGTTGACTGAAATGTTTATTGCTGTAAATGTGTACAGAGCACATATACAACAAAAGGAGGTGGTGAGTCTTGCCACATACACCCTTAAGCAAAGCACAGTTATACACAGTAGGTGATTACAAATCTAGGCACACAGGGCACAACAAAAAGAGGTGGTGGATCTTTCCACACACTCCTTTAGCAAAGAGATGTAATAATATACATTTAGTAGATATAGTACAGCAACAGTTCGCACCTACTTAGTGAAGCTCATAATTATTCATTTTCTTGGGGATCTATCAGTGTGTACTTCCATTCAGGATTTAGCGTTGAAAATAATTTAAAAAGTTCCACCGCCTCAGAGTAATCGACACCACTGGTTCAGATTACCACTCATAGCTGCCTGCATTAGTTTCACTGGTACTATGATACAACCTCCTGAATATGTTTTGATATGACTTTGAAGAGGTAAGAGTAAACTTTTATTTCAAATTACATCTACTGTATCCTTTTAACTCTAACTTGCCTTAAAATTACTCTCTCCATCTTGAGTACTGAGTTGTGACAATACAGTAGATCAGAACTAGAATATTATGCTAGTCACGAAGAAGTGCTGTGGAAACACGAGTTGTAGTAATGTCTTCTTTTGCCACTGAGCAACTTGAAATTAGGATCCACGCCAGCCAGCCAGGTAAGTTGACCCAGGTGAGAGGTGAGGCGTGACATCAGGCGAGATCCAAGTCAGGACCAGGCCAGTATACTGTACAGGGAAACTCGGTCCACCTTTGTACTCTGCATAACATACACGTGGCGTACTTGATAATTATTGATTGATATGTTATTCATTCAGAGCATTTCTGTAGTCTGCTTTTAGTCATCATGACACCCCAGTGTGCAATATTTGGCTGTTGCAATAAACAGACTTTAATAAGAATACTTCAGATTTTCCCAACAAAAACAGAATATGGATTAGCCCATAAAGTAACTGTTATGCATCTTAATGTGTCACTGCAACAGGGGCAGCGAGTTAAGTATGCAACGTAGCTGCTGTCAAAGAGCTGTGTAAGTGCACTTAAGTATTTAGGCGAGAGAGGACTGCTACAATGCTGGGTTGCCACAACAAAATTCATATCCCTTGTTGATCAGTGGTTCGATGTAATCAATTTTCATATGTATGATGAGCAAGAACATTGTGCATTTGGAATGTATAATGATCAGTAGGCAGGCATACTGCACAGAATGGTCAATTTGATGTATGCTATGGCAGTAAATAACTATGCACCACCCTGCACAGTTTTCAGAAGGAAGTAATTGTTTCTTGCCAGTCTGTCTCAGGAATGTAGGAAATGATGAGGCACGGTAATGGGCTTGATTTCATAATGACCATGAGGCTGAAGCAATGCTGTCAAGAATACTTCTTCGGGTGCATCGGGCAAATGAGTGACCCTTATGATAATCCACATGCTGTTCGTTTTAAGTACCAGCTAAGGAAAATTATGTTGGGGAAGGAGATTGCTTCGGTCACTGATAAAGGTAACATAAGCGAAAATGAAGAATACAGTGACTGTTTTTTAAATGCCAAGTGTACCCAAGACTAAGTCCCTTTCCCACGATCGTGAACTTAGTTTGGAAAATGTATTTAACAACCCTTCTTTTTAAGGGTATGATTCTGAATGCGGAAGTGGATGATAAGTTGTCTGTGGAGTTGCATGAAGTGCACGAGAATATGGAAAACGAAGTTGTATCAGTGTCGACTAGCACAGTCATGGATGTACAGTCCTTGCACTATACTGGTGGTTACGTTGTGAGGAAATTTGTGGTTAAATATCCAAATCTAGGATATGTGGCTAGGAACTATAGGTCATCTTGTAACTCATGGACTGAAATGTCAAGTGGAAGTCATTTACATATGCCTTCCGACAGCTTTTTCTCTCATTTATTAATTATGAGGGAAGTGTTTAAAGCCGTACATGGTCAAGGCTTGAAGGAAGGAGCATTTTGTACAGACTCTTACCTAGGAATTGAAATGTGCTGGAGTATATTTGCCCACTGACGTCATTTCATTTTTTGCAAGAATATCCATCTTCTTTTGGATGATACATCTTGATAAAATTGAGAATGAACAAACAAAATAATGCTGTATGCAAAGGAAAGCTAAGGAAAAAGATGAAATTTGCAACACAGACTACCGATAAACATCAGTGGTGTAAACTGTGCATTAACTTTCATTCATGTTGTGGTTAGATCTCACACTAAGCGTACTGTATTTCCTCAGTTTCATTTTATTTTTCTGTTTCTTTCAAGCACTTTTTAGTTTGGTGTGTTTCTTCATCGGTTCGAGTCATTTTTGGTAAAGCTATTCCCTGGGCATGTATCGCCGTATATTTTTTTTAGTTTTTGGATTTAGGTCATTTAATGGGTTTATGGGATCAAAGGTCTAAACATGCAATCACACAATTTTGGTGATCCTGTGTTTATGTAGGCTCGCTAATGATCATAGCAATTCACACAAGTATGTCTGTGTAGTTGTGTAGAGACCGTCCTGTATTTCCTTGACATTATTAGCAGTGTTTAGTTTAGTGTATGTATTTTCATAGTTTTCGTACGTTGTAACTTATATGTAGTGCTTTTTATTATTATTATGGTGAGGTGTTGCTTACATTTAAAGGAAAATGGTATACTACTTTAACCTTTCTTCCGCAACAGCTCAATATTCTCCATAAGATTTATTAGTTTACGTAAGGAAAATAGATTAAAGAGTGAATGAAAAAGGCATCACGCCAGAAGAACGACGAAACTGGGCCAAGTTGGAATAAAAGTCAGTATGTACAGTAGAAGGATGCGAACCGTGGGGGAAAGGTATTACTGAGACTCCCTCATTTGATACAGATAGGCAATTATCAGTTTTCAGGTACCGTTATGTATCACCTTCACAGACACAAACTGCGCCACTTTCAAGGTTCCCATCTGGCCAGTCATGCAGGGCGAGGAGTTATCATCATCGTCATCGTCATCATATCATCTTTACCTTCTCTCCTTCTCACATGGGGTGGGAGGGATCAAGCAGCAGGAACAGGAAATTACAAACGCGAGAGAGCCGAGAACAGAATGCCCAGCAAAACTAGGTCACACTTCCACCTCCTCACTATTGACGTCCTCGAAATTCCCAGCTTCACACCACAGACCACACGATTAACACAAACTGCGTCCCATTATAAACGTGAGACTTCGACTGCCAGGGTAAACAAACAAACAAATACACAAACAAACTAAGGTGTGGTTAGAGAGGTTGTTTGGTGTCTGAAACACCGTGAGTATGTCACCAGCCTAAGGCAGGAACAATCTGATGGACTGAATATACTTGACTGATCTTCCCTAAGACCGACCGTCATGTCATATAAACACCCCCTTGATACCAATGCACCACACGTGAATGAGGCAGTCCTAGCATGTATTAGACATGGACGGTAGGTATCAGTGCCGAAGTAGTGACATGTGAAGGTATGTTGCATGTGTGAGGGCTGCTGACCCTAAAGGAACGGACTGTAAAGCCTATTCCCAGCGTCGACACATTGGGGAAAAAATGGTAAGGTAAAAGTTGTAGTTTAGAGGCAGTGGCGTACCTGAGGGGGGACGGAGGGGCTGTTTGAAACTGCCCCCCGTGCCCCCAGTTGAGGGGGGCCTCAAAAAGCCTTAAAAATTTATAAACTTCTTTATGAATATTTAAAAATATATATATTTATCATCCCGACAATCCCGGCTGAGATATTAAATAAGTTTTGAGAATGAGGGGGGCTAGGTTCATTGCGGGGCCCCTCTCCAGGATGGGGGCCCCGCAAAGAATCTAGCCCCCAGGGCCCCCAAATCTCTAGGTATGCCCATGTTTAGAGAGTAGTTTAGAAGGTGAAGTGCTTGAAAGGGTACAACAAGGAAGAAAGGTTACAGGTTCCTTGAAAGCAGTGATAAGAAACAGGGAAGTGAGCATGGAAGTGAAAAAGTTACTGCATGGCAGTATTGTGATACCAACTCTAACGTATGGAAGTGAAGCTTTGACCTTGTTGGAGGGACACAAGTCAAGAGTGAGAGCAGTGGAAATGAGCTATTTGAGAGGAGCCTGTGGAGTCACATGGAGAGACAGACTGACAAATGAGGACGTGAAGGACCGTTGTGGTGTGGATGTGGATGTGATAGGAAGCGTTAGGAGAAACACACTGAGGTGGTTTGGCCATGCGGAGAGGATGGTGAGTGAGAGACTGACGAAGAGAGTGTGAGTGAGGTGGAAGAGGGGAAAGGAAGGGAGGGCCAAGGATGAGATGGAGGGATGGAGTGGAGAGGTATATGAGAGAGGGGGGTGTGAGCTGGGAGCAGGGCAGTGAAATTTGCTGGGGACAGGGCGACATGGAGGCGATTTGTTTGTGGCCACCCCTTTCGGGATTAAGGCGTCTAGAAATAGATAGATAGATAGAAAAGTTGTAGTTTGGACAGTATAAACAGTTTCAAGTCGAGATATTTTCCTGTAAGAAAAATAACAAATAAATAAATAAGCGAAAAAGCAAGCAAACAAGCACCCACCGCCCCCATACGCCTAGCGGCAAACTACTCCAGCAAAAAAAAGTAGCGTGAGTTGTCAGTGCCGCGCGGACGTTGTGGTGGTGAGTGCGTTGCCTTCGGGTGCTGCCTTGATGCATGAAGCTGTCTTGGTACCATTTACCGTATTCCCTTACCTCGTGGTGCTCATCGGTGGCAACGTGAAAAGAAAAGACTTGGATTAGTACCTATCAATAACACGAGAGTTATTAAGGTCCCCAGCCATGTACTTGACAATAATTAGGAGAGTGTTTCACTGCCTATCTCTGCCTTGTGCCGATCATCAGTAACAACAGGAAAAAGCTTATATTAACGCCTACTGACTACACGAGGGACATTAAGGCAGACAGTCAGTTTATGCAAAATCCCGAGATAAGATACTCAAGCGTGAAGAAGACGTACAGTTTCAAGGCGCTCAGAAGGACGGATTTAACACTACTGCAAGATGACCAACGTTCGTATGCTTTGGCGTTCGTGTGTTCGTCCAAGGTCCGTAAAACAGTTTTTAGTCATTCATATATATCTTTTATTTATTATATATTTATTGTTACGTTTCGGTGTGCCATCCCTCACCAGTCTAGGGAGGGATTCTCATATATACAAGGTGACCCACAGCGCTGCACTAGACTCACCTAGCACTGGTGAATTTAGGGAGGGGGGGTCATTGGGGCCATGGCCCCCACCCCCAAGGAGGTATGATGGCGCCCCTCTGTGATTCCTTCCAGTCAGGGGCGTACCTAGAGATCTGAGGACCCGGGGGGCTAGGTTCTTTGCGGGGCCCCCCTCCTGGAGGGGGGCCCCGCAAAGAACCTAGCCCCCCTCATTCTCAAAACTTATCTAATATCTCAGCCGGGCTTGTCGGGATGATAAATATATATATATATTTTTAAATATTGATAAAAAAACTTATAATTTTTTAAGGCTTTTGGGGGCCTTCCTCAACTGGGGTCCCGGGGGGCAGTTTCAAACAGCCCCCTCCACCCCCACCCTTCAGGTACGCCACTGCATGCAGTTGTTTGCTGCGCCCCTTGTTCCTCTCAACTGCCACGGCCGTCCGGCCGTAGGCAAGATGAAGCGTCGGGCACCTCACCCTCACCCGGACATACAGATGCAGCACGCAAGAAGTATCTTTTAATACATGTGTTTGTGTGTGTGTGGAAATGGGGACGTTAGTGAACGTTTTCCTATAGAAAACGTGCACTATATGTCTAGCTTAACCTTCCAAAAGTTACTTATAAGAATTAGATGTATACGTAATAAGAATAGTGAAAATTTAAATAAGCGGGCTACTAGCGGGCGCCCCTTTCTTGCTTGCCCTCCCCCCCCCCCAGAATAGCCGTCTATGGCGCCCCTTTCTTGCTTGACCCCCCAAGAATAGCCGTCTAGATCCGCCTATGCAGTATCTTGACGTGTTGCAGGGACGGCTGAGTCTACTGGTGTAGGCGTGGGGTGGTAGTGGGAGTAGGAAATGAGTGAATGATGCAGGGTAGACATTGGTAACACTGACCTAGCCGTCCCTGCAACTCACGAGAAATCACCCGGCGAAGTGAGAGAGGTGCGTTATACAGTATATGGGTCACATTGCGAGACTCATACCCTGTCATAACTTCAAATTCGTGCTCTTACCTCCTTATCCTGCCTGCTAAACCTTATAATATACTTACGATAAATTTCCTCTCATAACCAAAATTTCTTTTTGTAGGAGGAAGGAGAAGCTTGGGGGAAAATCTGCATTCTCCTTTCCTTGTCCTTCCTAGGTAAAGAAATGACAGGTGCGGCAGGGAATTATTTGTTGTGTGCTTGTGAATCTGACAATTGGACCCATATCCTCGTCGGTTAAGGAGGCTCCCGAGCACCTCTTTCTTAGCGATTTATTTTTGGATATGGCTGATTGATATCCTTTTGTACGTTATTTCGATAGAGTAAGGCGATATTAGAATGACTTACGTAGCGCAGAAGAGAGTATCAAAGTGTAATAAACTAAATCACTTATGGAAAGGTGTTAGGTCGCTGGACACACTTTGCAGAGGAGGGGGGAGGAGGGGATTGCTACTCATTGTGTGTACATTAAGGGATCTGAAATTTCAAATGGGGGGGGCAGTGGGGGAGGGGGACGAGAGTTTACTTAGGGGGGGCTCGGGACCCCCCTTGAAGTTACACCACTGTTTTTTATGCATCTCCGTATTTACCACTCAGTTTCCTTCATCTCTTCAGTCCAATGGCGTATTATATAATTTCTTGCTCCCACCAGGCGATATTTACTTACATTTAAGGAGGATATCTGATTGGGAAGCGCTTAAATAAGAGAAAGTCACGGAAGAAGGAAATCTATCAACTAAGTTACCAGTGAAAGGAGTTTTGTTTATTTTCAGTCATCGTTAAGGTCTTTGAAATTCTCGGCTCCACATCACACACACACACACACACACACACACACACACACACACTCACACACACACACACAGGACAGGTCTATGGAAAGGAAGCAGAGCCACATTATTATCTTACTCTGCCAGTGACTTACCTGAAATAACCTCTAACAGGACGAAAATCTGGGCCAAGTTAAGGTGAAAAAACCACAGTAGTCTCTCCAAAACTGAATAAATCGTCTCGTGATAGTGACAATTAAGATCGTATAATTAAACTATAAATCGCAGAGTTAAATACAAACCCCCCCTAATTACAGGCTACTTATGTAACACTTGTGGATATAAGGTATGGTTAGCCTGCATCCCATATTACAGAACGCAGTCAGCAACCATATAGAAATGGCTAATACGTTCCGCCATAAGCACTTCAAATATCATCAACAAAAATTGGAGGTTTTCATCCCACTTCGCGATTTCAGGTTTAAGCATACTTTAAACCATAAAATACATCATCAGTCTGAACCTGTTAAACGCCTTGAACTACGATTGGCGAGTCTTACATCTTTGCGCTATCTGCCGACATGATTATAGCTCCGGAAATTGTACTGAGTCTTAGCAACATGACGTTAAAGATTTTGGTGCGTCATACTATAACAGAGAAACTATATTCCTTTTACCTTAAGTTGGTTCAAAATTTCGTTTCGTCCCTTTGCTGCTTATTTCACGCTGCACAATAGCGAAAAAAGACAATGCCATGGCTCTACATCTTGGCCACAGCACTGTTCCCTAACCAGCATTGTATTCTAGTGTTTGTCCATTGCTATAACTCGGTATTCAAGCTGCAGAGAGGGCAATTTTAGACCAAGTTAGAGTAAAAAGGGCATACTGTAGAAGGTTCCAGTTCTGTTCCTAAAAGTGTATTCACGGTGAAGGGGGGAAGTGGAGTAATTTTCCCTTCAGAGTGCAGTCTGGGATGGCGTTTACGGCCTTACTACACGCAACCACTGCAATCAGGCCGGACAGTTACCCCCGGGGCCGGTGATGGGCTGCAGCACGGGGGAAATTGCAGTCAACTTCACAACAGAGAGAGAGAGAGAGAGAGAGTTAATACAGTATGAGTATGGTGTTGAGGAGTAATGATAGGAATAGCAAGACGGACACACTTTCTCAAGTTCACCAACAATTTAAATCACCATTCTGATGAACCTGATGATATACATTCGGCTCCACGTGCACCTGTTACAGATGATCCAGTCAAAGAAATAACCATCTTCCCAGTTTCGTCTGAAGAAAAATTAAAACAGTCGAAATGCACTGAAAAGCCCTTATCTCCACTGGTGCTTGTTCCAGATGCTTCGATTTTTCCGCTATGTATTCGGTCAGAGTTTGGGAAGATACTGGTTTCCCTCTCTCTCTCTCTCTCTCTCTCTCTGAACCATGAGGCATTTGTGAAGGTGATTTATGATGCCAGTGTAGATGCACAGTCATGGGGAAAAAAATTGCCGACTCTTCTGTGCAGGATGTGGTATGGGAAGGTGTTATAATGTAAACTGTGTGTGTGTATGTGTGGGTGGGTGGGTGGGTGGGTTTGTGTGTGTGTGTGTGTGTAATTTACCGGTTCGGTCAGGATCACTTGATGATCGTGATCGTCAGCTTTTACCCTCCCAGAAGGGAGCTTAGAGCTCATATAGTCCGATCTAAGAGCAAGGCTGTGACCTTCACACACGTTCACACCCGTCCCCTTGCTCAAGAGGGACAGTAACCACCCACTTCATCAGTGAAACTTTCCGCAACCTGAGCGAGGCGCGAACTCCCATCCATCAGTTGGCAAGCGAGAACGTTACCACTGCACCAGCGAGCGGTGTGTGTGTGTGTGTGTGTGTGTGTGTGGGTGGGTGGGTGGGTTTGTGTGTGTGTGTGTGTGTGTGTGTGTGTGTGTGTGTGTGTGTGTGTGTGTGACAATAAAGTGAAAACGGTACTATAACATCCCTCCCTGATTCCCCTCCTGAAATTTATTAAAAAGAACCGCGTTAATCTTACATGAAAACGGGAACTACTGTAGTTGATAATTATGAAGTTATTTTTTATTTGTTATTGACGGATGCTATGTTGATACTGAAACGATAAAAATGGCATACAAGAGAATAAGGTGAAATATGGGAGTAAATCGCTGAGGAAGATCTTCGAGGCCTCCCTGACAGTAATTGTCTGCTTTAATGTCTAAGATTTTTATTTCTCCATCTTGAATGCAGAGCTATGGCAAGAAATTTACGAGAAGATTGTGCTAGTCATAAAGAAGTGTTAGGAAAAGGATGCAGAATTGTTGTGTTGTCATATTCTGCACTGGACCACGTAAAGCTACAGGAAAACGAAAATCTCCAGGAAAAGAACTAAGAATTCTAAGACATCACTGAAAACTTTAGTAATTCCTTCGCTACCACACGTCTCACCTAAGCTAAAAATAAAATAAAATGAAAAGTCAGGGTGTAGTGACAAATAGAAAGAGAGGCGACAACGCTGCAAGGTTAATAAATATTCTTGTAATCCATTTGCTGCCACAGATCCCTCCTGCATATAAATAAAGGAATGTAGTGAAAGGAGCCCTAGAATATAAAAGATGTCATTTTAGCGAAAGGGTTAAGATAAATGGTGATGTTCATGTTTGTTGTCTAAACCTGTAATGACCAGTTTGCTTGAATGTTGTTTCTGATGTGTGTGTGTGTGTGTGTGTGTGTGTGTGTGTGTGTGTGTGTGTGTGTGTGTGAGCGTGTGTGTGTGTGTGTGTGTGTGTGTGTGTGTGTGTGTGTGTGTGTGTGTGTGTGTGTGTGTGTGTGTGTGTGTGTGTGTGTGTGTGTGTGTGTGTGTGTGTGTGTGTGTGTGTTTTCTCTCATGCAAAACTTAACCCATTGGTGGCCATGATCCTTTAAAATGAAGACTATTGGGCATTCGAAATGTTGATAAAAGGATACAGTGTAGGAAGCTATTAGTTTCTTGACTATGAGTTGAGAGGCAGAGGGCGGTACGGTAAGTAGGTGTAACCCTTACGGCAAAGTACTAGGACTGAACGCAGGTGTGAGGATTTATATCTCATTTCCAAGTACCATATTCATTCAAATAAATACACTATACACTCGTACTGAATTTTGTGTCATGTTTTGCATATGAAGGTATCCACGTATATGAACATTTATGATCACACACACACACACACACACACACACACACACATTCTTACATACCCATATATATATTTCTCTGTATCTTGGTGTGCAGAGCGAGTGAGGTGGTGGCGGCAGTGAGCGTAACGTCAACCCTGATACTGTTCCTGCACACCAGTCACCTGCAGTACCAGCTGGCCCTCTACACACACAGCCATGGTTAGTCACTCTACACACTCCACGGTTCTCTGGAAATGTAACCGTAGGTAGAGAATGGTCTACAGTAGTTAGCGGTGGAGTGGACTTATAAATTCATGGTCTCCTTTTTAGTCCCCTGTTGTGATATGGCGGGAAATTTGAGGACCTGATTTTCGTATAAAAGTATTTACAGTTCCTTCACATGGCCCACAATCACGGCATTAAAACTCGTTGTCAGGTTTGAAAAAAGAATGACGTATCCTCAGCATTTCATTGCAGGTACGATTATTGGCATCTAACTGGTGGTGTGTGAAAGTACAAGTATGTTATGGTGCCTACTTATGTGTGGACAAAAGAACTCATAACTGGTATTCTTAACCTATATATTATTAAACAAAATCACTCCAGTGTTCCCTATATTTACATTCCGATCACTATCTATCTATCTATATCTATATACCTAGGCTGCTCCCCCCAAGGAAAGGGAGGTAGCCGAGACAGGACGACTCACTCTTCATTTACTCATCCATTCAAACACATTCATTCGCATCTTAGCCCCAAAGGGAAGAACGGACAGATCCTCACCGCACCACACCGCACAAGGGTCAACTGCGCAATGCAATCAGTGACATCCGCAGCAGGGCCCGACAGCAGAACTGGTTTACCCCTGCCACATCATAACAGACCCATCCCCTTACCCGCACCTGACCTGACTAGTTGATCAGACCAAATGCGGGAGAATATCCCCTCAGGGCTGCGTCATTACTTATTAATTCACAATTTCTCTCCATTTATTTCTGTCACGCACAGCCACTCTTCCTTGCTCAACAGACATCCCTCTCGCATCCAGCGCTCTCTTCACACTGTCCATCCATCCTATTCGTGGTCTTCCTCTCAGCCTTACACCTCTCACATCAGATCTAGTTATCTTTTTCACCAATCGCTCATTATCCATTCTCTCCATATGCCCAAACCATTGCAACACCCTCTGCTCAACTCTACCAGCCATCTCCCGAACAACTCCAGTTCTCCTTCGCACTTCATCATTTCGCACTCGATCCATACGCGTCACTCCACACATACTCCTCAGACATCTCCTCTCCATTACATTTAAACTTTTCCTCTCTGCTACACCCATATTCCATGTTTCAGCCCCATATAATGCAGTCGGTACCACAACACCCTCATACAGCCTTCTCTTTACATCCATTCTAAGCGAACGACATTTAAACACTTTTTTCATTCCTCCCAGCACCTTTCCTACTTCATTTATTCTAAACTTCACTTCTGCATCTATTCTTCCATCCACAGCAACATGTGGCCCTAGATATTTAAAACAATCTACCTCCTCAAGCAACTCACCATTCAAAACTATATTCATCCCCCTACCATCTATCAACCTCGTACACTTCATCACTTTACTCTTATTCTCATTTACTTTCAATTTCCTCCTTTCACACACCCTTCCAAACTCCTCTACCAACTGTCTCAATCTCTCCTCTGAATCAGTCACCAGTGCAGTATCATCTGCAAACAGCAGCTGTTTCAGATTCCACTCTCCTCCATCAACATTTACCAGACTCAGACCACCTAAAACTCTTGCATTCACCTCCCTTACAACACCATCCATGTAAATATTAAACAACCAAGGCGACATCACACATCCCTGTCGCAGCCCCACTCTCACGGGAAACCAATCACTCACAGCATTTCCCACTCTTACACACGCTCTACTATTTACATAAAAACTTTTCACCCCTTTTAGTAACCTACCATCAAGTCCATACAATCTTAAAACAGTCCACAAAGCCTCCCTATCAATTCTATCATACGCTTTCTCTATATCCATAAATGCCCAAAACACATCCTTGCCTTTTGCTAAATACTTTTCACTCACTTGTCTCACAGCAAACACCTGATCAACGCATCCCCTCCCTCTCCTAAAGCCACACTGCTCATCACTAATCACTCCCTCTGTACCCTCTCTAACTCTCATAATTAACACTCTACCATACACCTTACCTACAACACTCAACAGACTTATACCCCTAAAGCTAGTACATTCATACTTATCACCCTTGCCTTTATACAACGGGACCACACAAGCACTTGCCCAGTCAATTGGCACCATACCTTTCTCAAAGCACACATTCAACAATCTTACTAACCAGTCAACAATAGTCACTCCACCACCCTTCAGGCATTCCACAGCACACCCATCCATACCTGCAGCTTTCCCTGTTTTCATCTCCTTTACTGCCTTCTCCACTTCCTCCTTCGTGATCAAAGAATCATTCAACTCTCCCAACACATTTATTCCTTGCACCCTTCCATCCGCCACAATCTCAGCCACCCTTTCCTCCTCTACATTTAACAATCTTTCAAAATACTCTGCCCATCTCTTCCTTACTGCATCCATCTCAATTAACATCCTTCCATCCTCTGCTTTTACTCGTTCTTCCTTCCCAGACTCTCCCTTCCGCACCCTTTTCACCTCCTTCCAAAACATTTTCTTATTCTGTTGAAAATTCTCTGTCAGCCGCCTGCCCCACCTCTCATCTGCTGCCACTTTAGCATCACGCACAGCCCTTCTCGCTCTATTCCTCTTTTCCTTATACCTTTCATATGACATCTCATCCTTCCTCTGCAGCCACACTTCATATGCACGTCTCTTCTCAGCCACAGCCATACTTACTTCCTCGCACCACCATTCACTTCCTTTTCTTACACCACCACCCACACGTCTCACACCACACACCTCTTCTGCATGCCCCACCACAGCACTCTTAAACAACTGCCATTCCTCCTCCACGCTGCCATTTTCCCGATCTTTCACTGCGTTCCACTCATCTTTCAATTTCTCCTGATACTCTATCTTTTTGTCTCTTTTATCCAACTCACTCACTTTCAAAACCTCCCTGCCACACCTAACCCTCCTAGCTCTCATCCATCTCTTACCTACTCTTAACTCTCCCTCCACCAGGTAGTGGTCAGACATACCTCCACCCTCCCCTCTCAGAACTATCACATCCAACAATCTTCCTATTACATTCCTAGACACAACCACATAGTCCATCAAGGCTCTATCAACAACCCTGCCACCCTCCTGTCTCACCCATGTATACTTATAAATATCTTTCTTCTCAAACAGCGTATTCCCAATCACCATCTCTCGCTCAACACACATCGCTATCATTCGTTCCCCATTTTCATTTCTTCCAGGCACACCATGCATACCAACTACGCCTTCAACTGCTACATTTCCCACTCTAGCATTCAGATCTCCCATCATTACCACATTCACATTCGCTCCAAAACTCTGCAGGCACTCATCAACATCATTCCAGAAAGACTCCCTCTCTTGTTCATCCCTTTCACTACCAGGCCCATATGCACTCACACCGATATGAAAAGGCGAACCCCAACAGAAAATGGATTAATCAGCCGAGGACACATCTTAATACAGTCCGAAATACATCATCAGTTCAAAATATTCATGATGTTTACTGTATAACCATAATTTGATGCTTTGTGTTTCCTTATGCGTTGTTTTCTTTACGACAGCGTTTTGTCTGTCCACTTGGTCGTCTGCTCTTCAAGAGTTTGCTAACACAGAATACGACTTTCCTCGAGTATATCAACCATTCCTCATCAGCACACCCACCCATAACCTTAAACCTATGGGCTACTCATTACCTGTTTTCGTTAACACTAATACGGCGCTGCAGATTCGGCAACCTTGACCCTTTTGTCACTTTCATAATCATGATGTTGTTACGCCTCTTGTTAGTGTGCACCTTTCTTTTCCCTGTTGCTGGCTTATGTAGGCTATATACTGTATGTAGGACTCAGGCCAGTGTTTCCTTTCCTGTTGTCCAGCATATTATTAACCCTGCCATTATAAATAAACTACCTCCCCTACAAGTCAGAAGGAATGTTGCATCCCTTGCATTATTTTACAGGTATTTTTATGGCAAATGATCAGACGAAGTTGCATCCATTGTGCCACCTCTCCACGCCTTCCCTCGTGCTGCACGGGCATCTGGCAGCGCTCATGACCGGAACGTCACTCATCCATATTGCAGAACATCTGCCTATCAGATTTCTTTCATTCCCCGAACTGCATCTCTCTGGAACTCGCTTCCCCAGAGTTGTTTCTCTCCAAACTTCAACCAACAGCTGTTCAAGTCTAACTGTTACAGATATTTTATGAACGGTGGACACCAGTAATCTGGTGTATGGATTATTTTTTTTACTCATTTGTTTTTCCTTCCTCTCTTTTGTTATTAAGAAATCATTTATATATGGCGTCTCTTTTTCTTATACTCATCAGACAAAGAGGAAACAAACCGGTCAGGTTATTTAACTCTGTTTGCCCCGTGTTGCTTTGTAAAAGGTGCTGACAGGGACGCCTTCATGCGGTGGGCAGCTCCACTGCCAGGTTATGCAAACGTCCCTTAACCCTCTTCTTCTCCCTCAAAAGGAGGATAGTGGACTGCAGGGCAACTTCAGCCTGCAATCCACCGGGTTCACATTTCATATGAACCTGGGGCTACAGCCACTACTACTACTACGACTCCTGAGTAAAACAACTTCTATGGGTCGTGTTCTGAGGGAAGACTGGGAATTACTGAATGCTGATTATTATCTGTCTTAACGACCCTCGTCCGGCCGAAAGCCATAACACTGATCTTTCACCTTTTTGTGGACTGCAGACAGCCTGGCCAGTAGTGATGAGGGCAGCAGCGGACATGGGGACGCGTCAGTCACGTCTAAGTATGGAGGCTTCAACCTACACGAATATAAACATGTAAATATTCACCCTTTGTTGTATAATGGCATAATGTATTGGCTATAAGATTCATTGATGATTTAGTTTTTTGTATTTTTGTGTGTGTGATTACCTTATTATTATCCTACGGTATGATTCATTCCACTAAGTATGTTATACTTATCTATTTGTTGCTCCAGGCTACAAAAGGAAGAAGGTAAGTACATGATACTTATGTTTAAATGTACTATTCAGTATAACTGCTACAGTTAAAAATTAGCATTTTACCAACATTAGAGTGTCAGTTAAAAACATGAACTTTTTCCTTCCTCACATTTGCATCGTGCTGTAGCCATCATGAGGTATAACTGAAAACTGGAAAGCTGCCTGATATACCTGGTATAAGACGCGTCATTACCACACTGTACTAAATAATATTCCCATGTTTTTCTTTCTTTTTCTTTTTCTTTTTTTCCAAGAACCAGCTAGGTTGTTGCCGTGCAGTGCACCTTCCTAACTTCTAAACCACAACAAGGACGTGTTTTAAAAGGCTTTTATGTTATACAAAGAGAAATATTTATAGGATTCCACAATAATATAAGAATTTCTTTTGAGTCTGAAAGTGGATTTCAGCTATAAACACTGACTAATACATTAATGTAACCTTGTCGCTCAGACGCCAAGTAACTTCACCGTCGCCTCCCTTGCATTGTGCCTCATGATTCGTGTACTATGAATAGTCAACATTATGACATTATAACAATGACTTTTTGCATTAAAATTTTCCCTTGCCCTAGTCCTAGGATGACTTTTTTGTTCTATCATCCAGTGTTTTTATCCATCAGGAGTGTAGGAACACGAGACAAGGCCAAACAAAATCGTCTGGCGTTAGTTAGTATAAAATATATAAGACAATCTCTAACCAAGAAAGTTAATGTCCAAAGCTGTGCATAACAGCATAATTATGGAGAATAGTGTTGAACAGGCAGGGCGATAAGTTAGTAGTTTATTCTACTGCGTCTTTTTCAAGCTTTAGGGCATGTCCGTCACTTTCCTCCCTGATTGATCATACTGTGGAGCAGAGAAACAAGTCTCTCTCAGCTTAGGAAGATAGCGGGCAAAGGGAAGAGGGCAATATAATAGGAGAGACATTATGCGAAATTTTGTCCATAATTGTACCTGCACTCCCCTCCAGCTGGATCCAATGAGCCTGAATAATACGGCGCGCCACCAGAAGCTGACCCTGATGTTCAACCGAGTGCCAAAGGTGGGCAGTATGAGCACCATGGCACTCATCGCCAGGCTCAGCGTCCGCAACGGCTTCACATTCCACAGGGATAAAATACAGAAGATCGAGCTCATTCAGGTGCCCAGGCGAGAGCAGGTATGGAGAATGAAAGAGTTATATGCCTATAGTCTAGAAAGTTGAGGCCACTTAGAGAGAGAGAGAGAGAGAGCTGCTATATATTCAGAAGTAGAGTATTGGAAGGATAACGTCATAAACAATTAAACTTGTTTCTCTAAAGTATGCCTGTACAAGCAGTTTCTGACTTCTCTTTCAAGAATCTTATTCTGAAGATATTCAAGATTGAATATGTTAGTGCAATGAATTGAATTTGCCAGTAAAACCTTTCAGTAGTCTGTTCAATGACTCAGTCATTTTCTTCTTCAATTGACTCAATGTGATCAGATTATTCACGTCATTTAATGAATTTTAGATACACCAGCAACCCCAGAACAAGAAAAAAATATTGATGATTGTTTAAACAAGATCCACAGGCAGTACACTTGGGTTGCTGACAATATTGGTATTTTGATTTATTGATGTACATAAAATTCACAATAACAAGTTGAGCATAAACAGAACAAGCATTGCAAGACGTCGCGTCAAGTCTGTGGTCTGTTCAGACCCCCCCTCCCTTCGAAAATTCCTGGATCCACCCCTGGTGTGTGTGTGTGTGTGTGTGTGTGTGTGTGTGTGTGTGTGTGTGTGTGTGTGTGTGTGTGTGTGTGTGTGAACAACAATTCTAAGAGTTTTGATCCGATTTAAGCCTAAGTTGATGGAAGGGTTGGGGTCGGTCAGGGATGAAATGACTTGATTATCAGAACAAGAGGTCAGAGGTCAAGATCACAGGGCAAGATTAATTTAGTTTTATCCGATATTAATCCAACTTGGTGTAATGGCTGAGAATCAGGCATACATAAAGTTACCCAATTTTGAAAACAGTCGGTCATTGCATTTGTGTAAGGCGCGAATGCTAGTGGTCTTTGCGATAAATTATTTCCTCCGGCAAGGTTTACCCCTCCCTCCCTCCCTCTCTCTCTCTCTCTCTCTCTCTCTCTCTCTCTCTCTCTCTCTCTCTCTCTCTCTTTCTCTCTCTCTCTCACACACACACACACACACACACACACACACACACACACACGCCGTCTTCCGTCATAACCTTTCCATTGGCCCCACAGAAGCGCCTGGCACAGCTGGTGGACAGATTCAAGCCACCATCCGCCTACGTCAAGCACATCTGCTACATCAACTTCACCACGTAGGTACAATTGACTTCATGTGTACAGTTGCCGTCAAAAATACTGTCGCCTTTCTGGTTATTTCGCCTCCATGGTCTTCAAAATTCGTGATAACTGCTTTTAACTACTGTTGACATCAAAAACAGTGTCACCTCTCATGTTATTTTTGTCATCTTGGTTTTTGAAAATCGGGACAACTGCCTTTGATTGTACAATTGGCATAAAAAATACTGTCGCATTTCTTGTTATTTCATCTCCATGGCCTTCAAAATTTGTGATAACTACTTTTACTTGTACAGTTGGCATCAAAATTAGTGTCGCCTCTCTTGGTATTTTGTCTCTATGGTCTTTAAAAATCGGTGTGGTGGATCTGTAGCAATGGAAACGTGGATTGATGTGGCCATGGATCGGTGTCTTCAGTGTGTTTTGCTACGAGTTCACCATACCGATTTTCAAAGTCCATGGGGGGAAAAGCAGGAGAGGCGACAGGACTTTTGCTGCCATTTACTGCTTTCTCTCTCTCTCTCTCTCTCTCTCTCTCTCTCTCTCTCTCTCTCTCTCTCTCTCTCTCTCTCTCTCTCTCTCTCTCTCTCTCTCTCGTGCCCTGAGAGAGGGAAGCTTTACCTGCACAGTCAGTTGTAACTCTGAGATATCATGGATGTTTGAAAATGCCACTACTTTCTCCATGCAGATGATTTAATGTTAGAGATGATCGGTGAATCAACATCACACTCGTAGGGACCTATGTAACTTTAAGAAATTCTTTGAAAATTATTGTGGACTTAATAGTAATTTAAAAAAAAATCCGAAAGGTGACTAATAATGAGGTCTGACTGTGCTCAATTTTATCACGGCTTAAATAAATATACACACTTATAGTAAGAGAATATTGTTAATAGATCATTTGTAAAAGATGGTAAAATCTATACTTTTTATGTAAGAATTTATGCTCATAATTCATTGCTGAATAATACTGCAAAATACTTATATCTATTAATAATTCATTGCTGTATAATACCGCACACTTACTTCCATTATCGACTGTGGTGTGGAGGTTCAACGCGTCGCCGCCCATCTACATAAACATGGTGCGGGACCCTGTGGAGCGGGTCATCTCCTGGTACTACTACGTCCGTGCTCCGTGGTACTTCGTGGAGCGCAAACAGCTCTTCCCGGAACTGCCCCTCCCGTCTACCAGGTGGCTCAAGAAGATGGTGTCGCTTTCTTTGATTAATTTTGTGAATATAATCTACCATTTTTTGATTATCTTTCTTAAGTAGCTAATAATAGATACGACACCAGTTCTCCCAGTAAGTTAGTTATGAAATACGGTTATACAAGTACTAATTTTAAAAGTAAGAGTTACAGTATGTCTCTCGTAAAATGTCAGTTGTAAAGGCGTATTGCACAGATGATGCTTAATAAACGCCGTCCCTCGTGAAAAAAGCTGCCTCAGATGTGACCGTGGAGTAACATGGGAGGATAAAAGGACAAATGAAAGAATTATGAATGAAGTGGTGTAGTGGGACAAATAACAAGACGCACTGAGATGACGTGACAATGTAAAACGAAAGAAGAATGAAAGACCGACAAAAGGGTGTATGAGAGGGAAACCAAAAACGAGGAACAGGTGGTGAAGTACTTGACTTTGAGGATGGATGGTGTGTCGTGAGATGTGTCGTTATTGAACAGGAAAAAACGCCTGGATGTATTTTTGTTCAGGCCATGCCTTGCAGAATGCGGTGTCAGAGAGTACATAAATAACTAGCTAACCAGATTATTTATAATTGTTTTAGGTGACGGAAGGGTACCTAAGGCGATGATATTCTACTCACTCACGAACAATTCCGTATCATAAAACACACTGCAGCATGAAAACCAAGGAGAATGACCGCACTATGTAAGCTTCGACGTGTATATATCCCAAGCAGTAGTATGGAGACTTATTCAGGTTGTATGGTACGCATGAACTTGCATGACTGGGTAGAGAGTCCACTAGGAGACTTACCTTGAATTCTGCTGTATTCGTTTCACCTTAACTTGGCCCAGATTTTCATCCTTCTGGGGTCTATTTCAAAAAGCTCAGTGTCAGAATAGAACAGTGCCATGACTACATTGTTCCCAGAGCACATCTTAATGACCAATGTAATTTTTTTTTTTTTTTTTTTTTTTGTATTTACCTCTTTTCTTACGTCAGCACCGAAGATGGAGAGGGGGCAATTTTAGGCCAAGTTAGAGTAAAATGAGTATAGTAATATGTTTGAAATGGCAGGGAAGGCGAGGAAATAATCTTAGTGAACTGTTGACTCTTCTGCCGTATTCTCTAGGCCTGTCAAGCTTCATATCACTTGTTCCTTATCAGTCTGTTTGTAAATGTATGTTAGTATTCTCTTACCTACTATTTATGAAAATTATCAATATTAAGAGGAGATAACAATTAAGTAGTGGGCATAGCGGGTTCAGCAGGAATCCATGTCTGATGCGTAGTTAGAACTTCATCTTGTATTTCAAAATTACTGGAGGTGACGCCTCGTATTGCACATCCCTGCTCCGCTCCACCTCCCCTTGCATAGACAAGAAAAGTCTATAGAATCCACACTCCATGTTTGATTACCAAATTATCGGTCAGTTACCAATACAGAGACGAAGTGCACCCAGTGGTGCTTGATGATCGCTACCCTCATCACTTCTATACCTAACCTGTGCTGAATAGGGGCATACACGTGGTGGCGCCGTGCATCCTGGGTGGAGCAACTGCGACATCCACCCCAGAGTCCATCTCCCCATATTTACCTGTACCTGGCCGCGGAAAGGACCCTGGTATTGCCTTTGCTGAGATACTGTATATTAGGAGGGGTGCCAGATTCTTACACAGAATATGTATTGTACTGTATCTGTAGTACGGCCCCACAGAAGCAGTTGTTTACATGTGTTCAATGGGTCTGCATAGCCAGAAAGATCGAGATTAAGTAACAACAACAGCAACAGCCTGGTGTTTGTTCTATTAGGCTTTCACATTTGTTGCTAAAAAAATGACTTAAACTACGATAGTTATCCGCGACGGTGGCAACAGTTTCTACATTAAATCAGGGTAATGGCATAGTGAAATAACGTTGCTAATGTGGCAGTTCGTCCTACCGCCAGACTGATGCGTATGGTGTGGCGGGCACCAGGCAAGTTTTATTGCTTGTATGAGACTCTTTTCTTGGTTATATGATGTACAGTCATAATAATAGTTGCCATGAAATTCTTAACTTTGATGAAAAAACTCTGACTTCTAAATGTGCTGATACTGGTGGAATATCTGTGCAGGACTACGAGACATGTGTGTTGAGAGGGGACAGCGAGTGCAGGTATGAGGAAGGCAGCACCAAAAGGAATGACTACGCTCAGCTCACCGAGTTCTTCTGTGGCCAAGGGGAGAAGTGCTGGTAAAGCTCTAACTGACTGTTGACATGCTCTAGAGTCCAAATCAGAAGCGATTATGACACGTCAGATTTGAATACACATTATTGCATAATGTTGTCTACAATTTTAAGTATGACTATGATTTTTGGTGTGGTCGTTAAATTAAGATGTATCATTTGATCTAAATTCATTTAGAAGTAAAGACTAGTTATGTTACTGATTATTTCTTTTCCCTTTCGACACACTGGTCAGTAGGCTACTCAGTATTTAGGCAACACATCAGCAGTACTCAGTTGTGACAGTTGGATGTAACCCTTAACCAGCAGTGTTCTGTACGAGTGTTCAGGCAACTGTAGCCCACCAGTATGCATCCCGTCCATCCCTCCACAGCGGGCTGAATACCCAGTACGCACTGCAGAAGGCCAAGGACACGGTGGAGAGACATTACGCCGTGGTGGGTGTGCTGGAGGACATCAATGTTACACTCACCGTCCTACAACACTACATCCCAAGGTTCTTCGCAAACGCCAAGACGGTCTACTGGGGTGAGCTACCACCATACACTATACCTAAGGCTACATAAGGCTAAAGCTGTCATGTCATACTGCCAGTATTTGGAATGAAATACATAATATATATCTATTCGTGGGGAAGTCTGGGGGAGACCTTCGTTCAGCAGTGTACTTGCAATGGCTGATGAAGATATACATATATGTCTCACCTTTAATGGGTTAGTAGCATCTAGGGGAGGGAGGGTAACACCTGGGGTACGTAACTGTTGTCACCAGGATGATTCAGTGGTCCTGTATCCCAACATAATAAGCGAATAAGCCGCCACAGGTTCAAACACCTGAGGTACAGAAATGAGCACCACGGCTAAGTACCTTATGACGTTTGCCCCCCGACCCCTTACTTTTATTTGTAGATAAGTATTTTTACAGAAAGGGCAGAATGACTTAAAAAGAATTAGGTGTAATGTACAGGGTTGTAATAACATTTTGCAGATCGTCATCAGTAACATAATTGTGTAGCTCGTAGCAGTCCACAGCCTTTTAGTCTCACCTGCTGGTTGGATGGTTAGTTGGTTTCATCCTGTCTGTCTACCTGACTATCGCCAGACGCCTTAATCCAGCAAGGGGAAGCCACAAACGAACTGCCTCCATGTCACCCTGCCCTCACCATCAGGCTGCCCTATCTCCAACTCATATCCCCCTCCCTCATACATCTCTCCACACCATCCCTTCACCTCATCCTTATTCTTCCCCTCCCCTTTCAACGTCATTCACATACTCTCCTTAGTCTCTCATTTTCCATCCTCTCCACTTGTCCTAACCCTCTCAAAGTATTTTTCCTTATGATTTTTGGCACATCCACATCGACACCACAACGCTCCTTTATCTCATTTGTCTGTCTGTCTCTCCATGTAACTCCACATGCTCTTCTCAGATAACTCATTTCCATTGCCTTCATTTCTAATTTGTATCCTTCCAACGGTTCAAACTTCACCCACATAAGTTATAGTGGGAGTCACAGTACTCTCATGCAGCGATTTTTTTTTTTTTTTTCCCATACTTACTTCCCTATTCTTCATCCTTGCTCTCAGTGAAACAGCATCCATTCTTCCTTGCTGTTCCTTTTTCGTGTTCATCCTCTAAACTTCCATCCTTGCTCATCACACCACCTAAATATTTGAGAGCGCTCACACTCTCCCTGTCTCCTGACTATTCATCAACACTGCACTCCGTGACTGCATATATCTCATTCACCATAGCTTTTCTTTTAGCTACGTTCACTTTCAGATTTGTTTTCATATGAACACTCCCAACTCATTCACCAAGCTGCAACACCTATTAATCTTCACTTAACACAGTATCGTCAGTAAACAACAGTACAGGAACTTTTCAAACCATACTCTATCGTACTACGGACATTCCAACATAATACCTTATATTGATTTTGTAATATCACTCTCATATATATATATATATATATATATATATATATATATATATATATATATATATATATATATATATATATATATACTGAAGAACCACGGGGACTTAACACATAAATGAAAGAATTCACTCAATTCACTTTCCACACGCACTGCAGCCCATACATATACTTGATAGCATTCAACAATTTCCCATTTATTCCATATATTTTCAGCACCTTCCACATTTCTTGCCCATCTACTTTGTTATATGATGTCTCTACGCCATGAAGGCAGCATACAATTGCTTTCCCTTCTCCAAGTGCCTGTCCACTAAACATTTTAGAACAAATAACTGCTCTTCACATCCCTTCGCCTTCCAGAAATCCCTCTGTTCCTCTCTAACTAATCCCACGGATATCTCACCAACTCTACCAACAAGTAGCCTACCAAAATTATACCTTTCCTTTTACAGTAAGAAAACATTACCTCAGCGATTGTCAGATACTCCTTTTTTCCCTCTTCCATTTTACGGGAGAAGATTAAACCGAATTTACAGTCCTCTGGAACTGCTTTCATCCTTGGCGAATCTGCACATCTATATCTATTTTAGCATTTTGCAGAACACTTCATAAATTACTGGAGCTTTCCTCATTTCATACTACCTCAACAAAATATGGATTTCATCAGTAGTCCGTTTTTGACTTGCCATTCATTGATGATACTTGACATGTCTTTTCAAGTGGGAATTCTCCTCTTACTCGTGTTCTGTATTCTCTGAGCAATGTCCTCTTCCAGATTCTGATCAGGAAGACAGACGCCTACACGTTTACATTTGTCAAAACCACAAACGCTACACTTACAACTATCAGACAGCATACGTAATAACAGTACGTGGGAATGTGACAGGTGCAACACATCCACAGTAATTCCTCCTGCTACACCAAGCACAATTTCCCACCCTTTCTGCAGCAACACCCCTCCTTACTCACACAGCAACCACTGCCACAACTCTGTCCCTGCACACAAACACTACACTTACTCAGACCCACATTTGACGCAGCACACCGCCTCGAATATATCATAATGTCGATGGCCTCCAATCCAAAACACCACAAACTGAGGAATTTCTTCACAAACACAACATACAGACTGCGCTCAAAGCTTACACGGACACACAAGAGCCCACACATTAAACTGTTCTCACACTTCTGCACAGACAGAACTGATAGCCACAGAGGAAACCTTATCACCATTCACAAATCCATCGTTTGCAAAGACACAACACAGGCAACTTAATCATTTCTCCAAAATGACACTACTTTAGTAATACAGTCACTCTGTGTCAGCTCGGGACACAATCAAGAAAGCAATATTTTTAACATTTACATTCACCCTGACACTTCCCACGCCCTACCAGTGCAATACAACCCTCATCTCTTCCCCCTAACACAAACACCAAATTCTATCACTGCTGGGGACTTTAAAAACACAGCGTGGTACGAACACTCCCGAAACAGCCACGGAGACCTGAACATTGCATCACAGCTCAACATGATCATTCTCAATACTCCTTCATCCCATATCAAGCACACCCAGACATCACATTCTGTTCACCCACACTGTCACTCGCTACCTGGTGGATGGAACCCGAACTCCCCTCGGGTCACCTCCCCATAGTCATCACAACAGGAATACACTCCAGACTAGAGCAATCACACATCACTTACACAAACTTCAAGATATCAGACTGGACAAAATTCACTGAAGAGGCAGAACAACACTTCAACACACTAAACAACACACCAGTCACCAACGATGACAAGCACAATACGAAAATCTTAAAAATCATTCTTAAAGCAGACAAACGCCACATTCCGCGAAGCAACAGAAGACACCGCAACCCAAACATTACACCGGAGATTATCAGCCTCATATAACAACGCGACTCACTCAAACACAACTCCATCTTCCCCCCCCCCACACCACCACCCCCATACAAGACACCACTGCAAGGCTCCAGAGATTAAACAAAGAAATTAGCAACATAATAAGAAAAAAAAAAAAAAGGAAAAACTGGAAAGCCTTCATAACAACCCACAGCCACTCCAAAAACAGCTCTCGACTCAACCAAACACTTTACAGTATCACTAATTCCCAAACAAGCACCTGCAAGAGCATCACCTTCAACATTCAACACATCCCTTTTCGCAAGAACAAATAGACATACTCATGAGCCACAACACAAACCTAGGTCATCTTACACCAACACTCACTGAGTCCAGAAAACTATTTTTGCATTGGCAGAGATTGATGAGAGAGGGAGATGGTGAGAGGGAGAGACATGGAGGGGAGACCGAGGATTAGGTGAAGGAATGAGAGAGAGAGTGAGAGAGACAGACAGACAGACAGACAGAGAGACAGACAGACAGATAGACGGAAGGGAAAAAACTCAGCTGTATATTTAGGAGAGGGGAGGTCTGTGTTGGAGAGAGGGTAGTCACATGACAGACAGGGGACGGGGTAACATGGAATTTATTTGTGGCCACCCCTTACCGGATTAAGATGTCTGGCGATAAATAGATAAATAGATAGATAGATAGACTGATTTACAATAAAGATGCATAGATAGATACATAGGTAGGTAGGTAGGCAGAGAGAGAGAGAGAGAGAGAGAGCCTACTACCACTTGTTTTTCAGATGAAGTTCAGAAGTTCTCCACCGTGAACCGCAACATGTACAAGCCCAAGGTGTCCCAGGGCGTGAAGGACATCGTCAGGAGGAATTTCACCCGCGAGATCGAGTTCTACCACTTCTGTCGACGCAGGCTGTATATGCAGTATGCCGCCCTCAACCTGCCGGAGGAGGCCTAGGTGTGTGTGTGTGTGTGTGTGTGAGAGAGAGAGAAAGAGAGAGAGGGGGGGGATTTTGTATGAGTAAAAGTGGTTGTGAACGATGAAGAATCCTTGTGACTGAAGGGAAATTTGATTGTGTGTGTGTGTGTGTGTGTGTGTGTGTGTGTGTGTGTGAGAGAGAGAGAGAGAGAGAGAGAGAGAGAGAGAGAGAGAGAGAGAGAGAGAGAGAGGGAGGGAGGGAGGGAGGGAGAGGGGGGGATTATGTATAAGTTGTGAACGATGAAGAATCTTTGTGACTGAAAGGAAATTTGATTGTGTGTGTGTGTGTGTGTGTGTGTGTGTGTGTGTGTGTGTGTGTGTGTGTGTGAGAGAGAGAGAGAGAGAGAGAGAGAGTAAAGAAGAGGAAGGAGAAAAAACTCCTGTTACCAACATTCTCACCTATCCAAAGGGAGCTGTATTTATAAATCTTCTAAGTTTAAAATGTGTCTAAGATGGTTTGTATTACGTCTACCTTCACTCATACACTTACCAGAAGCTTCACAGCAAAATCAGAGTGAATGTTGATGTGACAAGATAAAAAAAAAAAAAAAGTGAAAATAGTTAACTGTCATGGAGACTTGTTCATCCATCCATTCGTCTTCCAGTCCTTCTCTGCCACATGAGGAACACTGGGGCAGGGGATAGAGAGAGAGAGAGAGAGAGAGAGAGAGCCTAAACCCACTAGCCCACCAGGCGTTCCTCTAAGTTGATTAGGAACCTTTATCTGTAGCCTACAATCCCCGCTCCTGCCGTCAGATTTTGGCCCAGATCATTTATCCGGTGAAGAGATGTGCAGACTTATGATTAATCCTGTCGTAACTATTATAGGATTTGTTTCTGGAGGAGGAACAAGAGCCATGAACAAATATATACACTCATTTTTGCTTCCCCATCCTGCGAAATATAATACCTCAGTTATTTTTCTCTCGTCACTAAGCTTTGTTTTTGTAGGAGGAACGTGAGTCATGGAACTTTTATAAACTTTTCTCCTCCTTCCTGCAAAAACAAATCACAGTTCTGACAAGCATTTGTTCCCGATTATTATTATTATTATTATTTTTTTTTTTTTCGTGTATCTGTGACTCTTGACAACATGGCGTCTGCAGGGGCGTCCA
Source organism: Coenobita brevimanus (assembly GCF_032717465.1). Taxonomy (NCBI): domain Eukaryota; kingdom Metazoa; phylum Arthropoda; class Malacostraca; order Decapoda; family Coenobitidae; genus Coenobita; species Coenobita brevimanus. Next base: position 39,798,419 of record NC_137051.1, on the reverse strand, counting down.
CAGCCAAAGCGATTCCCGCCTATAGTTCTCTTTCTTAACTAGGTCCAGATTTCTGTCATTTTGTAGTTTATTTCATGTAACTCGGTGGTAGAAAGAAAAAAAAAAAAGCTGCATCCTTTCTACTACATTTCTTCGTGACTAGCATCATATGTTAATAAATCTTTACAGTTCGTTATTCAAGATGGAGAGATGGCAATTTTCGATCAAGTTAGAGGGAGTACACACACACACACACACACACACACACACACACGTAACACAACAGCCTGCCCACAAAGAAAATATTAGTACAGAAGAGCAATATAAAGTCTGATACGATTTTATTAACCTTGTAATTTGGAACAGACCTACGTAAAAACAACTCTTCTTAACTGTAACATCAACCAGCTCATAAATTAAACTATATAATCAACCGCGTTTACTTTACAAGACCCTATTGCAATTAAAAGTAAGTAAAATGACAGCATAAAAGATACAGTTTGATGCTTAGGGTAGAGAGATGGAGCAAGGATTCAGAGGACTTGAGTGATGTGTAAATGATTGGCCCAACTTGGAATGCTGCTGAGAGTTCTTCCATTTTTTTTCCTTGATTTTTTGATGGTATGGGCGTAGATCCTAAGGGAAATGAGGGAATAACACCGCCTGGAGTTGAGTTCAGGGGATATTCCATACAAGTATCTCCCTGCAGTTCAAGTAATCCTTAAAAAAAAAAAAAAAAAAAAAGCAAAGTTAAACCCACAGTTATCCTTAGAGTACTTACAATCTTCACACACACACAAAAAAAAACAAAGTAATAAAAATTATTGAACTGAAGTAGCAAAAAACATTAAAACAAAGCAAACCTGAGTTGATCCGACGTAGCAAATCAAGCTTTTGAATTGAGCTCCAGTGTGATGATGCGGTGGTGTCAGATTTAGCGACAAGCAATGAATTTGCTACATTTCCTGTTCTCGCGCTTTGTAACTGACATTTTTCCCTACTTGATAACCTTTATACACAAGCATATCTATCAGTTCATTTCCTTCGGCGGTGCACCTTGCTTCATCCTACATCTAATTCCATTTTTGTCGTCACCCCCCCTCCCCGATCAGAATACATCTACTCCAGTCCTTAGGTGGGAAAGATCATGATGATGATGACTAATTTTCATTTGCCTTAACATTTCATCATCATCATCATCATCATCCGGACCTCCTTTCCCATCCTAGGGCAGGGTGAGGAGTAGCACGTCCAGACAGCCTAAGAATGCCCAATCCAATAGGCCACGCTTCCATTCATTCATTACTCAAGCCCCCGGAATCCTGGTTCTAGCTGATACGCCACAAACATTCACCACATTCTGTAGCTTCACATAAACGTATCCGATAGAGCCAATCCGGACTCTGACACGTTAAAAAAGGGTGCCAAATCCCTGACCATGCACTTCTCTCAATATTCATCCAGCCAGCTCGATCTCTTGTCAGTCCCCTAGCCTCACCGACTTCCATACCTTTCTTCCTCACACACTCATCCACCATATCTTTCCACCTTCTCCTTGGTCTACCTCGTCTCCTTCCTCCTTCAAATTCGCTCAGATATACCCTTTTCACCACTTTTGTTATCCATTCTCTCCACATGACCATACCATCTCAGTACACTCTCTTCGATTCTGGTGACCACAGACTTCCTCACTCCACATCTTTCACGAATCACATTATTTCGTATACTATCCACTCTCTTTACTCCACATCCATTCCTCAGCAGTCCCATCTCCATTGCTCTCACTCTGACTTTTCATTTTCATGTGACATCATAGTCTCACAACCATGTTAAAGTCGGCACTAACATTCCTTTATGTAAGCCTCGTGCAGCTGCAACACTCAAGCCTCTGTTTCTTATCAAGGCCTTCATAGTACCAGCTACTCTCCTTCCTTGTGTCACTCTACTTTCCACTTCTTTTTCACATTTTTCTCCCTTTTCCGTCACTGTACCCAGGTATTTGAACTCTCTCACCAATTCCAGTCTCTCTCCATTCACTGTAACATCACACTGGGAGTCACCTCTCTCAATAATCATCACTTTACTCATTTCTACATTTACTTTCAAGGCACGACGCTCACAGACATCAGCAAACTCTGCATTAGTCTACCAAGTTCTCGTCCAGTATTTGCAAGTGTACTGTATCATCAGCATACAACAAATTTTAGATGTTTCATCCATCACCATTCATTACCAACGCCATCCCCTTCTCCATTACTCGTGCTTTTGCTTCTCTCATACTCGTATATATGAATATGGGTCCTGGAACAACCATGAGGACATCACACAACCTTGTCACACGCCCACACCGATAGTGAGCATTCAGTTAGATGCCCATTTACCTTTACACATGCTTCACTACCATCACAAAAACTCTTGACGGCATCTAGCAGCTTACCATCTACACCGTACATGCGCAAAACCTTCCACAGTCCCTCCTTCTCTGTCTACTTTGTCGTATGCTTTTTCCAGATCCACGAATGCCATGAACTCCATATAGTCCTTCTCACAAGCCTTCTCCACTCTTATTCTTTTATACATAAATACCGAAAACTTAAATTATAGAAAGCATTAAGAAAGTGCCAATAAAAGTTATGATTTACTGCTGTAATTCTTATTTTATACCAGACGAATGTTTTTACAGTCTCAAACATTCAGTTAATTCTTCAGTCAGTCTGTCCTGTTAGACAGTATCAGAGAGCGCTTACCTCCACCAACGTCGAGAAATTCATGATTTCCAGCATCCGCATCCCGATCCATCTTAAAATCTGTTTAACTTTTCCTTGACCCACTGTCCATTTAGCCACTAAATTTCATTGAAATCTAGTAACATTATTTTTGAGATACCATGTACACAGACACGGGTGAATAAATAACCTCCTCCAACTTCGTTGGCGAAAGTAAGATTTAATTTGAAAAATTTCCCTAAACCGTACGGGTAATGAGGGCTAATGTCGGGTAAGTCCTCCCTGGCCCCTCCTCATAGGGTTCACTGAACAGTCGCCTCGGCCACAGGCAGGTGAATGGCAGGGTGTGGGAGGTTACACGGAGCTCGTGCCGGGTGTGACCAACATGATCTGGAATCCAGGGCGTGGATTAATGGAGACGGGAGCAGAGGGAGGAGACGAGAGAGAAGGCCGGAGGGAGAGGAGGTTGCAAAGAAGAGCAAAGGCTGATTGGGAGATGCTGAAGACAAGGCGTGAGAGGCTTTGAAACAGAAGGAAGCCAAAGGCAAAGAGAACAGACAACTCACACCTGGTGCTTCTGGCTCAGTTGGGGAGACGGTGAGTGGTGAAGAAGACCAGAGAAGCAGATTTGATGTAGGCAATTTAAGCATTCATGTTTTGTTAATTTAGATTATTTACCACTCAGTACAAGCCCCGACACTCTGGCGAACGTTGTGACTGAAAGCCACGTGGGATGGGTACATGAGAACAAGGGGAAAATAATCATACTGAGTGCAGCTGCAAACACAGTAAGGAAACACACTTTTACACAAAAGGTAAACAAATACAGCAGAAAAACATGCATAACACAATTCTTTGGCAAGAGTATGTTAGAAATATAGGCTTATACGTATACGAGTACACATGCATGTATATAGACAAACACTCACATATATTTATATATATGCATACACACACGTTCACACACACATACACACATGTTTATGCATGCATATAGCCTACAGATTTGCGTAAATATATGTACATATATGTACGCACATACATATATAGATAGATTGATAGATAGATAGATAGACAGATAGATATAGATAGGCTGATACATAGGAAGATATATATACATATATTTATATCCTTTCATTTTAAAACTCTGGCACAGGGTAAAAATATGAGAGTTATCCGTGAATATAACAATTTTCTCTAGTGGATGAAATGAGTAAAGATTGTTCTGTCTTAAAACATGATTCTAAATCTCATTTCAAATTATTTAACATTATGTTCGTCTCCTCCAGCTTAATATACTGATAATACATAAGGTGAAAATGAAAGTGTTAATCTAAAGCCAGTGCTGATCATTTGGACATCGAGAGCTGGAAGAAAACGGAGGCAGCTTCTTTTGGCGTAGTGGCTGATAGACGTCCGTAGAGGGTGGTTGAGTGTTTCTCACGTAAAACGCGTATACTTATGATTTGTTGTGTTTTATATCATGACAGACAATCCTTTTAACTGAAGATGAAATTGTGATAAACTATCATGGTGTAAGCACTTGTATAGAACGCCAAGTAGCTTCAAGAACGTGTGGAATAAAGTAGTTTTCACGAGGTGCCACAAAATGACCACACTTGGAAGGCTTTGGCGTCAGCATGTTCCTGCAAGGTGAGTATTGACTAGACTTCCCCATGTCATTGTAATTAGTAAATAACAGACACCAAATAAAACTGCATCCTCCCCTTGCCCATTGAATGCTACTCTCGAAGGACTGCAGTCAGCGCTTACTTGCCCAGCACCATCTTAGGTTAGGGGATTTTATTTAAATGTATTTAAAATGGGTTAATGTTTACTGAGGCAGTGCGTTTGTGCATGTGGCAATTTATATTTTATGCATAAAAGCCCAGCCAATTTCCGCGTGAATGATATACGTGAATAGCTAAAATATATGGCATTCTAATAACCGTACCGGTACTCTAGGCAGTAAGGTTCATGGTAATTCACCCAGCTTAATTTGCGTGTAGTATATGAGAAACGGTGTACCATTAACATTGCATATATGTGGTGGTTAAATAAATAGACAGACTTTAATGTCGAATATATTTTAGCGTTCTCAGTCTTAAGAGGATATTGAGAGTAATACCGGTCGTGTAGGCACGGATTTAGGGGGAGGCGTCCACTACCCCTCTGCCCCCCCTCCCATTGGTAATCTTTCAGGAGACACTGTTGGACCGCCTCTTTATTTTTTTTTTTCTTTTGAACTAATTCATTGACTTAGTAAAGGAATATAGTGGTGCGTTTTCAAGTACCGATGTGAAGAGGATCCATCAGTAAACAAGGAAAATATGAATACATACGGTACCATATAGGTTAATGTTAGGTTTGGTTAGGTTAGCATAAAATTGGTTAGGTTAGCTTAAGTATGGTTTAGTGAGCAGAGAGAATACTTTTATGAATCGTAAAACATAAAGAATTTGTAACGCTAGTATAAGTGGCTGGGAGAAGGAGGGAGATAAAGAGAGGAAGAGATCAGTACGATGGAAGTATCAGAAACAATGAAGAAAGTCGGAATGAGAAAAGCCCCAGGATTTGATAGTGTGGTGAAATGATAAAGCATGGGGAAGAGGGTAACAGTGAATATGGAAGATCTGCAGATTGGCCTGGGAAAAAGGTAGAGTTTTCGGAGGATTGGAAGTCAGGTATAAATATTTCCCTGTTCAAAGGAAAGATGGGAAAAAAAGAGGTGTGTGGTACTCACAGGTGCGTTTGCCATAGTGTAATAGGAAAAGTATATGATGGGATACTTACAGACAGAGTTTGGTAAATAACTGAGGAATTAGTGGAAGAACAGGGAGGTTTCGAAAAGGGAAGAGGTTGTGTAGATCAGACATTCATCATAAGGTGTTTAGTGGAGATGTTTCTAGAGAAGGGAAAGAAGTTGTATGCCGCTTTCATGGATTTGGAGAAAGCATATGACAGAATGGATAGAGAAGGAGTGTGAAAATTATTACAAATATATGGAGTAAATAGGAAGCTGTTGAATGCCGTGAAGAGTATGTATGCGGGTGGATGGTAAACTGAGTGAATTTTTCTATCTGAATGTTGGACTTAAACAGGAATGTATCACTTCTCCCTGGCTGTTCAGTTTGTGAATGGAGATATAAAAGAGATACAAGGTAGGGAAGTGGATGATGGAGCGGCCTCAGTGAGAGAGGGCAGCGTTTGGAAACTTCCTGCTTTGTAGTTTGCAGGTGATTCTGTACTGCTGAAGACGAAGGGGAACTACAAAGCTTGATGAATTAGTCTGGTAGAGTATGTAGCCTATGGAACGGAATCTAAAGGTGAATGAAAGGAAGAATAAAGTTGTGGTCTTCCAGAGAAATGAAGTCACTGAATGTACATGAGGCTGGATATTGAGGAAATGGAAAATGTGAGTGCATGTAAGTACTTGGGTAGTGATAAGTGAGGATGGAAGTTTGGAGGATGTAATGCTTGAAAGGGTACAGCAGGGAAGAAAGGTTGCTGGTTCATTGAAAGCAGTGATAAGAAATAGGGAAATGAGCATGGAAGTAAAAAAGTCGCCGCATGACAGTATTGTGATCCTCCACTCTAAGAAGGAATTGAATGGAACAGCATATTCATTCATACAAAACACACACACACACACACACACACACACACACACACACACACACAAATATATATATATATATATATATATATATATATATATATATATATATATATATATATGAGAGAGAGAGGGAGAGAGAGAATGTGGGTCACAGAAGGGGATAATCTAGAGATAATTGTCAAGATGATTGGATATTACAGCCAGGTGGCCCGTAGAGGGAAGCAGAGGTGCATCGTTGCCTCCTTTCTCATATTCAGTTGAGACTTACGGTAGTGTATTCGGATCACCGCATCCACTTCAGATACAGTACGGGATCATCTCACCGATGGCTGTTCCCTCCCTCTCCCACTTCCTCCCGTTTTCCATCAGGTGCCTCTCTCTTGGTATCATCGCTCTGGTACCCTATATAATAATGTAGCCAGCTGGTAAATTGGTGGTGGTGTTCCATTATTGGCAACGTTTTTCCCATGAGACTACGCCAGCCCAGCCAGAGTGCGTGCTGGTTGTGTTGACTTTTCTTTTTTCCCTTTAATTTCCTATTGCTTCATTGCAACCCTTTCACTTAGAGGGTGTATCAGTTATAGTTTTGGTGTATTCTGACTTCCTCCTGACGATTTTATTCAGCCTTGGAAAAACCTGTCATTAGTGAAGGGATTAACATACGGTAGGCTGTATCTAACCCCTCAAGTTCAAAAAGTCTCCAGATTAAAATGAAATCGTCCGTAGAAGGCAAGAGTAAACAAAAATGAAATCGAAGTGAAGATGGTGAATATACATGAACTAGAGTATAGTTTTCCAACCTCATTATGAACCACCATCACCAGCAACTTCACCTCCTCCACCTCTTATCATTTCTCCCCCTCGTTCTTCCTTCTTCCATCTCCTTTTACACTTGGCTCAAAAAATCGCTTCCCTACCCCGCCCCCCTACCAGACTTCTTGCGCCCCGAGACGAGTGAACAGCAGCTTAGACGAGAAATATTGCCTACAGAATTTGAGAGCTAGGAGTTGGGGAGAGGGTGGCAGGTGACCGACATAGAACTAGATTGTGGGTTAGGTTGCTGGGACTGTGGGATGGGAGTAGCGATTATTGCATCACAGTGTACCTTTCTTTCCTGTGTCCATCTCCCAACGCTCTCTCTCTCTCTCTCTCTCTCTCTCTCTCTCTCTCTCTCTCTCACACACACACACACACACACACACACACACACACACACACACACACACACACACACACACACATTTTCCAAACTTTTTTTTTTTTTTGAAAGGGCTCTCGTAATTAATAAGGACTGTATCTAACTCTACCTTTTCGAAAAGTATGAAGCTGAAAAAATACGTCTGAATATAGCAAGAGCTAATTAAAGAAAATGTCCCACGATAGCAGAGGTTAGCCTAATGGGAGTTGTGATCTTTGGCTATGTAGATTAATTTAGGATTATTGATACAGTAGCCAAATGTTACCTGTGCGTTGTAAAAAACGACTACAAGTGGCGGGAATGGGTGGGGTGAGGTGGACAATGACAGCCTCAACCCCACAGCATTTGTGTTGCAAGGAGGCCTATAGTGCAAATTCATCCACAAAATTCGTGCCGTCGATCCTGGCCTGCTGTGAACCCATTAGTAAAGGGGCAGAGGGAGTAGAAAGGAAAGCAAACAGCAACGGACCTACAGTAGTGATCCTTTCGAGGCTGTTTGTTATAGAGAAGGTTTTAAGTAACTCTGTAAGACAACTACCGGTAATTTGAATAGGAGGGAGAGAGAGAGAGAGAGAGAGAGAGAGAGAGAGAGAGAGATGCATATCTCAGGTAGCAGTGTACAGTAAGTAGGGCTTTGGGTTAATGAGAGCCCGTGGGTGAGGAGGGTTAGGTGTTCAAGTGTGCAGGTGAGGGTTGAGTTGACGTCACTACATTACATTTGTGGATGACTACCTCCGGCACAGGAAGGTGGGGACGGAAGAAAAAATAGAAGCTACCTGGATCTTCATGTCTCCTTCGATTCGTATACTGCATGGTATCAGAGATGTGTGTTCACCATCTCACTACCCAGTGTAAATGCTGAAAGATGAGTATGGATATTGGTGTGTGTGTGTGTGTGTGTGTGTGTGTGTGTGTGTGTGTGTGTGTGTGTGTTTTAAAATTTTGTGGTATGTGGGTAAGTGCAGAAAATGAAGCAGTAAAGGAGATTGATGACACTGGCTTATCTTTCCTTCATTAACTAGACAAATTTCGACCAGGTTAAGGTATAGATAAGATAAACTTACCTGTATTTAAAGATTACCTGTACTTTTCCGTAATGTGTACAGCCGTGAGCTAAAGTTCGCCAAAAGCCTTCTGGCAGTATTATCGCACCGTCCATATTTCTCATTCTTTCCCTAGCGACTGAGCGTATCATTCCTTCTCACATTCTTTTGTCGTGTACTTCATATCACTATCACGTACAAATAGTTCATGTAAAAGCTTCCATTTCCACAGTCGGCTGGGAACTATTGACAAACTTTTGCTAATGGCTGTGCAGCAGGGTAAGATGCTGTGGTGTGAGGTAATATTGGCTGCCTGTACTCTGGTTACAGCAATAAAAGATACCGGTAGAGAGAGAGAGAGAGAGGAGGAGGGTAAGGTATACAGTATGTCTAGCCACCGGTAGTATTGGTTGTGGTTAGATTATGATGAATTGGGAAAAATTGGGGATAGTTTTACGGTTTAAGATACGTTTAAAATGAGCTTTTATTATGATCATTTTTATATAATGACTTCGGCTGCAAGGTCCTGACTATATGGTGCAGTATTAGGCTGGCAGAGTAGCAGTGATAGGAGATTATGATACCGGCGCATAGACCGACAGTCTGACAAGGTAAACATGGAAGTGTAGGGCTGGCCACCATGTCGGAGGGAAGGAGGGGACAATAGGACTATCCTGTATCATGAGGAAGTAAATTTCAGAAGGAACAATTGTCGGAGCTTACCCAGATGTTCGGGCAGTAATTTACATTTAGGGGACAGTAATAAATATACACAAGTCTAACTGGCAGGGAAAACACCCAAACATTCCCACAGACTGACACCCAACCGTCTGTTTACAATCCAAATCACCGTTTCTGGTGTTAGGTGACGAACACATTAAGGTAAAGATATCCCTGTGGGTGAACAACAGCGACTGCGCATAGTAACCATTTGGACCATTTTCTGTACATTAGCTACGTTTTTGGAGATGCTGACTGTTGGGATGGTTACCATAAGCTTAGGCCAAATATATATATATTGGTGCTTGACCCGGGATTGAACTTGCGAATTTGAAGATAATGCAGTATAGCCTAGACCAGTGGATCTTAACCCCTGGTTCGCGACCCAAAATTGGATAGCCAAGTCATATCGAGTGGGTCGGCAAGAAACTGTAATTAATGACTGAATATTCCTTTGCAGTCCATCAGTGACTTCACCAAGGATCCAAGATGTCCACAGTGTAATGAGGTTCAGATTAGGCTTTATTGACATGTAGGAGGTTGGGATGATTGAACCTTCCCTCCTCAGTTCGTAAACCCATTTAGTTGTTGTCTACGTTAGTAATCCTTGAGTACTCGATAGTCTTAGGCATATATGTAAATATATAGATATATAGATAAGTAGGTAGATATAAGTACCGGTAACAAATTAACATTATTTTTGTCAATGGTTGATTTGCCACTCACTGTATGGATTCTGCTTCTGTCGTTACTGTAACTGTGTACAACAGCAGTAATTATCAGTAATTATCAGTGACTTCCAGGCCAACCATGCATGACCTGGATTTCAAGCTAAGCCGTAAGGAAACCGTTGGGCTGTGTCTGAGTACGGTGGTGTGTGTGTGTGTGTGTGTGTGTGTGTGTGTGTGTTTGTGTGTGTGTTACCTGTATATAAACTGGAGGCATAAACCAAAAAAATATCTGCACCCTTTAAAATTTATATGAACGTATGCTAATAAACAGCCACGAAATTATAATGTAATATCAGAGTATTATTATTATTATTATTATTTTCAGGCTGTCACGAGATAAAAGTAAGTTTAGGGTAAGCAGGTTATATTACCGATAAATTATTTGGCATCACCTGTCTTAACCTTGAGGTGTTACCTGTGAAATGTATCCGTGTGACGTCATGGGTCTTCGAGATTGCGTCGTTTCCAGATTGTGGGTTGCTACTGAAAGAGACAATGGCCGAGACGGTGTGTTTAATGCTAGAATAGGAAAACACACACACACACACACACACACACACACACACACACACACACACACACACACACACACACACACACACACACACACACATGATAAAATTGGTTTAATACACTGGACAGTACGAGCTTGACTCATTCCGTTAAAGATACAATTAGGTAAGAACACACACACACACACACACACACACACACACACACACATGATAAAATTGGTTTAATACACTGGACAGTACGAGCCTGACTCATTCCGGTAAAGATACAATTAGGTAAGAACACACACACACACACACACACACACACACACACACACACACACACACACGTACCAAGATCACCTCAATTAACTGTTGTTTTTGTTGTCTGCTGTCGCCGCATAACGGGGTGTGTCATTTTATAGAGTCGCCTAACCTACTTGTAATCCGTTTCCCTTGATATAAGTGCGATACAGGAAGAAGAAGGCTTAGAATTACAAGTATACCCGTACACTGTATAAAATGTATGAAGATCTAAGGATACAGTGCGCCAAAAGCCATTGAACCTAGGACGAGGCAGAAATAGGATGTAAAAGCCCCATCCCTACATTTTTTATTAGCTATATATTTCTATACATTGACTGATTGAGTAGGCTACCGTAATAGTTATAGCTTACCATAGTTATGAAACTTTTCTTTTTGAGTGCACTTATGCTTAAATAATTATTGCACGATAATGGTACTTACTGAGTAGAAAAAAAGTAGGAATGGGCTTATACGGTACAGTACATCCTTTTGCTGCGTCGACCGTATTCTAATGGTTTTTTACGTACTGCCATCCCCTCATCTTCGTACATTTTATAAAACGTTTTTATACTTGTTTCGCCGATTTTCTGTAAAGCCTCTGCGTTAGAAAGTTATGAAGGATTTTGCAAGTTTTCACCTTAGAAGAGCGTCGTATTAGTGAAGGGATTAATAGTCTCTGACTTGGCTTATTCCCTCCCGTTCGAAGTCTCTCGAGCTTAACCTATTGGCTAGCTCCCGGGGCTCCTGTGTGAGGGATTGTGTAAGAAGGGTAGCCTACTAAGCGTACTGCCCTCCGCCTGTCGGCTCATAGTCGTGAAGCTCATATGTCCCTACCCCGGCGTTCCCTTGTTTATTAGCTTTTGAAAATGCCCAGTTCCGTCCTATATTGAGGACACTGGGTGCAAATGGTTTAATAAAACCGCCTGGAGATAATAACAAGAAGCAGCACTCGGCGAGTTTAACACTCGCACCAGTAGTTGGTGTACAGCCTGCCGTTTGGCCGTGACCATTGATGGATTGTTCACAGTTTTGACATAGCTATTTCATCCTTGCATGACCAGCAACCCCTCCACTAACTTTGTTCCGAATTGGATGAAAAATTTTAAAGTTGACAATGCCATGTGACCTTGTTCTTGTTTTCAGTTTGGAATCATTTCATCACCAGGTTTTATCCAAATCGAGTATAGACACTTTCAGTTAAGGGGCCGATACTTTGTCTGAAGGCAGCATCACTTCACTCTGCTGACAGCCCACCAAGCTTGGTCTAAATCGGATCGGAAATTAAACATTGACCTATTCACGTCCTATGAAGTATGATTTTTTTTCGTCCGATAGCCGACAAGGATAATACTGAGTGGAGAATGAGACCCCTCTGGGAAGCAGGGTTGGGGATTTTTTTGATTTAAAAAAAAAAAAAAAAAAATAATAATAATAATAATAATAATAATCGATTTTTTATTTTTTTAATTTTTTCATCATATATGGTAGGAAGCATTTCAAAAACAGTATTCTGAATAGTGTTAACATCATGTCATGTCTATCCACTGATTGTTCACGCTGAAAGCCACTGTCCAGAATCCAGATACCAGTACATAGCCTGCCTGTTCAAATCCTGTCTGTATGCTACTGGTTAAGGCTGAGTTACCAGTGATAATAAAGACAGTATATTCCATAGCTGCCTGATTAGGCTATACTGTATTACCACACACAAACATTCCTGTTCACGTCCTGTCTGTACACTATTGGTTAAGGCTGAGTTGCCAGTGGTTTCGATGTAGTATATTCCAAGGGACCAAAGCTGATTATATAACCTCAGAAAATAAAATCTTAAGCTAACATCATTACAACATGGCCTTCAGTGACCAAGCATAGCCTACCTAGTCTTATGGCTTTGGTTTTTGAAACACGGTATATATATACTGCAATGTAAAGTTACTAAAAAACTCCTGAGATAATGGGAAGAAAATGTTCACTGGCAACAACGGACTTGGTAAACTCTGCAAGCTGCTTCAGCTGGGAAAACCATTATGTAAGTTTTCTTGGCATGAACTGTATGGATTCATTTCTCATTTCTGATTTATAGCTCCAGATAACTGGGGGAGCAAAAGCTTTGCACAAGTACCGGGGCCCGGAAGGGTGTTGCTTGGACCCTGATTATCTAAAATGTATGTTGCAACTTGCAAATATTATCAATCCTTAGTTCCACAAATTTAAAATTATTTTATGTGTCATACAATGTAACAGTGTCAAATGGCACCATTCCTTAAAAATCTGCTTACTTAATGCCTAAGTATAAACTCAGAATAAATGAATGCAAAGTTATACACAACTTTTATAAACCCTCAGATTCTATTTGTTAATATTTAGGTGAAAAAATCAAAAAAAATCAAAAATTCAAAAAAATCATTATTTTTTAGTAAAAAAAAATCACTGATTTAATCACATGATTAAATCAGTTTGATTTAATCAATGCCAACCCTTCTGGGAAGAAACAAGGTGATCGGTTATGCCTTTGGTGACGTGCCGTGCCTTAAGTTCTTTTCAGTACAGGTATATATGGTCCGTTCTGGGGAGCTGACTTACTTGTACCGTACATCATGTTTGCAAAGCTGTGTTTTCATGTAGACGTGCTTCAGTGTACAGTACGAGTAAGTAACGGTGGATTCTTACAGTTCATTGCACAGTTTCTACACTCTTACACTGGACAAAATCTGTGAGACGTATTCGCCTATATACTCGTATGTTCGAGACGTATAAGTCTATACACTCATATGTTCAGCGCAAGGCCGTGATTTTTATTTTATCCCTGCTGCCGCTATACGATTTTATTCATCTGAGGACACCCCCTACCCCCATTACTGAAGGAGTTAATGAAAGCATAATTAAATCGTGTGGAGGCAGCAGGACAGTGAAAGCGACGGCATCGCACTGAAGGTATCAAGTTTGTGTGTAACATCATGGCTGTCTTATTGAAGTTATTCTGGTACTTAGCACAATGATATTATCGGGAGAAGCATGTACTGTACGGTATCCATTACCCTATCACTTATGCACGATACGGTGTTTCGTGTACGGTGATCTAATACGATACGAATAGTACTGTATACAGAATACTAGTGTACGGTACTGTATTAAGACTGTATAGATCTCTTTTGTACCTGATGTTATTGTATAAAGTGGCGCACGTCTGTTGATCGACATCAAATGAAAGGAGCAAAATTAGTCCTAAGTAGTGGCTAATACGGTGTGAGTAATTGCTGCCATGACATTAATCTTGCAGCTTATCGGTACTGGTTGATGAAGTTGTGGAGCGGCAGCGGAAGCTAGCGATCATGCAGATACATTGTAACGGTGTTAGTCCCTAGTACCAGTATATATTGTTTTAAAATGAATATTGATACCTCTCAGTACCTGGTACCATTTTTATAGTGCTTGGTTCATTGTCTTACTATACAGTATGGTTGATGAGAACGGCGCGTGATTTCTTTTTGTTGTTCATTTTCATTCTGAAAAAATCAATCAATCAATCAATCAATCAATCAAAAAAAAAAAAAAAAAAACTTTGTATATCGTTCACTACGCCAGTACCGGTATAGGCCAAACCTACTGTAACCATTTTCACAGAGTGAACTCTCCCTGCCCCGCACCAGCACGCACCACCATCCTAACCAGTCCCGCCCACTCCACTCTTCCCATATTCTCAATCCCATCCCACCTTTCCTCACCTAGAGAGAGCTTTTACTTTAACCTTCAGGCAACAGAAGTAAATGCATTATTTATGTTCGGTTAGGAAGACTGGATAAATTAGAAAGGAGATAAGTTTAGGAAAAGGGTCTGGGTAGGAGGAGGGAAAAGTTATGAAGGTGGTGAGATTAGACATCAGTATTTTTTTTTTTTTTTCATGTGTCCGACTCTGGGCAAAGGCTTCAAGGCCCTTCCCAAGGCCCAGTAGTCCTCCTACACACTTTCACATGTCACCACTTCGGCGCTAACACCCACCGTCCTTACAGAATACATGCTAGGGCTGTCTCATACAGGACTGGTGTACTGGTATTAGAGGGGGAATATTTACGACATGCCGGCGGGTCTTCTGGTAGATCAGTAAAATCTGCCTTTATGAAATTCAAATCCTTAAACTGTTCTCTGTCCCAGTCGGGATTCGATCCTGGGTCCATTAGGACTGCAGTCCGCCTCTACCGATTCCACAAGGTTAGGATGTTAGGCTAGAATAGGTTAGGCATCCACTTTGAAATACTCTTCAAAGATAACCCCTGGACGAACCGGTTACCTTTCTTTTATCTACATTCTACAGGTACCGGTAAACTAGGTAGGTAGGCTATTTGTTTTACACTCAGGTAGAATTCAGCTATGTCTGGATGATGCTGTCACCGGGATCATGAATATATTTAACGCATGGGAGTAGTTTATTTTGCATTAGTTTTTTCAGATATCCTACCTATTTTGAGTATATATACAGTATGTTTTTTCTGTCTTACCTGTGAAGTCTTGAATATCAGTAAAGTAAAATGATCTTCCAGCTCAGTCAGATCCTCACGGCTTGTTCTGTTATGCCCTGACCTGCCTTTCATACCTGTCCTGCCTTGCCCTGACCCTCTTTTCACACCTGACCTGCCTCGCCGTGACCTACCTTTCACACCTGACCTGCCTTTCATGCCTGTCCTGCCTCGCCCTAACCTGCATTTCACACCTGTCCTGCCTTGCCCTGACCTACCTTTCACACCTGTCTTGCCTCGCACTGACCTACCTTTCACACTTGTCCTGCCTTGCCCTGACTGCCCCTTACACCTGTCCTGCTTCACACCTGTATTGCCTCTCCCTGCCCGTTCTGTCCGCACGGATCCTCTCGATGTAAAATCATATGTGTGGGAATCATTTATTACACATGGGAAACAACGGATGACAATTTCTTTTGTAATTATAGCCCAGCGGTATATGTCTACTACAAAGAGCTACTTGGTGGTGAAGGTGTGTAGTTCCCTGTTCACCTGTGACTTATAACCTGCGTAATATAACTCGACAAATTCAGCTGAGTGATATACCGATTTAGGTCTCGAGTGGGCCTAGGCTGCATAACACTATTACTTTTAGCTATTTTGATGCTATGAATAAAGAAAGCGGATTCTAAATATCGTGTAGCACCTCGATAGTATTAGTAGGGTAATGATCAGCCGAAGATTACCGGTACATGATTAACTAGAAAACAAAAATTTTCTTTTAAAATGATTGCTGAGAAGTAGGAATGGCAAAAGTGCATAGATAAGGGATGAAAAAGCACATAAACAGAGAGCATTCAGGATGGGAGGAGATTTGGAGACCTATACCCATTACTACATTGCACACTTCAGCCACAGACTTGTAGCTGGTGGAATGTAGTAATGGGAACAGTTCGCCAGATCTCCTCCCATCCTGAATGCTCTCTTGTTTCTGTGCTTTTTTTCATCTCTTATCTGTGCACTTTTGCCATTCCTACTTCTTAATAATATTTTGAAAAGAAAATTTGTGTTTTCTAGTTTATGATCTATTTGTGGGAGTATAATTAAACATAAAGCAAGTGTTATATTTGGATTGTTACATGCATAGCATACTGAAAGACTAAAACGAGACTGCCTTCCCGTGAAAAGAAGTGTTTTGGTACGTTCTTTAACTGTAGGTGAGCTGTAGCTATCTAATACTGCGCAAAATGACGTACTTACGGGTGACCACGATGCGGTTTTCGGCTGTAACTCCCTAACTGTAGCCTGAATGCTTTTCAGAACGTGAAAAGAAACATGAACAATTGACAAGCAGCGTTTTGGTGTATAGCACGCTTGCTTGCGCCATTTTCTTTTGGAGTTATGACTGATGAAGAAGAAAGAAAGAAAGAACAAAATCGATATTTTTATGGTTCCATTTTGCGCCTCCTACGACGGTTAGCAAGACTTTGCGAGTAGTTTTGCACTTGAATAGAGAAGGTCTCTTAGTTCATAAGCTTAGAACTGGGCTTTGCGACTGTTTTCGCTCAAATGCTCCCCTACCCTATGTACAGGACGCCATGTTGAACCTGTGCCATTCTTTCTTATGGAGTGGCTACCGCACACCGTGATAAGGGTTGGGTAATATGCATTTGGCTTTCCTGACAATTATCAGTGGCAGAAACCCTGATTAGTTTTCCTGTAACACGACAGGTCATGTCAGTAAATAATGGAGGGAGGAAATTTGCGTGCTTTGCGTGTGGAGTGAGTGAGGGGCAGTGTAGTGGGAAAATTGCCTAAGTGGTGTAGCCAGGAGATAAGGAAGCACCGCATTGTCAGCATCGGGGCTACAGGCTTTCGTGTGTGTCTGCTGCAATTACTCCGGCCAGTGTTATGAAAGCAGAGAGCAAGACCCCCCCTACACACACACACACACACACACACACACACACACACACACACACACACACACACACACACACACACACACACACACACACACACACACACACACACACACACACACACACACACACACACCAGAGTCACACAACAGCAGTAATGATCCACGAAGCCCCAAACACACTCCAAGAAACACCAACCATTCCAAACACGGTGCAGGAAAGACACAACAGGAAGACATGAGAGGCGGACGCTTGCCGCAGGCACATACAGGCAAACACTCATTGAAAAAAACCAACCCCATTCAACATTATCACTCATAAACACTGGCTTGTCTCGTATAGAGTAATTGTGGAGGGTGCTGTGCTCTTTACACTTTGATTTGGCCTAAAAATGCCATCTCTCTATCTTCTAAACTGAGATGTAATGATAGATTAAACTAAATACGGTGCTAATCACGAAGATGTGGTGTTGAAAGGATGCAGAACCGTTGTGTTGTCTCAGTCTTGCCCTTGAGCTACGTGGAAAGCTGCAAAAGGACGAAAATCTGGGTCAAGTAAAGATGAAAAGAGTACAATCGTATAGCTGCACAAAAGAAAAAGAAAAAAAAAAGAAAAAAAAAAAATGCTTTACATGCAACAATACACTCGACAAAGAAAAGGTACTGGAACATCAGGGTACAATGGCTTTCTGAACGAGCAGCTGAACAAGAGGAAAATGCCGCTGTTATATACCTGGCGTGTCATGCTACAGGTAATAAATATGGCATCATTGAAGTAGAGTGAGCTTTGGGAAAGAGAGAAAGAGTGCGTGCCGGTACGTGGTGCAGGCAAAGCTTTTATCCATTATTTTCTTGCCTCGTCTCTGCACCCCACCTCCATCCTTCCTTAAGTGGAAAGCAGGTTAGAATGATGATGATGAATATGGGTTAATCTCAGCCTTAACAATCCATTATATGGATTACATGCAAGATGACAACGTATTGAAAACATCATACTCGTAAACCACATATTGATGTATACTCTTATGATGAGTCACGAAGACGAGAATAAGATGACATAAGCTGAAGTAGTAACACTAGATAATAAAGCGACACATAAGAAAGATCAGAGAATGTAATTATTTGACAGGCATCGCAAAAATCCGTTAAGACAACTTCGTTCCACTTTTACAAATTACATCAAAGAATACAGGTACCTACGAACAAACGTGCCGTAGCGAAAGGCAAGTCATCCCACAAACTATACAGCAGATGCAAAGCTAATAATGACCAGCAGCATTTTAAAGCCAACCAGTGCCGTTTACAGTGACAGAGCGACGAGAGAGAGAGAGAGACCAGAAATCGGGGAGAGGGAGGGGATGAGAAACACACCCTGCCTCTAAGAGATTATGTGGTAATATATAAAACACCACAGTAGTCACATAACACCTTCTTGAGCTAATATTTCTTAAAGACTAAAATCAATGCATAGAATATAAAAAATGTCCACTGCACTGAAGAGAAGCAGGCGAAGTTCAAATCTCCGTTACGTGATTCTTTGGAGGAACTGCGAGATACATCAGATGTCTGGCGGATCACTGCGTTGAGCCAGGCTGAAAATTGACACACACACACACACACACACACACACACACACACACACACACACACACACACACACACACACACACACACACACACACACACACACACACACACACACACACACACACACACACACACACACACACACACACACACACACACACACACACACACACGTAGTAGTGGTGCTTTTATTACTTCCGTACACACCCATTCACCCTCCCTCACTCCTTCCACCCAGCTTACCAGCCTTATGCATAATATCCTCGACTTACTCCTTGAAGTCTCGCCACGTGAATGAAACTGTATATAATTTTGGTTCACCCATTCATTATACTCTTTACCTAGCGTTTAATTCACCCAGATTTTACCCCAGATGCCATTTATATCTCATCAAAATTTGTCTATATTGGGAACTGAGGCATGTTGTATTTTTTTAGGCACTGTCTCCTGAAATCTGGATCTTGAAATACTTATCCTGATTTTACATGGATGATATTGACCTAAATATCGATGTAGCCATATTTTAAGGTAGGGTACGTTCTTATATCTCCGTCAGCACCAAACTGTGAGATTTTGAAAATATATTAAACTTAGCCAGAACGTCGGAATTTCTTTGTTATGCAAGAGAGTAAATCGTGTTATTGACGAAGTTTGAATTGACTTTTTTTTTTTTCACACCGGAGTTTAGATGCTAATAAAAGATATGGAAATATCAGTAAATTACGAGTGCACTAGGGAAAAAAAATCATGTACAGACCGTCACAGGTGTTAAAGAAAATGGTAGACTGACAATGAAAAAACAAAAATATCAAACTGAATAAGAAGGAAGTGTTGTTGTTCTAGAGAGAGCTGCCACAGTCTCCTTCATCTGGCATCACACACCCTACCGCACATCCTACCCTACCTTCAGCCCCTTCACTACGAGCACGTCTGTTGCACTTCAGTCAAGCTAAAATCAGATGCATTTATTTGGGTTAGAAGAGACTTTTCAAACTGGAGGGGTCAACTGGCGGTGGCTCAATCGGTAGAGAGGTGACCTGCAGTCCCATCGGACCCAGGTTCGAATCCCGGCTGGGGCAGGGAACAGTTTAAGGATTTGAATTTCATTAAATCAGGCTTTACTGATCTGCCAGAAGACCCGCCGACATGTCGTAAAAATACCCCCGCTAATACCAATACACCAGTCCTGTATGAGACAGCCATAGCATGTATTCAATATGGACGGTGGGTGTTAGCGCCGAAGTGGTGACATGTAGAGGTGTATGGTATGTAGGAGGACTGCTGGGCCTTGATAGCAGGCTGTGAAGCCTATGCCCAGAGTCGGACACACACACACACAAAAAAAAAAAACTCTGGAACTGTCTCCCTCTGGCTGTATTTCCTACTTCCTGTGATCACGAGTCTTTCAAATGCAGTGTGTCCAGGCATCTCGAAATGAACGGATCTTGAATTTGGCTCTCTTTTATATTGTTGTTGTATTTCTTGGAAGGAACGGTTTGCTAGCTCCTGGCCTTTGGTTCTTCTTCCTTGCATTAAAAAAAAAATATTAATTTGATTGACCCCTTCACTGCTAGAGTCATTTCTAACCAAACTGAAATCGTCCATGGATCCCCCACCAAAAATAAATAAATAGATAAATAAATAAATAAAATAAATATAATCGATTGAAGAGGATAGACGCAGGAGGGGTTAATGAAGGCTTTATCTGGCTCTTCTAATTCGTTTTTCCATTGCCACATAATTCGTCTGGTAGTAGAAAGAATGCCCACTAAAAATTACATCATCGTAGGGAAGTTGTTTACCATTTAATGCAGTTTCAGGAGTGGTATTCATAAGGGATTCCAGACACTTTTTGCCATAGAAATGAATTATTATTATTATTATTATTATTATTATTATTATTATCATCATCATCATCATCATCTTCATCATCATCATCATCATCATCATCATCATCATCATCATCATCATCATCATTACTACTACTACTGTTATTATTATTATTATTATTATTATTTGTGGTAGGTGGGGGCGCTCACCATCCACTCACTCGCTGTCGTGCTGCTTTGGGTGTCTGCCCTTTCCTCTCTTCGTTCCCTCCTCAACTCTCTTTCCTTCATTCGTTCCTCTTCCTTCTGACAACGGGTGACATTACACTCCCTCCTCTATATCTTTTCTTAATCTTTCCTCTTCCTTCTGCCTATGGGTGACTACACTGAGTGACAAGCGAAATGGTTTCCTGTACACCAGGAAACCATTTCCTATGCTGGGTGGTAACCATATAACCAAATTATGGCGCCTGATGGTTTAGTGGGAAATTAAGGCGCTCCAGTCGGATTGAGCCGGTGAAGGTTTATATCCAAGGGGTGGTTGGGGTTTATTGCTCACGTAATGCCACTTAGGGATGAGTGAGGCTGGTTCCTCTCATCTTAGGCTAAATGTCAGGACCAACTTGCTTGGCCCCGGGCTTGTACGCATCTCATGGGGCAGCATAGGATTGGAAGATGGATAGATGGATGGATGATTACAATCATCATCATCATTACTATTATTATTATTAGTAGTAGTAGTAGTATTGTTGTTGTTGTTGTTATAATTATTATTTTTATATAATAATAATAATAATAATAATAACAACAACAACAACAACAACAATACTGCTACTACTACTGATAATAATAATATTTGTGGTAGGTGATGGCGACCATCATCCACTCACTTGATGTAGAGCTGCCCACTTCTTCCTTAGCCTTTATCATTCTTTTTCTGTGTCTGCCCTCCTCTCTCCATATTTCTCCCATCTGTCCTGTCACTTCTTATTGCTTTTCTTTCCTTTACAGGTGGCTTTACATTGAGTGACAAGCCAAATGGTTTCCTGTAAGCCAAAAAAAAACATTTACTACGCTGGGTGGTAACCATATAACTAAACCATAATTGCTCCCTACGTGTCAACAAGTGGGTTGGTGGAGGATTAGTGCCCCTCCCCATAAAATAAATAACTCAAAGTCAAATGGCCACCCCTTACGGGACTGTGGCGTCCGGCAATAAATAGATAGATAGATAGATTATTATTATTATTAGACCAGCGTAGTTTGGCCGAATTTTTCCCTCTGCTATTCCTTCAAGTTTTGGTATTTGGTACAGTCGGCACAAAAGTTCCGTCATCTCTCTTGCTTTTTCCACCACAGGCTTGTAATATCAGTCAGGTGAATCCACAGCTACCGTACTATTTTATTAAGCAGCAGGAGAGGAGACAGTATTTTTGATAGCGACTGTACCTGTGTGATTTAAGACAGATGCATAAACAAACGTGGAGAGGATGGAGAGAGAGACTGAGGAGGAGAGTGTTTGTGAGTGAGGTGGAGGGGGGGAGAGGGAGGGGGAGGCCATGGATGAGGTGGAGGGTTGGAGTGGAGAGGTATATGAGAGATGGGAGTGTGAGCTGGGAGCAGGGCAGTGAAATGGCGAGGGACAGGGCGACATGGAGGCGATTTGTTTGTGGCCACCCCTTACGTGATTAAGGCGTCTGGCAATAGATGGATAGACAGATAAACAAACGCACCTTTAAGGCCGTATTCTTGCTGGGTAAGGAAGCTCTAATCACCTTTTCCTTAGCGCTTTATTTTTGGATCTTACAAATATCCCTCTGTGCTGTACGTTGTTTGAGGTTATTTTTGTAGACTAATTTGCTGTGGTTAACGACAGGTGTTTCAGTTAAGCTTGTTAGGAGACTTAAGTAGTGATGGGATTAGTATGATATTGTGAAAGATACACGTCTTTGTAATTATATGATACCGCTAGATAGACAGACAGTATGAGTAAGTAAATAGACGTGTGTGTGTGTGTGTGTGTGTGTGTGTGTGTGTGTGTGTGTGTGTGTGTGTGTGTGTGTGTGTGTGTGTGTGTGTGTGTGTGTGTGAGAGAGAGAGAGAGAGAGAGAGAGAGAGAGAGAGAGAGAGAGAGAGAGGCTAACTACCTGATGAGAAGTTAGGCACATACAGTAGACCTTAGGCACAGAAAGCAGCAGAGAGGAACAGCAGCTTGAGGGAGGGAGTGAACGAGTGAGTGAGTGAGTGAGAGAGGCGGTGTGTGTGTGGTGGGGGTGGGGGGCAAGTGCTGTATGGTGGCCAGGGTGCAGCACATAACAGCAGCAGCAGCAGCAGGTTGTGGTAACGCTGCCGTACCGTTAATAACATCTCCTCCAAGCAAGCGGTCATGCACATCACCAGTCCACATGTTATACAATACTTATCGGTACACGCCGGGAGAGAACTGTCAGGAGGTACGAGCACCGGTATATTCTGACCGACACTTATTACCTTGTCAGTGAACTCATTCCATATAGCTTTCTTTACGCGCACACACACACACACACACACACACACACACACACACACACACACACACACACACACACACACACACACACACACACAGTACCGTACTCAGATTTGCTAATAGATAGATCACTACTTATTAGCGTTGAAATCTCTAATGTTCCAAATTAGTCCCGACTGCCTATTTGGACGGTAACGGGCTGTGCACAACGGCAAATAAAATGCTAAGCCTGTAGTAGAAATATACAGTATTTATTGGAACTTGGAAGTCGTTTAAGTACCGGGTATGTGTCTGCAATAAATCATTATTACCAGTGATCAAGATATTATGTCGTCACAGATAGCGATACCTGTAATCAGTGGTAAGGTGCATAACCCAGACGCTGCATATTACTGTATTATGCCTTTGCTAAATTTGGATAATGAAATTATGTTTCCTTACGTCAAGGATCAAACTTTTCCATTTAGTTATATATTTATGGATGCTGACGGAGAACTTACCGTATCATCTTGTCAGTGACTGCTCACGTAAGCATGTATCGGTACCTTAGGTAAGGGACCGAGTTGTAGTGTACGGATAGTCTCAGACAGTTTTTACCCGATTTTAGCTAAACCTGATTAAAGCCTTCAGGGTCAGCCGTGGGATTGACTTATTGCTTTTCAAAATACGTCAGAGGTCAAGGTCAACTTCAGTTTTTATCTGATTTGGACCAAATTTGGTGAAAGGGTTGAGCATAAAACGAAAGGAATTAATTTTATGAGCAGTCACTCAAAGATCAAGCTCTCAGAGTAAGATCAAAGTTCGAGTCGATTGTGTCTGTGAAAAAAATAAAAATAAATAAATAAATAAACAGTTTTTATCCTATTTGAACCAAACTTGGTGGATGGGTTGACGGTAAGCCAAGGGGACTACTTATTGTTTTTTTGAGAATCATAGATTAAAAAGTAAGGTCACATGACCAGGTTTGATTTAACAGCTTCTATCCGATTTAAACCAAACTTGGTGAATGGGTTCAAGGTAAGCCAAGGATGTAAGATTCGATTTGGAGAACAACCAGTCAGAGGTCAAGGTCACAGAGTAAGATCAGAGTCCGGGCTGTGTGTGTTGCTGTGTACTAATATGTACTTGTGTGTCAGCATCTATTGTGCTTGCCCATACTAGTTTTCCATGATAGAAAACACATCAAGAACAACTAGATCTTGTAAGTCATAACCCTGAGCTGCGTATACAACAGTGAATTCCACATATTTGCTACCGGTACCCATACAGTACTGTTTTTACTGTAATTTGGCCAAGGGTGTCTTCCGTTTATAGCTTATTTCACGTACGTCAGTGGAGAAAAAAAGAATACAATGGCTTTACATACTTCCCATTGCACATCTTTGGGACTAACATCGTATTCTAGTATTAATCTATTGCTACAACTCTGCATTCATAAGGAGAGATTGGAGTTTTAGGCCAGGTTAGAGTAAAAGCAGTATATTAATGTACTGGTGGCTACTGATAAACCAGGTCTGTAAATTTGCTTTGTGTATCTTAAATGAGAATTATTAAGATGTCCAAGTACCCGTAAATCTTTCGTATATAATATCTTACAGCAGAGGATAAATGGAAATGAGCAGTCTGTCTTCTACGGTCTAATCTAGATACACACGTTGCTAGTACGCTATCACTCATCTCTGCTGGTTTCCTTGTGTGTGTGTGTGTGTGTGTGTATGTGTGTGTGTGTTTGAGAGAGAGAGAGAGAGACCAATAGTGCCGGTCCAGTGAGTGAGAACAGTACTGTGCCGCGTTGGTGTTCACTCACCCTTGCTCTCCTCTCATTACCACCTGAACGGCTGACACTCCTGCAGTCATAGTATTACAGCTCAGTACTTGGAGGTCTACACAAGCCCCTCGTGTATGGCGATGTATCCAAAGCCTTCTAAGTACTGGAAATGTTCGGTCTGCCTTCTGCATCACATGTACGCCACGCGGTTATGAACGAAGGGGAAAATGCAGACTTGTATTTTGTGTCACGTGTTTCAATATTATTGGGGAAAAAAAAATTGGAGTTTGCCTTCCTTTCGCGATCTCATGCTAATAAAGTAGGCCAGATGTGAAGCTTCGTTGAAATCCATGTCCTCACTTTCCCTTATTTCTGATCGTTTTAATTTTGGGGAGAGAGCTGATGTCCCCGAGGATCATTGGTGGGGTCACGCTCTCCAAATATCGCATTGCGGATGAGAGTCCATTGCACAACATACACAAAGATAACAAAACCACATCTGCCATCATTTCCTTTTATCTGAGAATTAATATTTTGGTGAGGGGGATGACCACCCTAAAAATCATGGTTGGAAATTTGTACATAGTGAAAGATCGTACCAATTACCAGACGAACTCACCTGGGAAGTTTAATTCAAATCCGTTTAGTAGCTGAGGGTGAGTTACACACACACACACACACACACACACACACACACACACACACACACACACACACACACACTGAACGGGCAACGGTATAGGACGAACTTCCGAAAATGATAACGTCCTGCTTTACGGGATTGATAAATGCGAATCGTGCTTCCTTGCCGTCGTACGTGCTCTTCCTTTTGCCATCTCATCGTTGTATAGTTATTGTGTGTGTGTGTGTGTGTGTGTGTGTGTGTGTGTGTGTGTGTGTGTGTGTGTGTGTGTTCATAGTTTGACAAATTGATCGAATACCCGGTATGACAATTTATTATTATGTTGTTATTGGTAACGAGGGACCATCAGCCGACGGGTAATAATTATGCCTACTTATTTTTAACATATATAGTTCGCCGATGGGTCTCTAATCAGAATAAAATCGTGTGACTGTAGCCATCATCAAAATCCTTCTTCCCACTAATCATGGCGTGGGGGGGGAGGGGGATCTAGAGATAGGAAGAGCAAAGTGCAAAAGGATGAGAATTGTCGGCAGAGTGCCTTGTGAAATTGGTCGCATCCTCATTCGGGCATTCAGTCCTTCGAAATTCTCGGATTTATTTGACAGGTCTAACGATTCACACTCAACCAATGTGCCGCATATTGTATAGACCAGCGGTTCCCAACATGGGAGCCATGGCCCCCAAGGGGGCCATGGGACATTGACTGGGGGGCCATGGGCCTTATTGGTAATATAAGATATTATAAGGTATTTGGTCTGGGTAAAACCTGACAGAAATCAAGTATGAAATATACCTTACTGTGCTAGTTTAGCCTTAAGTATATTGGGGTAATTACCGTTTTCTGCACAATATCAAATATTAAAAATATATAAATATACGATCTGAGTTATATAGGGGCCATGGAGCTTCTCATAATTTTCTCGGGGGGCCACAGGACCAAAAAGGTTGGGAACCACTGGTATAGACTAATGCAAAGGGGACAGAGATTCGACTGCCAGGTTAATAAGAAGGTGCTGCGTTTGTCATATCTGTCTTCACACATCCTTCTTTCATACATTCCCATCCATCGTCAGTTTATTTACTCCTCATTGTCAATATTTTATTCATTCACACATTCATTCACCTCGCCATATCCACCCACCTTCTGTGCTTTCCACTCCTACCCTCCATCTCATATATACCAGGCACGTACCTTTTTCATCACCCTATCCAGATCCCGGTCGATTATAGGGATTTAACCTTGATATCAAAACCAAGGATGCTCAACCAGCGGCTAGTTAGCAGTTTCTGTCCGACCCCATCTGTACGTTTTTTGAATATACTGCGCTACTTTTTCACACTTGTTATAATATCTAATCTTACGTAGTAGTAAGCACCTCACTAGCGTTACTTATTATTGCCGTTAACTCTCAGCTGAATAAATCACCTGGCGTTAGCTGGAATAGAACAAGATATTCTTGATTAGTGCGACCGTGACTGTTGATGGCGACAGTAGCGCTTCCAGGCTCCTGTGACTCACTCTAAGCAACATGAAATCGTCTGACGGTATTTTTTAAAGAGAAGATGAACAGAGAAAGGAACAACAAATTAAATATAAAAATTAATCCATACACCAGATAGCAGGTGTCTTCCATTCATAAAATATCTGTAACAGTTGGACTTGAACAGATGCACAGTAGGTTGAAGTGTTGGGGGAAACTATTCTGGGGAAGCGAGTTCCAAAGAGGTGCAGATCAAGGAATAAAAGAAGGCTGATAGGCACAAGTTCTGCAGTATGGCAGTGTGACAGGCTAGTTATGAGTGCTACCAGATGCTCGTGTAGCACAGGGGAAGGTGTGGAGTGGTGGCACAAAGAATGGAACTTCGTCTGAGCATTTACATAAAAGTATCTGTAAAAGAATGCAAGGGAGGCAACATTCTATCTTACATGTAGGAGAGATAGTTCGTTTGTAATTGCAGGGTTATTAATAATTCTTACCGCTTTGCTCTGAATTTTGTCCATGTGTTGTAGTGCAGCCTCTTCACATCCATCCTCAAGAGTGAGCAATATACCAGCTGAGAGCGCACATGACTCTTGTAAACTGCAGCTAACTGCTCGTCGGTGAAGAAGTTACAGATTCTGCACAATAAT
Organism: Coenobita brevimanus; assembly: GCF_032717465.1. Taxonomy (NCBI): domain Eukaryota; kingdom Metazoa; phylum Arthropoda; class Malacostraca; order Decapoda; family Coenobitidae; genus Coenobita; species Coenobita brevimanus. The sequence continues at coordinate 39,770,758 of NC_137051.1, read as the reverse complement.
CCAAGTTTCTTTGAAGTGGTTTGAGCAAGTGATCTAACATGAGAGGTCCAGCTGAGGGCGTTGTTAAGTGAAACACCGTGAATTTCAATAGGAATATTAGTAGCATTGAAGGTAATATATATATATACCGGTATATTATTTTATGTGTCCGACTCTGGGCAAAGGTATCAGGGTCTATATCTCGGGGGCAGTAACCTATCCCAAGGCCCAGTAGTCCTCCTACACCTCCACATGTCACCACTTCGGCGCTAACGCCCACCGTCCATATTGAATACATGCTAGGGCTGTCTCATACAGGACTGGTGTATTGGAATTAGCGTGGGTAATATAGGGACCAGGCAATATCTGTCTATTAGTAAACTGTTTGTATATAGTTTTCGTGACATTAAATGAGACAATATTATTTTTTCCTTATTCAGTGATCTAAGATAAGTCTCGATTTATGGTGATTGCTGTACTGAGTTGTGAGTTAGAGATATGAAATGTCATTGTTGAATTGTCGCGTTCGTAAGTGTGTTGTGGGCATGGAGTAAGAAGGGTTGATATAAACGAAGCAGTGTAGCAGAATGTGCGTTTGTTAGCCTTGGACAGAATTTTGTAGATGTTAATGCTAGTACATGCATAGAATCTAACAGTAATGGTAATAAGTATGTGATTATCCATAGTACTAGTACCGGTATTCATGTATGCTGCCACGCCTCACCCCACGCCATGTATACTGTACTGTTGTGCGGCTAGCCAACGCTCTCTGAATAAAAACTTTGGCCCTTTGGCAGAGAAGGTTGAATATCCCAATCTTACGTACCGTACTCTTATAGTAGTTGCTGATCAGTGGTTTTCCCTACTCCACATCTTTCTCAAATATCTGCATTTTAGATATTACTTACTCTGCCCAGCCTGAGTAATCCACGGAACGCATACGTTCTTCAACAGTCCCTTTTCAGCTGTTCTCACTCTTGAATGTGAGATTCATGCCATGGCAAAGTTTCTCTCCCGTTTGTTAAGGTGAGCACTAACATATTTTCATGCAGTCAGCTTGCAGCCTTTGTGAATACTTAGACCTCGGATCTGTATTAATGTATTTGTAGTGACTTCCCTAGGTCACTCTACTCTCCGTTTCCTTTAAAAGTCCTCCCCCCCCCCTCTTATCACTGTATGTGCTTACCGGTACATTACTCTTCTTAAACTCTTTCACCAATCCCAGTCTCTCTCCATTCACCAACACATCGCAGAGGGAGTCACCTTTCTAGCCATCGATTGTTGTAGGTACTCGGTGTCTCTGCTTTCTGATTTGGGTGCACACAGTCATTCACAAAAATCTGAACCAGTGTATAAATATTCCGCTGGCTATTATAAACAACACCCCATCAATTGCGTAGTTGCTTAAAAAAAAAAAGGGCGTCATCGTGTGGAAACAAAATTGAGAATATTCTTTCGGTTACACGCATAGAATCCCTGTTATGCTTCTGTCTACACTTTTGCTATTATATATTTTTAAGTTAATACAAAAATGTAAAACAAAGAAGTGTGTACGCCACTATTTTGTAATTTTATATTTTGCCTGGCGTCACATCCTTACTGGGTTCCTTTGACGAATGGCCCACCAGGTATTCGTGTACCTTCTCAGTAGCAACTCATTCCCCCTCGACACACCACCCTTCCTGTCCCGTTCACACCCATTTGAGAATTAGCTACCGTACTTAAAATTAATGTGAGTTGCTTCCAAAGGACTAGGTAGAATTGTGAGTATGGCAGCACGTGTGTAGACTGCGCTCGTGGTGTACTTAATGGAGGCAGCTAGTCACATGTGTTTTGTTCCGCTGACATTGCCCTCCTTCTCCTAGTGCCGCATACGGCCCGGATGTCGGAGGGAGAGGAGAGGGGTGGGATAGGGGCGTAGCAAGATTGTGAGTGTTGCAGGTTGTATATGAGGTTGTATATGTGGTCATTACCATAGCTCTTTGCCTCAATATTGGATTTCTGATAGCTACATGCTCTGTAGGCCAGATACTTTACAGGTGCCTTGTCTAGTCAGAGTGTAGTGGGAAATAATGTCTAGATTAACCGACCACAAAGACTGCCATATGTACCAATACGCTCAGTTATTGGCATCATCTTGACCAGTACAGTATGAGGTGGATCCAGTGTTTAGACCAGATAATAATGATCTGCCACGTTAATATGTAGGAAGATGAAAAGAGCGAGTGTGTTAGGAGTGCAATTATCCCCCTCCTTTTTTTTCTTTCATGTTTTCTGAGTTATTAGTGGATGGAATCTGAAATTACACGCGGCGACATTGGTCCTTCAAGGTAGAGTTCAAGGGTAAGAAGAAATGGTTTATGGTGCGTGTGTGGCAGGAAGATGGAAGACTGCAGGCGGAGTAATATTTCAGCATGACTCATCACAACGCACAAATCATCTCTTCCCCACACTCATTCCTTACCACCTCCACCACCACCACATCCTCCACCACTGCCGCCACCTCCCCCACCACCCCGCGCCACCACCACCAGCTGCATATTTTTTACCCCTCAAGTCTTCATTTTCCAGTAACTTTCTCTTGCCTCTTTCCCACCACCATCTTTCTTCCCAATGATTTCTTCTCATAGCCTACAATCTTCAATTCAGGCCTCTCTCTCTCTCTCTCTCTCTCTCTCTCTCTCTCTCTCTCTCTCTCTCTCTCATTTTCCCAGATTTTTCCTGTACGTACCCTGTGATACTGCAACTCATTGTGTTCCGTGTCGTGTGTAATGTTAGATGGTTTGGTGTAAGTAATGCCAACTAGACCATAACAGCGACACGCGATGGTACAGTACGGTACGGTATGGGTGTGGGAACATCATCTCAACCGCCACCCGCGACACTGGTTCACGTCACACATATACACAATGCCACTAAAGCCTCCAACACCGAGACATATACACAATGCCACTTAAGACCTCCAACACCGAGACATATACACAATGCCACTTAAGGCCTCCAACACTGAGACATATACACAATGCCACTTAAGACCTCCAACACTGAGACATATACACAATGCCACTTAAGGCCTCCAACACTGAGACATATACACAATGCCACTTAAGACCTCCAACACTGAGACATATACACAATGCCACTTAAGACCTCCAACACTGAGACATATACACAATGCCACTTAAGACCTCCAACACTGAGACATATACACAATGCCACTTAAGGCCTCCAACACTGAGACATATACACAATGCCACTTAAGACCTCCAACACTGAGACATATACACAATGCCACTTAAGACCTCCAACACTGAGACATATACACAATGCCACTTAAGACCTCCAACACTGAGACATATACATAATGCCACTAAGGCCTCCAACACCGAGACGTATACACAATGCCACTTAAGACCTCCAACACTGAGACATACACACAATGCCACTTAAGACCTCGAGCACCGAGACATATATACAGTGCTGCTTAAGACCTCCAACACTGAGACATATACACAATGCCACTTAAGACCTCCAACACCCATTTGTCTAGGTGCCGTCATTCTTTTATATTCATGCCGGCACCAAGCGATTTGTATTCACCCCAGGAAGGGCCTTTTGTACTGAAGGAGTGTATTATTGCTATATCTATCTATCTCCAGTTCAAAAGGTCCTCCCAAAGCTGAATGAAATGGTCAGATGGCAAGATTAAAATGAAAGAGACGTCTCCAGCTCAACGAGTTCATGCAGGGGGAAGCCAAGGCCCCTTTTTTTAGACGGAGATTTATGGTGCGCCTGTGGACATTGAACTTCATTAGCCTGCATCCCACATTACAGTCTAAGAGTGCAGTTAGTAACCATGCAGTGAGGCCAGCCATGATCCATCTTCACGTACCGGCATTTTCGAAATCACCCTAATATTATTGCCGTCTTTCCATCCCCTTTGTCGTTTAAAGTTCAGGCATGGTACTGAAAGGGACGCCTTCGTGTAGTGGCACCGATACAGCTGGGCGGCTCCATTACCCAACAATGTAGTCTCCCCTCTTTTCCCTCCCCATCCCCCGAATGGACGATGGTGGGCTGCAGGAGCAGGGCATCGTTGTCCTACAGTCCACTGGGTTCACGTTTCAGATGAACCCGAGACCACAACCTTCAAACAGCAGTCCTCATAGTGCAAGTTTTTCCTCCCCTTATTATATTTTTGACACTGGACATAGGTTTGGTGCCCGTTTCCGGAGGTCCAAAAGTCCTCACACGTCATATGCAACTAGTGCCGTCGGGTTCTGTTCTGAGGAAGCTTCGTAACACCTTTATCATAGCGATTTATTTTGCATACTACACCTTAGCATTTCTTTTGTTATTTATGTAGTTGATGTAGTTACTAAGAGGTTGTTGATGTATATTATGCAGAATAAATCGCTAAGGAAGAGGTGTTACGGAGTCTAGAAAGCCACTTAAAATGCGACCCTAATTCTGAGCTGTATGATGAGGTTTGCTGTGTCATTAATCCCTTTAATCCGGTGACGCTCTCTCTCTCTCTCTCTCTCTCTCTCTCTCTCTCTCTCTCTCTCACACACACACACACACACACACACACACACACACACACACACACACACACACACACACACACACACACACACACACACACACATACACGATATTTTTCAAGTCACGAAGGACCAACAGTAGTGAGTTAATAAATACTGTATCTAACTCCTGCTTTATAAATTAAATAAAATCGCTTAAAGGTAGAGAAAATAAACCATAAATAACTAGCTGGACTGATGGAGTTAACGATGAGCCATATTTAAACGGAAACTGCGCGATATTTGAATCCTTAAATTGTTCCCGGTGTACCAGCTGCCCCAAAATGAAGAGGAATTTCAGAAACTCTTGCTCGCCATTACTTGAGTGGTTTACGCGCTTGTTTCTTTGTCCTTTTCTTTTCGTATCTTTTGTATTTTCTCCTTCTGTAACCACCTGTCGTGTAATTCGTAAGTTGTCCTCTCTGACCCTCTGATCGGTAGGGATTTTTCATAGTTGAATAAAACAGCGGGTATTAACCAGACTGAAACAAGTGCGACAGTATCAGTGAGAGGGTTAAAGCACGAAGTACTGTGTGTGTAAGTTTTTGACGGTTAATTTTGGAATTTGTGTGTGTAACTGCTGTACTGTGTTTTCTACCTCTTTCTGTACATTCATCCATCAATCCATCCATCAATCTTATGCTCCCAAGAGACCGGGGCTAGGCTACTCAATCCAGACATTTAGTTCCCAATGCCAGAAGAAGAAGACTAAGGCCGGACTTGGAGGGCGAGCCTACTCGAGTCGGCCTCAGCTGGTTACATTTAACCATAAACAGGATCAAGGCAAGGCTGAAGTCTGAGTTCACAAAGCCGGGCTGTAAGTTGCAGTCGTAGCGAAAGTTCTAACGTTCCAAGAATAGCAATCACCGTGACGAAGTTTGTTTACAAAAAATGTCTGCTCAGACTTCAAGGCGGGTGTTCACAGAGGAGGAAGTCTGCCCTTGCTCACGTCCCACTTAACAAAGTCAAGCCAAGTCCAAGTCCGGCTCAAGTAGTTGTTCTGGCGTGTGCACTTAAGGCAGAGCATTTAGTCACCATCCGATGAGTGCTGGTGTGTGAGCAATACACTCCAGCTTTCCATAAGACTGAGCCATTGTGGACTACATCCGGTTAAAAGGCCTTGACCAACTAGACCACCAGCTGTCCGGTTGCTTTTGGGTTATTTATTTATTTATTTTTTATTTTTTTTAAGAACAGATCGCTCGTCGTTCAGTACAGAGTCACCTTAAGCTACTTCTGCATTGACTGAGAGGATGGTGGACGTCCGTGGACTGACTGCTGTTGATATTAAAGCTAAAGATGGTGCGAGTATATTGATGCCAGGCGATTTTATGTACCCTGTAGTTTAGAAGAAATTTCGAATTATTGGAGTTAAGTACAGCTCTTATTAACCCTTAAATTACGAGAGGCTATTCCCTCAGGTGAGTAAGGTCGTCTGGGGGTGTGAAAATAAACGAACATAATTAAAAAAGAAAACGAAATGGGTTACTCTTCACCACAAGGATGTATTTTTGTATTTTCGTGTTATCAGCCAGACGATTTTATTTACCTGAAACACTGAAGCATTTAACTTTTCACTAGGCCTACCTGATGCCCCAAAGCTGAATAAATGTGAAATGTAGGTTATCAATCTATCTATTTCCAGACGCCATAATCCCGTAAGGGGTGGCCGTTTGACTTTGAGTTAGTAGTTTTACGGGGAGGGGCACTAACCCTCCTCCAACCCTCCAACCCACTTGTTGACACGTAGGGAGTACGTATGGTTTGGTTATATGGTTACCACCCAGCGTTGTAAATGGTTTCTTGGCTTACAGGAATGAGTGTAAAATAGCGCGGAAGTATATTACTGAACATTCACGATTCAGACGCTGCATGAATGTGACAACTCAGCAGTACCCCTCCGCTCACAGAAACTCGTCTGGAGGTAGCAAGAACAGGTAAATACATGCCATCACCACACTGAAGGAGGTAAATACTGTACCGATAGCCTTTCGTACGGAGGTGTGTGGAAGACCGGCATCAAACAGAGACCGCGAACGGAGGGGAAATGCCGCATAGAATTAGTTCATTAGGAGCAAGCTTTACGGTACTGGTATTCGGTTTGAGTTTGGGGTTATTTTGTATATGTGTGGTGTTTTTGCTTTTTGGCGATTTTGCAATTATTTTTATAGATTGTTTTGTTTTATTGTTATTGTTGTTGTTATTATTATTGTTATCGTTATTATTATTATTATTATTATTTATTATTATTATTATTATTACTACTACTACTACTATTATTATAATTGTTGTTTTTGTTATTATTATTATTATTATAATTGTTTTTGTTATTATTATTATTATTATTATTATTATTATTATTATTATTATTATTATTGCTACTACTACTACTGCTACTGCTACTACTACTACTACTACTGCTACTACTACTAGTAATAATAATAATAATAATAATGCTACTACTACCACTACAACGTCAGTCTGTCTCTGTTTGTACTCTTGATCACGGGCGTTAAAATTAGGTCACACTCCAGTCTTTCAGTTTTAGCGGTAGTGGTAACGGGACTGTCATGATCTTTTATATAATCCGCTTATCGATACCTGCCTCAGTACTTCCACCTTTAAAAATTTATCTTGTGCTTGCGTCATACAGGTAGACTCAGTTCTTCATTTATGCAACAAGTTAACTCTGGAACTGTCTCCCTCTGTCTGTATTTCCTACTTCCTGTGATCTCCAGTCTTTCAAATGCTGTGTGTCCAGGCATCTCGAAATGAACGGTTCTTGAACTTGGCTCTCTTTTGTATTGTTTTTGTTTATTTCTTGGAGGGAACGGTTTGCGGGCTCCTAGCCTTTGGTTCCTTCTTCCTTGCATAAAAAAAAGGTAAGAGTCAGTCAGGCAGAGTCATCCAGGTAGAATCAGGCTGGTAGAGTTAATCAAGTAGTCACGTAGAATGAACCAGGTACTCAGACAATTAGAGTTCAGGTAGACACAAAATTAATCAGGCAGCCAGGCAGGTAGAGTTAACGAGGCAGACAATATTAACCATGTAGTCAGGCAGGTAAACTAACCAAGTAGAGTCAGACAATTAGCCAAGTAGAGTCATGCAGGTAGAATAAAGCCAAAATACCCACTTTATGGTGCAGGTGTGAAATGCTTACGTCATGCAGGCAGCCATGCGGGGGAAGGGAGAGGCGCCCTTAGTGGAAAGCAGTGGATTATACTTGACCAGGTAACCTATAAATGGGAAGGTGTCGAGTCATGCTTTTTGGTGTCTGTGTAGGGTAGCTCTCTCTCTCTCTCTCTCTCTCTCTCTCTCTCTCTCTCATGCCACCACTTGCGTACTGTTTGTCTAGTGCATATATGGAGATATGATGGTTCTTTTTCAGTAGGGTGTGTGTGTGTGTGTGTGTGTGTGTGTGTGTGTGTGTGTGTGTGTGTGTGTGTGTGTGTACTTACTGTCAAGCATGGAAGAAAGAAATACGAACGGAAAGTACTATTTTTTCTCCTCTCTGTGAATATTTACCGACATGACTAAATTTTCAGCATCAGTATTTATTCTTCGTTAATTCTATGGGTTTCTGAATGCGTGTTGATATGGCCTAGTGCAGGATAGTGTAGGGTAAGATAACGGGATAATTTTTGAGAGAGTGAGAGAGAGAGAGAGAGAGAGAGAGAGAGAGAGAGAGAGTTGAGGTGTTAGACTGAAAATAATATGAGGAAGAGGGAGAGAGAGAGAGAGAGAGAGAGAGAGAGAGAGAGAGAGAGATTTGAGGTGTTAGACTGAAAAAGAATATGAGGAAGAGAGAGAGAGGTACCGTAACAAGTTTTGAGAGAGAGAGAGAGAGAGTAGTGGGAGAGTAAGGTAGACGAGGGTGAAGACACAGGGAGAGGAGAAACCAGTACCAGACAGTGAAAACAGAGGGAAAGTGCAGACAGTATGAAAAAAAAAATCAGGTTTGGCCCTCACGCAGTCAATAGGGGGGTTGTTCCTGTTGTAGGCTGGTGGACGTGTGTGGAGTAGCGTTTGGAGGGCACGAGAGGCCAGCGACGAGGTCAGGGTGAGGATTGGAGCCTGTATGCTGTGTTTACCTCTAGTCTGATTGCCATTTTATTATCTGTATGCTGTGTTTACCTCTAGTCTGATTGCCATTTTATTATCTGTATGCTGTGTTTACGTCTTCAGTCTGCCATTTTATTTTTTCCCCTAAGAATAAAAGTGTTTACAACCCCAGGCTCATCTGAACGTGAACCCCGTGTACCGCAGGCCAAATTTATCCTTCCACAGCCCACCTGTTTTTCGAGAGGTAGGGAAGGAACTGAGGTACGTGTATATCACCTGGCAGTTCAGTCGCCCGGTCATATAGGTGCTACCACGTGAAGGCGCCCCATTCTAAAACCTGTTTTGTTTTTGTTACCTTCCTACGGTATTATTCAGTTTACGGGAGAGGCCTACGAACTCTAGACGTTAGATATGTCCTTCATTAATCCCTTCAGTACAAAATCTTTCCTACGTTGAGTAAAATCGTCTGTACTGAGGAGGTTAACATTACTTGGCTCCTTTGACACACTTTAAGCTTCATAAAATCGTCTGGCTGTAGCTGGAATAGAAAACTAAGCTGTCTCGGCCATGGGTGTATTAAATGTGTACACCTGTCACTCATTTCGTTAAAAAAAAAAAAAAGTAGGTACGTTGTTAATATTTATGTTGTGCTAATATTTATGGACGTCCTTCATTCCCCAAAACCAGAATCAAATCTTTAGCCATGTTTTATTAATGGCTGAGTTTTTGATCATTCGTTGGGCGATTCGTCATCTGTAAGAGCAAAAGACAAAACTGGAGTTATATTGTGCTAGTTTCTGTTTAATTAATATCTAAGGCTGTCATTCGGCCATCAGGAGGAAAAACATATATACCGGCAGTAGCAAGTTATGTTGTTATGCTCTTCCAAGTTGAGTATGTCGCTTTATTGCAGTAATATCTAAGCAGTTATTCATTCCCCAAGAGCAGTGTAAAATATGTCATGTTTTGTTTACCACTGCGAGGTCTTCTGTCCTACAAATAGCATAATAGACCCGTAGCTATATTTTGCTAATATCTTTGTTGTGGTAATATCTGCGTTGATCCTTCGTCCTCCCAGAAAGTGTTAAAATATGTAACTGTTTTTCTGTATGTGTTGTGCTAATAATAACAATAACCATTCCTTCCCCTGTACTCTTTTTACTCTAATTTGATCCAGATTTTTTTTTCTTTTTGCAACTCATGTATCTGAGTGGCAGAAAAATTCAAGGCTGCAGCTCTACATCCTTTCCATAGCACTTCTTGACTAGCACCATATTCTAATGCCAATCTCTTGATACAACTCAGCATTGAGGATGGCGAGATCGGATTTTTAGGCCGTGTTATTGTAAAAAAAGGTATAGTAAATAATGAAGTATGGTGCTGTGATTTGCTAATATATACAGTATGTGTTGTTCATATTTTCGGCTTTTTTTTTTTCATCCCACAAGAACAAATTAATATGTAGTTATGCTGTACTAATCAATACTGCGATCGTTCAAGCACCTGGGGAAAAACAAAATGCACACCAAAGAAAAAGCGGCCCAAGGAGTTTCTCGCTTGTGAAGGAATGAGAGCTAACGAGAAGGGGTCGTGGGGTTGGGGTGGTCGTGGGGGTCGTGGGGTGGGGGGATCGTGGGGTAGGGGTGTGGTGGGGTGGGGGGATCGTGGGGTAGGGGTGTGGTGGGGTGGGGGGATCGTGGGGGTGGGGCCAGTGTCCAAATATCATCTAGTAATTACGCCTCCTTCTGATTGCCTCATGATCGTTGTGGGAGGTGGTTAAAGTGGATCATCCCCAGCAATAAGAGAGGAAGCACTTTTACGGCGCGTGGTGTGTGACGGATTTGTTTAGTGTTAAATTGTGGGTCTTTTAACTTTTTTTTTTTTTATACAATACGTTCAGGCATCTCCAAATTAATGGGTTTTTAGTTTCACGTTTCTTCAGTTATAAGAGGGACATGTTTTTGAGACTCAGATTTGGCCTCTCTCTCTCTCTCTCTCTCTCTCTCTCTCTCTCTCTCTCTCTCGTGTGTGTGTATGCAAAATATGTATCATTGCAACCAACATTCAAGAAAGTAGGGTAATTTTGTGTGCGTGGTTGTGTGCTATATACCTTATGTAAATCTTGCAGCTGACGCCACCGTGTTACCTCGATACAGTGAGTGAGGCCTGTGTTGTGGTGTGGTGTGGTGTGGTGTGTGCAGTGTGGTGTGGTGTGGTGTGGTGTGTGCCGTGTGGTGTGGTGCTGTGACGTTCTTTTGTGGTGTGGTGTTGTGGCCGCGGGAAGGATTTTTTTCTAGGTCAAGGTTTGGGTCCTTCCTTCCTTCCTTGCTTCCTTCCACCCATCCATGCTTCTCCATATCACGAAGGATCTTAACGTGTTCTTATCATATACGCGTCGCCAGGACAGGGAAATGCTGCCAGAAACAGTTATGTTCATTAGTATTTTTTCTTTATCATCATCATCATCATCATCATATTCATCATTAGCTACCTCAGCCTTTAGTCGGAAGTGGGATAATGGCGATGAATGGTTATTGAATTATTATTATCATCATTATTATTATTATTATTATTAGTAGTAGTAGTAGTAGTAGTAGTACCGGTAGTATAGTAGTAGTAGTAGTAGAATCGAACCTCAAGAGATGACTGTATGTTATTCTAGGGGAGTAAGCCAGTTAGCCTACCTCCCCTTCAGTATACTGGAGTAGGCCTGGGTTGTCCTTGCCCCAGACCCTTACACTTCCATGGCTCTGCTCTTACCGTACTGTTATTATTATTATTATTATTATTGTTATTATTATTATTGTTGTTGTTTTTCTTCATCTTCTTTTTCGTCATCATCATCATCATCATCATCATCAACTTCTTCTTGTTTTATTATTGTTGTTATCATGACTATTACTGTTGTTGTTGTTATTATTATTATTATTATTATTATTATTATTATATTTTTTTCAGTATCATCATCATCTTCATCATCATCATCATCATCATCATCATCACCATCATCAGTTTGCTTCTATAGTGTTGTTGTTGCCACGTAAACTTCACGTGAAAGGTAAGACTGCCAGACAGTAATCTAAACTGGAGTGAAAACAGAGAGTGTATATGGAAGCCAAGTTCCTGCAGAGAGTGTATATGGAAGCCAAGTTCCTGCAGAGAGTGTATATGGAAGCCAAGTTCCTGCAGAGAGTGTATATGGAAGCCAAGTTCCTCGCAGTTATATCACCACACATTTTGGTCCAGCCTTTACGAAACTCACACTATATTTTGGAAAGTTTGCTGTGCTCCCAAGATAGCCTTTATGGGTGTTAAAGATCGTTCGCTATCTCGTTACGGTATTTGTCTGTCTGTCTGCCCGTCTGTCTGTCTATATATCTATTTTTTGTGTTTATCTGTGTCTGTATGTGTCTTCGTCGTCGTCGTCGTCGTAGTAGTAGTAGTATAGGTTTGCTGCTACTACTACTACTACTACTGTTATTATTATTATTATTATTATTATTATTATTATTATTATTATTGTTATTATTATTATTATTATTATTATTATTATTGTTATTATTATTAATATATATTATATGATGATGATGATCATGATTATTATTATTACATCTACTACTACTACTACTACTACCTCAGTCACTTCTGAACGTGGACCCGGTGTAGTGCAAGCCCT